>NC_134101.1:79519189-79856689 GCF_000715075.1 Nicotiana tabacum
TTGTTCTTTGTGTATTCTGTTTGAGGTATAGCCGGGGCCTTGTTGCCGGCATTATCATTGTACTCATCTTTATCTATAGAGGCTCCATAGACATAGTATGGGTTGTGTATTGGTGTTGGGGAAAGACAAACTATGTTATGTTGTAGTTGAATTACTTGTCCATTTGAGACATATAAAATGATGAAACTATTGGTAAGAAATTGGTAATTACAACATGACCATTTTTTTGTTTAATTAAGGATAACATATATTCTCTTTATTCATGAATGAGTTTGGGTAGAAGGAATCTAATAGGCTTGCTCGGTCGGGTTCACTCGGTTGAGCGCCGGTTGCGTTCTTTGGTTTTGGGGCGTGACACAATAGCTCAAATATACCCAATGATGTAAAGAGAATGAAATGAAAGAACCGCCCCGCCAACTCAAATAGATACCAGCACCAGGCGAAATGCTACGAACCCATCACATAAGAAGAAGGAAACATACTGGATACGCTCAAGGATCTTATCCTAACATAACCCCGCTGTGATGCATGACAAAATCTAGACACCGATCCACATGGAATACATCGATCCGTGAGGCTCACAATCAACAATCATATGCATATCAACAACAAACATGTGAAACGCACGAACATGACCATGGAGAAACGGATATCATGATATATACATACCACAAACAAGAAAATCATAACCAAGGCGCAATAAACAATTCAACACCCTATGAGCTATCTCACTCAAATTCTGCAATAAAGCCTAAATAGTACTACATCATGTGTAAATAGTCAACAGCCTCACAACTCACCGCAGCATAGGAGAGTAACACATGAACCACGTCAGAACACGAATAAGATCAACTCTAATAAATGATACCATCATTAACATTAGTTGTGTCTGGTAAACAAGTTTGACTCATTGTAGAATACACATTCTCATTAGGCCTACTAGTGGCCACTAAATCAATTTCGATCCTCCACAAATGGTAGATAACCTTTGAAAAGCCCGTAATAACATATCCATAGTACACACTATCAGCCTTCAACCTCTGAACATATCTTCACCGTTCACAACTATGGAACAATCTGCCTCTAAGAACCCTCAAAACCTTCAAATCCCTAAAATACCAGAATCTCCATATCCGATCCCAACTACACTACTCAAATAACTGACACATTCCTCTTTCACCATCATCCCACAAGAAATAATTCCAAAATTCTTTCGTGCCACATAGCAAAAATCTGAGCATTAGCAGTCGATCCATCGGGCAATTACCGTAATACTAGTCAGGCATTCGTAAGTTGAAGCACAATGTGCCTTCTGGAGTGCGCACCTTTCTCATGTGGTATCAAATAATGTTAAAATTCTCTAAACATCTGAAATCTTCCCTTCTATTTAGAACTCGTGACCCCCATACAGGAGAAAAAGCATAGCAGGCAACATGTTCCTTATGTCAGTAGCAGACATCCGGATTAAGCCATGGTCGACACTATCAAGAACTCTTCGAAACCCGTCCTCACATAACCAAGCCATCAGATTTAAATTTTCCCAAGTAAACCAAATCACGCAAGCCGTCAACCCAAGAGTATTACCACAAAACACAGGTAACGCATCACCACACCAAAGGAACCAGTTACATTTCTTATTATTGTGACCCCAACACCACCAAGCACACCCATTTCTTTGAATCCTCCTCGACTTTCCTTTAAGTAAACACTTCTCCCTACCGATACATTAAGATCCTAAAACAAAGCTCACTAAAAGAGATCCTAGCACGGACCACATCGTCTGAAAGCCCACAAACCACTATATTTCCTTAAAATCATCCAATAATGCTGCAACCGAGATCCCCACTCGGAAGAGTCCTTCTGTGAATCTGAAGTTATTTCTCTAACCTCTCTCATACCGAAATGTAGAATTAATAATGATACAGAAATACCGCAAGTTTTAGCACTATCCCATACAAATTTCAGATCTTAACCATGTACAATTCCGGAAAATCCTCTAATACCACATATATACCTTAGACCAGAACTAATATAACAACACATGACCATGTAATCTGATCGTCGACAGTAGATTCCCCCACTTGGTGCGAAGCCATAGGACATAATATCTAATGATCCACAATACCAACCTTCATAAGCTCGTATAACACCAATCATAATGTACCTCAAATCATCTACTAAGTGAAAATCCATCCTGGTGACAGTCAAGCCCGCTTCCTCATGTGCCTTCAATGGTAATATGTACCTTCTGCTGAATAGAAGTCCCATACAAAACATATAACCTTTAATACCACCGACTAGCCTTAAATCGACCTTCCCCCATGACCCTACCACGATCACAACAACAAGGCAATCAATTAAATCCTCCCAAGCTCGTACTCACTAACCAGATACCAGAATCAAATGCATCCCAAACGTGAATAACTAAAAGATCTACCAACACATTCGCATTCTTAGTCTGGACAACACCTTGAGACAATGATCGAGCATCCATAGCTCCTTCGTAGCCCATCTGCAACATCATAAGCCATTGGTGCATAGCTGATACCGAGTACACAACATCATATACAAGTGGATGTAAGGGGATATAAGATATATGCTGCAAGCTGAATCAATGCAGCATAATGAGGAATGAAATAATTGGAATTTTCCTAATAGTTTTGTAGCCTCTCGAGGATAAGTACAAATGTCTCCGTACCGATCCACAAGACACTATTAAACTGTAACACTCCATAAATTCAAACTAGGTATGGATATGTTAAATGAGTATCAATGTGACATCGTAGGCATATGAAGTCCTATCGGGATGAGTATGGGTGGAAATAGTAGTTTTGGAATCAAAGGGAAAGTGAGGTGCATAAGATTCGATAAAATCGACTAAGTTTATGGAAGGTCTAACTTCTAGATGGATTTACTGAACATGTGTTGAGAATTTGGGAAAACATAAAACATGAAATTTGGACCCCTTTGAAATACCTTTCCCATGATATATTATGGAGGCTGAACGGATCTCTATGGAAAATGGTAGATATGTTTTACTGGACAATGCACAGTATGCATGCCATGTGCGCGCCCTGCTGGTTCCGTGCGCGAACGCGCACTTATGGTAGTGCTACTTCCCTTTCTATGCATTCAGGTGCGCGTTTGGGCCTTTAGCTGCACGAGATTGCACCCGGCGGGTCATTTTAAAAGCCCTACTTCATCCTCCACAACCCAAAACACAAAAACTTGCTCTAGAAAGGGAAGCTCTCAAGAACCTAACCTCCCCAAGGTCCCTCCATCATCCAAGGTAAGTTCTAATGGTGATTCTAAGTTAATTTCAATTCTCCAACACCTTATTAAAATGGGTAAAACCCTCAAATCATTAGATATTCTATTGGGACATCATTGTTGATAGAAGAAACCCTAGAACTCGAATTCAAGAGGATTGAACGTCAAAAGGTAATATCTTCATCCTCTAATTGATTATAGCATTGGATTAATGATTATGGACTCTAAGTTCATGAGATATGAGTTGATGGGTTTGATAGAAAATCGTGAATGATTATAGGTTTGGGTTGTTGATTGTTGATTATTGATTAAGGGTGTTGTTTATCTTATGGATAATAAAGAATGTTATTGATTATAGGAAGTTGAGATTTTAGAATTTTCTAGGAGTAAGAGAATGGGATTGTCACGAACCAAACTCTCTCCGTATGACGTCGTGACGGCACCTAGTCTCTACGACTAGGTAATCCTAACAAATTGCGGAAATATAACAATAACGAAAGTAAAACTTGGTAACTAACAACAGTGGATAACTAAATAACTAATAACAATGCCGATCGGCATGTGCAATAACCAAAACTCTATAATGCACAGTCTTCCCAAAACCCAGAACATCGTAAATCACAAGCTACAGAAGGAAACTAGTATCTTTATACACAAAATTCTAACAAAAGATGTACGAAAGGTAAATGACATAGGAGAGAATAGAGGGGGACTCAGAGATCCACGGACGCGATAGATGTACCTTGAAGTCTCCGTACAACATCAAGCACTCTCAGCTAGTAGCGGGGTTGATAAGAAGCACCTGGATATGAACACAAAAACATGTGCAGAAGAGTAGCATGAGTACTCCACAACGATACCCAGTAAGTGCAAAGCCTAACTTTGATAGAGTAGTGACGAGGTCAGGTCAGGCCCACTGGTATATAATAAATAAAGCAGGAAAATATAACAGTATAATAAGAGACTGGAATTTAACTAAATGAAAACACAACGATATAATAATGCAACACACAAGGATAAATTGCAGGGGATCTCCCGAGATACCGTCTTGTAGTCCCAAAATAAATATGCAGGGAGAACTCCCGAGGTACCGCCTCGTAGTCTTAAAAGTACATATAGAGGGAGAACTCCCAAGGAACTGCCTAGTAGTCTCAAAAGTAAATGTTCAGGGAGAACTCTCGAGGAACCGCCAAGTAATCTCAAAAGTAATTATACAGGGAGAACTCCCGAGGAACCACCTCGTAGTATCAAAAGTAAATATACAGGGAGAACTCATGCGGAACCACCTCGTAGTCTCAAAAGTAAATGTGCAGGGAGAACTCCTGAGGAACCACCTCGTAGTCTCAAAAGTATATATGCAGGGAGAACTCCTGAGGAACCGCCTCGTAGTCTCAAAAGAAAATATGCAGGGAGAACTCCCGATGAACTGCCTCGTAGTCTCAAAAGTAAACACACAGCTCAACCGATATACACCATAGTTAACAACAAGAATTCTACAATTAAGACTGATAAAGAACAAGGAAAAACAGGAAATCAACTAGGCATGCTTCACAAAGTTTAAATAAGCAGTTAAAGCACGTAGACATGCGATATTAGGCTAATAAGGATAACTACGCATGTTGGAATAACTCAATTAAGAATGAAAATAGACTAATACTCATTTAAACAGTATAATTGAAATTAAAGGAAAAATATATTACTACTCAGTAAAATAAATCGGGTTTTACAATAAATAGCCCGTGTACATACTCGTCACCTCACGTACACGGTGCTCACAGATCAAAATAGTGCCAAATCCTAAGGGGAGTTCCCCACACAAGGTTAGACAAGCCACTTACCTCGAACCAAGCTCAATCAATTGGTAACAAGGCCTTTTTCACGAATATCTGACTCTGAATGGCCCAAATCTAGCCAAAACTATTACATATCATAAATACAACTATAATAGACTAATCTAATTAATGAAATCAAGACTTTAACAAAAATTCCAAAATCCGTCATAAAAGTCGACCCGAGACCACGTCTCGAAATCGGAAAAAAATCACAAAATCCAAAAGCCCATTCACTCGCGAGTTCGACCATACTAAATTTATCAAAATTGGACCTAGAATGACCACTCAAAACCCAAATCAAACTCTTCAAATCCCTAGCCTCAAACTCCCAAATTCCACCTTAAATACACACTAACTAGGTGGAAAAATAAATGGTGAAGCAAGATTATTGATTAAAAATAAGCACAAGGGACTTACCTCAAGATATCCCTAAAAAATGCTCTCTAGAAATCACCAAACTCGAGCTTAAAATGTCAAAAATGAGAAAACATCGCGAACCCTTGCATTTAAGTGTTCTGTCAAGAAATTTCGCACCTGCGGACCTCTAGTCGCACCTGCGGAGTTTCCATCACAGGTGCGGAAATGAATTAAAGGTACTGGGTCTGCATCTGCGAGCAATGGACCGCACCTGCACGCCCGCTCCTGCAGAATTTTTCCGCTTCTGCGATCCCTCATGCCCTGGCCCATTTCCGCTTCTGCGCTCCATCTTCCGCATCTGCGGATGCGCAGATGCGGTTATACCTCCGCACATGTGACCCCTAGCCTCTTCCTTCAAAACCGCACCTACGTCCATTGGCTCGCTTCTGCGGGCTCGCACCTGCGGTCAATGTTGCACAGGTACGATTACACCATGTGCGACAGCTTCACCTATTCTTCAATAACCAAATTTGATCTGTTAACCATCCGAAATAAACCCGAGGCCCCCAGGACCTCAACCAAACATACCTACTAGTCCTAAATCACCATACGGACTTAGTCGAGCCCTCAAACCATATCAAACAACGCTAAAATCACAAATCATCCTCTAATTCAAACTCAAAGAACATAAAACTTCCAAATTCAACAACCGATGCCGAAACCAACCAAACCACGTCTGATTGACTCCAAATTTTGCACAAAATTCGTATTCAACCCTACGGACATATTCCCACTTTCAAAATCAGAATTCGATCCCGATATCCAAAATTCCACTATAGGTCAAAATCTCTAAAACTTTGACTTTCGCCATTTCAAGCCTAAATGAGTTACAGACTTCCGAAACACAATTCAGACATGTCCCTAAGTCCAAAATCACCTAACGGAGCAAACAGAACCGATGGAACTCTACTTGGAGTCGTCTTCACACAGTTTTGACTACGATCCAAAACTTAAGGCTTAAACCTCCATTTAGGGACTAAGTTTCCCAAAACACTCCAAAAATCCAAAACGAAACCTCCCGGCAAGTAACAGTGACACAAATATTTACGGGGAAGCAGTTAATAGGGGATCGTGGCTATAACTCTCAAAACGATCGGCCGGGTTGTCACATCCCTCCCTTAAAACAATCATTCGTTCTTGAACGAGTATAGATACGTACATGAAGTTGTGAAAAGATGAGGATAATGGCTGCACATATCCTGCTCGGTCTCCCAAGTCGCCTCCTCGACCAGCTGACCCTCCACTGAACCTTCACGGAAGTAATGTTCTTTGACCTCGCTTTCGAACCTGCCTGTCCAGTATAGCTACTGGCTCCTCAACATAAGATAGATATTTATCCAACTGGACTGAGCTGAAATCCAACACATGAGCCGGTTCACCGTGATGCTTTCGTAGCATGGAAACATGGAATACTAGATAGACCCCTGCAAGACTGGGAGGCAAGCGAAGCTCATAAGGAACCTCCCCAACTCACCGCAACACCTCAAATGGGCCGATAAACCTTGGGCTCAACTTGCTCTTCTTCCCGAACCTCATAACGCCCTTCAAAGGCAAAACTCGGAGCAAGACCCGCTCTCCAACCATGAATGCAACATCGCGAACCTTCCGATCCGCATAACTCTTCTATCTAGACTGGGCTATGCAAAGTCAATCCTGAATCACCTTCACCTTATCCAAGGCATCCTGAATCAAGTCTGTACCCAGTAATCTAGCCTCACCCGGATCAAACCAACCCACTAGAGACCGACATTGCCTACCAAACAAAGCCTCATACGGTGCCATCTGAATGCTCGACTGATAACTGTTGTTATAGGAAAACTCTGTAAGTGGCAAGAACTGATCCCAAGCACCTTCAAAATCTATCACACAAGCGCGAAGCATATCCTCCAGTATCTGAATAGTGTGCTCGGACTGTCCGTCAGTCTGAGGGTGAAATGATGTGCTCAACTGAACCTGAGTACCTAACTCCTGCTGTACAGCCCTCTGGAACCGTGATGTAAACTACGTACCCCGATCAGAAATGATAGATACCGGTACGCCAAGGAGCCCTACATTCTTGCGGATATAAATTCGAGCCAACTTCTAGGAAGAAAATGTAGTTAACACAAAAATGAAATTAGCTAACTTGGTCAGCCTATCCACAATCATCAAACCCACATCAAACCTCCGCTGAGTCTGTGGGAATCCAACAATGAAATTCATAGTGATCCGCTACCATTTCCACTTCGGAATCTCTATCTTCTAAAGCAATCCACCTGGTCGCTGATGCTCATACTTAACCTGCTGGCAATTTAGACACCGAGCCACAAACTCCACTATATCCTTCTTCATCCACCTCCACCAGTAATGCTGACTCATGTCCTAGTACATCTTTACGGCACCCGGATGAATGGAGTACCGCGAGCTGTGAGCCTCCTGGAGAATCACCTCCCGCAACCCATCTACATTGGGCACACATAGCTTGCCCTGCATCCTCAATGCACCATCATCTCTAATAGTGACCTCCTTAGCATCACTGTGTTGAACCGTGTCCTTAAGGACAAGCAGATGGGGGTCATTATACTGACACTCCTTGATATGATCATAAAGAGAAGATCGAGGGACCACACAAGCCAATACTCGACTAGCTCAGAAATATCCAAGCTCACAAACTGGCTGGATAAGGCTTGAACTCCAACGCCAATGGCCTCCTTGCTGCTGGTAGATATGCTAAACTCCCCAAACGCTCTACCCGACGACTCAAAGCATCGGCCACCACATTGGCCTTCCCCGGATGGTACAAAATGGTGATATCATAGTCCTTAAGTAGCTCCAACAACCTCCGCCGACGCAAGTTAAGATCCTTCAATTTGAACAGATTCTGCAAACTCTGTTGATTGGTGTAAATCTCATAAGGGACACCGTACAATTAGTGTCGCCAAATATTGAACACATGAACAATAGCTGCTAACTGAAGGTCGTGGACGGGATACTTCTTTTCATGCACATTCAGCTGTCTGGACGCGCAGGCATTCACCCTACTGTCCTGCATCAACATTGCACCGAGACCAATCTGTGATGCATCACAATATACAGTATAAGACCCCGAACCTGTAAGTAATACCAATACTGGGGCTGTAGTCAAAGCTGTCTTGAGCTTCTGAAAGCTCTCATCACACTCCACTATCCACCTGAATGGAGCACCCTTCTAGGTCAGCCTAGTCATAGGTGCTGCAATAGATTAGAATCCCTCTACAAAACGATGGTAATACCCCGCCAAACCAAGAAAACTATGGATCTCCATAGCTGATGACAGTCTAAGCCAACTGTACACTGCTTCCACCTTCTTCGGATCCACCTGGATCCCATCACTCAATACTACATGAGCCTAAAATTCCATTACGTCTAGCCAATACTCACACTTTGAAAATTTCGCATGTAATTTCTTTTCTCTCAAGTTATGAAGCACAGTCATCAGGTGCTGCTCATGATCCTCCCGACTCTAGGAGTACACCAGAATGTCATCAATAAACACAATGACGAATGAGTCAAGATAAGGCTGGAATACACTGTGCATCAAGTGCATAAAACCTATTGGGGCATTGGTAAACCCAAATGACATCACAAGGAACTCGTAGTGACCATACTGAGTCCTGAAAGCAGTCTTCGGGATATCTGGCTCCCGAATCTTCAACTGATGATAGCCGGAACGTAAATCAATCTTGGAAAATACCCTGGCACCTTGTAGTTGATCAAATAAATCATACGAGGCAATGGATACCTGTGCTTTACTGTAACATTGTTCAACTGGCGGTAATCAATACACATCCGCATAGAACCATCCTTCTTCTTCACAAATAAGACAAGAGCATCCGAAGGTGACACATTGGTCCAAATGAAGCCCATATCAAGCAACTCCCGTAACTGCTCCTTCAATTCAGTATGAGCCATACAATATGGAGGAATAGAGATGGGCTGTGTCAGACAACAAATCAATGCCAAAATCAATATCTTTGTCGAGTGGCATGCCCAGAAGATTAGCTGGAAATACATCTGTAAAGTCCCTCACTACTGGGACGGACTCAACTGTAGAGGTATCAATACTGATATCTCTCACATAAGCTAGATACGCGTCACACCCCTTCTCAACCATTCGTTGACCTACTCTAAGGTACCTCTCCACTAAAATCGTGGTAAACTTAGCATAGCCAGCGTCACAGTCTTAGTGTGACAATCAAGAATAGCATAATGGGGCAACAACCATTCCATGCCCAAGATAACATCAAAGTCTATCATGCTGAGTAATAATAAATCAGCTCTGGTCTCAAAACCACTAAGAGCAACCAAACACGACCGATACACGCGGTCCACAATAAGAGAATCTCCCACAGGAGTAGACACATAAACAGGGAACTCAAAGAATCCTAAGATACGCCCAAATTTGAGGCAAAATAAGAGGGCAAATAGGAATATGTAGAGCCTGGGTCAAATAATACCGACGCATCTCTATGACAGACTGGCACAATACCTGTAATGACAAAGTCAGAATAAATTGCCTCTGTACGATCCGTAAGAGCATAATATCTGGCCTGGCCTCCCCCTCAAGGGCGACCTCGACCTCCTCGACCTCTACCTCAAGCTAGTTGAGTAGATGGGGCAGTAGTTGGTGCTGGAATCATAGCCTAAGGACCTGGTGGAGCACGTGGCGGCTGAGAAGTTTGTGGAGGTGCACCCCTCCTAAGTTTGGGCAATCCCTCACCATATGGTGGGTGTCGCCACACTCAAAACAACCCCTCACATGGCGTGGCTACTGTGACTAACTCAGGCCAAGTCAGCTGGACTGGCAGCTAAAAGCATCCCGCGCAGGAGGCACACTGGATACTGGCGGTGCATAATAAGGCTCCTGGGACACAAGCACCGGAATAAGAACCAGTCTCTCGAGACCTCTTGGCCTCTCTCTCCTCTCTATACCGGGAAAGCATGCCCTCCAATCTCCTGGCGACACACACAACCTGCTGATAAGAAATATCCATCTCCAACTATCTGGCCACACTAATCCGAATACTGGGGTAGAGTCCCTCAATAAACCGTCGAACCCTCTCTCGGACTGTGGCAATCAAGGCCGGTGCATGTCGGGCGAAATCACTGATGCGGACTGCATACTCTGACACAGTCATAGCACCCTATCAAAGCTGCTCAAACTCCACGCCCCATGAGTCCCTGAGGCTCTGAGGTACATACTCTCTCAAAAACATGTCCGAGAACTGAGTCCATGTAAGTGAAGCTGCCTCATCCGGACTACTCAACTCATAAGCATGCCACCACTGATAGGCTGCTCCTCTAAGATAGAATGTGGTAAAAGAAACCCCACTCGTCTTCGCTATTCCTAAAGTATGAAGAATACGATGACACTCCTCCAGAAAACACCGAGCATCATCAGTAACCAATCCACTGAATATAGGTGGGTGGTACTTCTTATACCTCTCAAGTCTGAGTTGCCCCACCTCAAAAGCGGTTGTCCTAGTCTCGTGCTGAACCTGAGCTACCGGCTGCATCGGTAATATCTTTGGAACCTGGATGACCTAAACCCACTGCTCTGGAGTATCGGCGACAGGAGTCTGCGCTCCTCCCCTGACCTGAGATGTGGCAGGAGCAAGTGGAATCAATCCAGCCTGAGCTAAGGTGCTGAACATGCTCAGAAACTGGGCTAGAGTCTCCTGGAGGGCTGGTGCAGCAACAGGTATCTCAGGTGTCTGCCCTCCAGCTGGAGGTATTGGGGGTTCCTCTATAGCAGCTTGTGCGGGTGCTCTGGCTGCACTGCGTGGACGTCCTCGGCCTCTACCCGGCCCTGACCTCTCGCGGCTCTAGTAGGGGGCGCGAGTGCCTGGTCATCAGATCCCCCTGTACATGTCCTCACCATCTGTGAGAGAATAGAATATAGAAGTTTAGAATTTTGATGTCAACAAATTTCGTACGACAAGGAATCAAAGAAGTATAATGTTTCCTAACAGTTCCATAGCGTCCCGAAGATAAGTACAGACGTCTCAGTACTAATCCGCGAGACTCTAATAAGCCAGCTTCTGACTCACGAGACCTATGAAACTAGAGCTCTGATACCAACTTGTCACGACCAAACTCCCTACGTATAACGTCGTGACGCCACCTAGTCTCTATGACTAGGCAAGCCTAACAAATTGCATAAATCTAACAAAAACAAAAGTAAAACTTGGCAACTAACAGTAGTGAATAACGAAATAACTAATAACAATGTCGCTCGGCATGTGCAATAACCAATATTCTATAATACAGTCTTCCCAAAACCCGGAACATCATAAATCACATGATACATAAGGAAACTAGTATCTTTATACATTAGAGTCTAATAAAAGAAGTACGAAAGATAAATGACATAGGAGAGAATAGAGGGGGACTCCGAGGTCTATGGACGCGGCAGATGTACCTTGAAGTCTCCGTACAACAACAAGCACTCTCAGCTAGTAGCGGGGCTAATAAGAAGCACCTAGACCTGCACAAAAAAACATGTGCAGAAAAGTAGCATGAGTACACCTCAACAGTACCCAGTAGGTGCCAAGCCTAACCTCGGTAGAGTAGAGACGAGGTCACGTCAGGCCCACTGTTATATAATAAATAAAGCAGGAAAATATAACAGTATAATAAGAGACTGGAATTTAACAAAAAGAAAACACAACGACATAACAATGCAACACATAGGGATAAACAACAGGGGATCTCCCAAGATATCGTCTCATAGTCCCAAAATAAATTTGCAGGAAGAACTCCCGAGGTACCGCCTCGTAGTCTCAAAAGTAAATATAGAGGGAGAACTCTCGAGGAACTGCCTCGTAGTCTCAAAAATAAATGTACAGGGAGAACTCCCGAGGAACCGCCTCGTAGTCTCAAAAGTAAATATACAGGGAGAACTCCCGAGGAACCGCCTCGTAGTCTCAAAAGAAAATGTGCAGGAAGAACTCCCGAGGAACCTCCTCATAGTCTTAAAAGTTATTATGCAGGGAGAACTCCCGAGAAACTGCCTCATAGTCTCTAATGTAAATATGTAGGGAGAACTCCCGAGGAACCTCCTTGTAGTCTCAAAAGTAAACACACAGCTCAACCGATAAATACCATAGTTAACTACAAGAATTCTATAGTTAAGAGTGATAAAGAACAAGGAAAACCATGAAATCAACTAGGCATGCTTCACAGAGTTCAAATAAGCAGTTAAAACACGTAGACATGCGATATTAGGCTAATCAGGATAACTGCGCATGTTGGAATAACTCAATTAAGAATAAAAACATACTAATACTCATTTTAATGGTATAACTCAAATTAAAGGAAAAACATGTTACTACTCAGTAACATAAATCGGGTTTTATTTTCAACAAATAGCCCGTGTACGTACTCGTCACCTCCCGTACACGACACTCACATATCACGACAGTACCAAATCCTAAGGGGATCTCCCCCAAATAAGGTCAGGCAAGACACTTACCTCGAACCAAGCTCAATCAATCGGTAACAATACCTTTTCCACGAATATCCGACTCTGAATGGCCCAAATCTACCCAAAAACAATTACATATCATAAATATAACTATAATAGACTAATCTAATTAATGGAATTCCAAAATCCTTCCTAAAAGTTTGACTAGGGCCACGTCTTGGAATCGAGCAAACATTACAAAATGTGAAAGCCCATTCACTCACAAGTCCGACCATACCAAATTTATCAAATTCTGACCTCGAATGACCACTCAAAACCCAAAATCAAACTCTTCAAATCCCTAGCATCAAACTCCCAAATTCCACCTTAAATACACACTAACTAGGTGGAAACATAAATGGAAAAGAAAGATTATTGATCAAAAATAAGCACAAGGGACTTACCTCAAGATATCCCTAAAAAATGCTCTCAAGAAATCGCCAAACCCGAGCTCAAAATGTCAAAAATGAGCAAAAACCGCGAACCCTTGCATTTAAGTGTTCTGTCCAGAAATTTCGCACCTGCGGCGCCGCATCTGCGGAATTTCCATCGCAGGTGCGGAAATGACTTAAAGGGACTGGGTCCGCATCTGCAAGCAATGGGCCACACCTGCGCGCCCGCTCCTACGGAATTATTCCACTTCTACGAACCCTCATGCCCTGGCTCCTTCCGCTTATGCGCTCCATCTTCCGCATATGCGGATGCGCATATGCGGTTATACCTCCTCACCTTTGACCCCTAGCCTCTTCCTTCAAAACCGCACCTACGTCCATTGGCCCACTTCTGCGGGCTCGCACCTGCGGTCAATGTTGCGCTGGTGCGATCACACTAGGTGCAGCAGCTTCAACTATTCTTCCAAAACCAAATTTCATCCGTTAACTATCCGAAATCAACCCGAGACCCCAGGTACCTCAAAAAAACATACAAATTAGTCCTAAATCACCATACGGACTTTGTCGAGCCGTCAAACCACATCAAATAATGCTAAAATCACAAATCATCCTCCGATTCTCACTTAAAGAACTTAAAACTTCCAAAATCGACAACTGATGCCGAAACAAAACAAACCACGTCCGATTGACCCCAAATTTTGCAAACAAGTCATAATCAACCCCACATTCCTATTCCAACTTCCAGAATTGAAATTCGACCCCGATATAAAAAATTCTACTACCAGTCAAAATATCCAAAACTTTAACTTTTGCCATTTCAAGCCTAAATGAGTTACAGACCTCCAAAACACAATCCGGACATGCCCCTAAGTCCAAAATCACCTAACAAAGCTAAGAAAATTGACGGAACTCCATTCCGTAGTTTTCTTCACATAGTTTCAACTACGGTCCAAAACGTAAGGCTTAAACCTCCGTTTAGGGACTCCAAAAAACCAAAACAAAACCTCCCGGAAAGTCACAATAGTAGAAATAGGCACGGGGGAAGCAGTTAATAGGGGATCAGGGATATAACACTCAAAACGACCGGCCGAGTCATAACTCTCTAGAGATAACTGAAATGTATCATGGTCGAGACAGGTCCTTGACCTACCCATCAAACCTATATATATAAAATGGACTCCAAGTTCTAGACCTGGTAACTTAGAGGAAGTGGAGCTTACCATCCTAGTTGATGTTTGACTCTGTCTATTGGGAAACTCTATCCAGTTTTCTACCAGGACATGCATGCATGAAATGCAGCAACCCCAACAAAACAGACGCAGTACCAAATAATGTACCATGTATGTAAAACATCTGATCTCGCTCATAGGCGCTCGGCTATGTATATAATAACTGTACTAGGCTGTGTATCTCGGCCATTCTGTGCTCGCTCATAGGCGCGCGGCCTTAGTAGGCTCGGTATATAATGTACCATCTGATCAGAGGTTATCAATAGGGGCCTGCCCACCGATTGTAGGTGGTGGTAAAAATACTATAATATTTTGTATATATAGACCCTCTACTCTCTTGACTAAAATAAGACAATACTTAACTGAATATAAAGTCCCAATAAGGGAGAATACTGAAACTAATGAGACTAGAATAATGTGAATAAATTTAGGAATGCAAATTTCTCTTTATGTCTCGTTATCAAACACATGTAGTTACGAGATCATGCCAAAATGAAAGAAACTTTTAGCCTTAAAATACCTTATCCACGTTGAGGCCTTAATACCTTCGAAGAAACTCTTCAAACAACTCAACTCAATCTAACATAGAATAAGGAGATTCAAAATCAGTGTTGAGTAAAGGCTAGTTTGCCGAAAAATGGTCGATGGAGTTTAGGGTCAAAAGAACTGCCAAAAAATAGATCAATGGAAGATCTACTTAAATATTATGTGGTGGGGATGTTTGTAACTTGGTAGATCCGAGAAAGAATGTTTTTGGGTTCTTCGATCATTTTTAGATATGTGATGATCGGTGAGGATTAAGGGAACTTGAGTTGCGGATTTTTGTAGAGGACAAAATAAAGAAGAGTTTGGTATAGTTTGGTGGTGTTTGGACGATGGGGGACAGCGGTGGGCGGCAATAACTAGTGGTGGACGGTGGTAGAGTAGAGAGGCTGAGAAAAGAGAGAAATGTAAAAAAATAGGATTTAATTAAGAGTATATTCTTTCCTCTTTAAAAGATTCCTACCCCCTTTTATTTTGTAACATATAATAATTATAATATAAATATGTAAATGTAGTGTGTGTGTGTATCTAAGTCTATATAAAAAAAGATGTATGAAATATGGTAAAAGCCTGAAATTTAGATTGAGAATTAGAAAAAAATAAAGGTAGGGTAAAGAGAAAAGAAAACATGTGTGTTACACCCCGTGTTATCGTACGTAAAAGTACGACGTAAGTTAATCGATGTAAGCTCGAAAATGAGATTATCTTTGAAAGTACATAAAGTATTTTAATCATGTTACCTTAGATGTTACAAATATTTAATATCATGAACTGTAAGTACCAAGAGGGTTGGAAGGTTTAGAAGCTAAATGGATCAAAAAAAATAAGTTTCGTCGAAAGTCGGCAAGTTGAGAATGTTATAAGCGATTCTTTTGGGATGAGACTACGTTGCTTAAAATGATAAAGTTATTTTATGAGATATTGTAGATTTGTGATAGTCATGTGTTATGTTTTGAAGTCAAGCGAGTTGTGAAACAAAAGTCGTCACAAGAAACATTCATAAATTGTACTGAAATTTGGGTCTAATGTCACTGAGTGTTTTTACCAATATATTTAGTTTTAGGGGGATATCCATACAGCACATTGAAAATATATGAGTCTAGTTTCCAATGCATTAAACCTTTTGTCGATATAATATTGGAGTACATATATATTCAAATTTTCACGAGAATGCGCAAGCAGATCCCTTTGGGACCCACAAGGTCGGTTGAGAATTTTCTTGTTATATAAAGTTGCGGCCTTCGTCTCCAAGCCTTATTTTCGACTCCAATCAGACATAAAGCTCTCTTTATACCTCATAAACATACCCTTAGGGTTTTGAAGCAATTCCATCATCCGTAAATCAAAATCAAGAAGCGAACACATCAACGTGATCCTTACGACATAGATAAGACTTTCCCGTCCTCCTTTCTCCTTTTAACTCGAGTTTTGGGAAGCGATTCATGGCTAATCAAGCTTGCTGCCTCTGTATTTTAGCTACACAAGCATAAAAAAGGGTTTGGACCAAAGGGAACAAGGTTTGGAAGCAAGAACACAAGAGGTATATAGGGTTTTCGTTTCTTTTTCGGCAAAATTTGGTTTAGCTATGTTCTAGTCTTTCTTCTTGATCTTTTAAGAGTTTTTCAAGGGAAATTTAAGCATGTATTGTATCCTTGTATAGTATTCAATTCCATATGTGAATTATGGAAGAAACTAGTTTATGTTGGAACTTCAAAACTATCACGACCCCAATTTTCCCATCTTAGGATATCGTGATGGCACCTAGTCTCTAAGACTAGGTAAGCCTAGCATTTAATAATAACTAAACAGAAATAATCAATCAGAGTCATAAGCTCTACAAAATATTCTAAAACGTCTACTACAACAATGTCTCGATAAGGAAATATCAGTAATGAGAAGATAACAGAAGGTAATTTCGAGGCCTGCGGACGTCAAAAAGGTGTACCCTGAAGTCTCCGGAAAAGAGCAAATTAGTCAATCACTAGCGTCCAACATGGGCAGACATTCCTCGATACACATAAAAGATGTGCAGAAGCATAGTATGAGTACACCACAACGATACCCAACAAGTATTAAGCCTAACGTCGGTAGATTAGTGACGAGGATTGGTCAAGACACCTACTAGGACAGGATAAATGAAACAAAAATATAACAACTAGAAGTAATGGAAAGCGAAGAAACAAATGATAACGAAGCAATTTAATAACGTACACTAATGAAAGAATTGTAAGCATAAAGACAACAAGAAGGAAGCAATTAATAAGAACCACAAATAGTAAATACGAACAAAACTGGTAAGACAAGGAAGAATAAAAGCAACAAGAATTGTTTAACCAATAACTCTTTTCAATATGAAATGCACAACAAGAATCACAACCGAGGTACCGCATCGTATTCATATTTCACAAATTCAATCAAAATCATTCCTTATATCACCGCGGTAGCCTTACATTAATTTTGAAATTTATTTTCCCAAAAAAGCTACCTGCATTTTAGCCCACCTTATCTCACCGCGCGGCTACAAGTAGTTCCCCTACTACCAACACAAGTATCAAGCCCACCTTATCTCACCACATGCATATCAACCCCTAGCCTTATACTACCGCATGCATATCAATATCACAACACGATTGCAACTCGCACCACAAGAGCCCATATGCCACAACTTGCCAAAAGAATCAACAATACCAATATTTTCACAACAAATAGCGCATGGCTCAACCACAATGTGTAAAAGAATCTCAACAATAAAAAATGAATGTCAATTGCTCAACAAGAAAGATATCTTAACAATTAAAAAACTTCACCTCAATATGATAATGGCTTATACAACTTCAACACCAATAACCCAACAAGAAGATATTCCACGAAATAACAACTTCAAATAAAAGTAATTCAATAATTTAAAAAGTAACAAGACGATAAGGAAGGCAATAATTTTAACAAAACCATATAAGAACAAAATAACAAGTAAGAGGTAGAACAAGTGTTAACAACGTCAAATAAAGCATGCAACGGTAGATTAACACATGTAAGAGTAGATTAACAATGAGGGATATCACATGTTATGACAATTCAATTAAAGACATGGAAAGAGTGTAAATAACCTAAACCAATCAAATACAACATATAGACCATGTACCCACTCGTCACCTTGCGTACACAGCTTTCACATAACACGAACAGCACCATCAACCCAAATCCTAAGAGGTAATTCCCCCATACAAAGTTAGACAAGATACTTACCTCAACTAGGCCAACTTAACCCTCAGAAAGAGCTTTTCCCCTAAAATTCACCTCCACACGGCTCAAATCTAACCAAAAGTGACTTAATATTATCAACCAATGCAAGGGAAAATAATTACAATAAATAAGGCTTTGATCTTTACAAAATTCCCAAAAAGTCAACAAAAGTTAACCCTAGGGCCACCCGGTCAAAACCTGTGTCCAAGGGTAGATTCTGACTACCTATAATACCCCTAATCTATATATGCGATTAGTTTTTAAATAAGAGTCCAAATCGACTCTCAAAACCCAAATTCTCTTTTTTTCCCAAAAAACTTGACAAAATTTCCCAATTTTCCTCTTTGATTCACATAAATTTGATGTAAAATCTAAGATAAAATCATGAAATATAGTTGGAAAGTGATTAGAATCATTTACCCAATGTTTGTAGATGAAAATCCCCTCTCCAAATTGCCTCCTACCGAGCCTAGGGTTCTAAAATGTGAGAAATGAAATAAAATCTCGACTTTCTCACCTTTAGTTCAGTTGCAGATGTTGCATTTGCGCCACTTGCAAACCCTCGCAATTGCAAAGAAAGGCTACCAATTGCGTCCACTGATACACTGAGGAAATATCGAAATTGCGACTTAGACTTCGCAAATGTGAAGTCTATCCTCCTCGCAAATGCGAGAAATACTTCAAAAATACGAGTTGTCCTACCCAGGCCCATACTTCGCAAATGCGAACTAGGCATCTCATTTGCGATACCCTATCCTTCCCTGCCATGTTCGCAATTGCAAAGCTGGTGCTCGCAATTGCGACACCAGAGCACCAACACACCTGATTTTCTATTTTCAGTCAAAAACATTCTGAATCACGAAACTTATCCTAGCCCTCGGGTCTCCAAACAAAACATCCACACAAGTATTAAAACATCATATGAACTAGCTATCGTGGCCAGAACACAAATATAACATCTAAAACTACAAGTCGGACACCAAAATGCATGTATTTCAAAGTAATGTTCAAGAACTTTTAGAATTACAACTAAGCGTCTGAATTCTATCAAATCAACTCCAAATAATACCATATTTTGCAGACAAGTTCTAAATAGCATAACGAACCTATTCCAAGTCCCAAAACCATATTTTGAACCCGATAGACAAAATTCAACCTACGGTCAAACTTCTAAATATCAAATTGCGAATTTATGGTAAAATAACACAAATCAACTAGCGGACATCCGAATTCGATTCATGGCACACACCCAAGTCCAAAATCACGATACGAAGCTATCAGAGCCATCAAAACACCATTCTGGGATTGTTTTCACAAAAGTCAATCATTGGTTAACATAATCAACTTAGGCTTCTAAGCCAAGAGCCAAAGGGTCTAAATCAACCTGAAATCTTCCCGGAACAAAACCAATCGGCCTGCAACTCGTAAAACCTAAATTACACATGTGTGAAGAATCAAAAAGGGAAACGGGATGCAATTACACAAAATGACGCATCTCCGCATAAAGACATACCTAAAGTGGAGAATAGGTGAGGACAACGACTTCGCATGTTGTGCTCGGTCTCCTAGGCCGCCTCCTCATCCGGATGACCCCTCCTTTAAACTTTCACTGAAGCAATGTTCTTTGATCTCAACTTCTGGGCCTGTATGTCCAAGATAGCCACCGGCTCCTCAATATAAGTCAAATACTTGTCCAATTGGACTGAGCTGAAGTCTAAAACATGAGACTAATCACCATAATACTTCCGGAGTATAGATACATGGAACACAAAATGAACTACCAATAGGATGGATGGCAATGCAAGCTTGTAGGCCACCTCGCCAACTCTCTCAAGAATCGTAAAAGGACCGATATACCTAGGGCTCAACTTGCCTTTCTTCCTTAATCTCATCACACCCTTCATGGGTCAAATCCAGAGTAAAACACGCTCTCCAACCATAAATTCTACATCACGAATCTTCTGATCAGCATAACTATTCTTTCTAGACTGGGCTGTACGAAGCCGATCTTGAATCAACTTGACTTTCTCCAAGGCATCTCGGACCAAATCTGTGCCCAACAACCTAGCCTCTCCTAGCTCAAACCAACCAACTGGAGAACGACACCATTTCCTATATAGGGCCTCATAAGGAGCGATCTAAATACTCAATTGGTAGTAGTTGTTGTAGGCGAACTGCACAAGCGGCAAGAACTAATTCTAAGATCCCCCAAAATCCATAACACAAGAACGAAACATATCCTCTAATGTCTAAATGTTGTGCTTGGACTGCCCGTTCGCCTGGGGATGAAATGTTGTACTCAACTCAACTCGTGTGCCTAACTCACACTGCACAGCTCTCCAGAAGAGCAATGTGAATTATGTGCCTCGATCAGAGATAATGGACAATGGAACACCGTCGAGACAAGCAATCTCACGAATATAGATCTAAGTTAGCTACTCTGAAGAAAAGGTAGTCACCACCAGAATGAAATGAGCCGACTAGGTCAACCTATCCACAATCACCCATACAGTGTCAAATTTCTTCGAATTCTATGGGATCCCAACAACAAAGTCAATGGTAACACGCTCTCATTTCCACTCGGGAATCTCAAGTCTCTGAAGCAAACCCCCTGACCTTTGATACTTATACTTCATTTGCTGACAATATAGGCACCGAGCCACATACTCCATTATGTCTTTCTTCATTCTCCTCCACTAATAGTGGTGTCTCAAATCCTGATACATCATAGCGTCACCTAGATGAATGGAGTACCACGAACTGTGCGCCTCCTCACGGATCAACTCATGTAAACTATCTACACTAGGCACACATAACCGGCCCTACATCCGCAACACCCCGTCATCTCCGATAGAAACCTCTTTGGCATCATTATGTTGTACCGTGTCCTTAAGGACAAGAAAATGGGGGTCGTCATTCTGACGCTCTCTGATGCATTCATATAAGAAAGACCGAGAAACCACGTAATCAAGAACCCGACTGGGCTCCAAAACATCCAATCTATCAAATTGATTGGCTAAGGCCTGAACATCCATGGCTAGCAGCCTCTCTACTACCGGTAGATATGCCAAACTACCCAAACTCTCCACCTTTCAACTCAAGGCATCGGCCACTATATTGGCCTTCCCGAGAAGACGTAGAATAGTGATATCCTAGTCTTTAAGCAACTCTAACCATCTTCTTTCCCGCAAATGAAGATATTTATGCTTGAACAGATGCTGTAAATTCCGGTGGTCGATATAGATCTCACATGGAACACCACACATGTAATGCCTCCAAATCTTTAATGCATGAACAATAGCTGTCAATTCTAAGTCGTGTACCAGATAATTCTTCTCATAAACCTTCAACTGCCGAGAGGCATAGGCAATCACCCTTCCATCTTGCATCAAAACCATGACAAGCCCAACACACAGTATGTCACAGTACACAGTATAAGACCTCGAACCCGTAGGCAACACCAACATTGAGGTTGTAGTCAAAGAAGTCTTGAAATTCTGAAAGCTCACCTCACACTCCTCGGACCATCTGAAAGGAGCACCCTTCTAGGTCAATCTAGTCATAGGTGCAGCAATGGATGAGAAAACCTATGTGAAATGGCAGTAATACCTGGCCAAACCAATGACACTCCGAATCTTAGCAGCTGAAGATGGTCTAGGTTAACTTTGAACTGCTTCAATCTTCTTCTGATCTACCTTAATTCGCTCACTGGACAACACATGACCAAAAAATGCCACCAAATCAAGCCAGAATTCACACTTTAAGAATATTGCATACAACTTCTTCTCTCTCAAGGTCTAGAGCACGATCCTCAGATACTTCTCATGATCCTGCCGAGTGCAGGAATACACCAAGATGCCGTCAATAAACACAATGATGAATGAATCAAGATATGGTAGGAATACACTATTCATTAGGTGCATAAATGTTTTTAGGGGTGTTGGTCATCCCAAATGACATCACAAGAAACTCGTAGTGACCATTTCGAGTCTGAAGGCAGTCTTCAATATATCTGTATCCCGAATCTTAAGTTGATGATATCCTGACCTCAAATCAATCTTTGAGAACACTCTAGCACCCTGTAGCTGGTCAAATAAGTTATCAATGCGCGGTAATGGGTATTTGTTCTTTACTGTAACATTTTTCAACTGCCGATAATCAATACACATGCGTATGGAACCATCTTTCTTCTTCACAAACAGAACTGAAGCAACCCATGGTGAAACACTAGGGTGGATGAAACCCTTATTGAGCAACTCTTGCAGATGCTCATTCAACTCATTCAACTCTGGTGGTACCATAAGATATGGTGGAATAGAAATTAGTTGAGTGCCCAGAAACAAGTCAATACCAAAATGGATATATATATCGGGCGGCATGCCTGGACGATCTGTTGGGAATACATCTAGGAAGCCTCTCACTACCGGAACTGACTCAATGGTATGTGTATCAGCACTTACATCTCTCACAGAGACTAGATATGCATCACATCCCTTCTTAACCATTCGTCGAGCCTTTAGAAAGGACACGACCCGGATAGGAACATAATCCGATGTACCCCTCCACTCTAACCGCGGAAAACCTAACATAGCCAGTGTCACAGTCTTGGCGTGACAATCCAGAATAGCATGATACAGTGACAACTAGTCCATGCCAAAGAACACATCAAAGTATACCATATTGAGTAGTAATAGATCAACTCTGGTCTCAAAACCACCAATAATAACTAAATACGATCAATACGCACGTTCCACAACAAAAGAATTTCCCACAGGCGGGGACACATAAACATGAGAGCTTAAAGAATTATGAGATATATCCAAATACGGATCAAATAAGACTGATGCATCCTTAAAACAAACCGGAACCATACCTGTGATGACTGCGTCTAATGCGTCAGCCTCTATCCTACCCGAAAAAGCATAAAATCTGGCCTGACCTCCCCTTCTAGGGCGACCTCTACCCGTCTGACCTCCACCCCTCACTGGATGTGCAGGTTGAGGGGCCACTGGAGTAGTAACCATGGACTGAGAAGTCTATAGGACCTGGTGGAATACGTGGAGCATGAGTAGTCTATGGAGGTGCATCCCTCCTGAGTCTGGGGCAATCCTCGCCATATGTATGGTATCGCCACACTCAAAACAAGCTCTTGGTGTACGCGGCTGCTAAAATTGGCCTTGGCCTGATCGGCTAGATTAACCGCTGAAGGTACCTCATACAGGAGGTGCACTAGATTGTGGATGAGCAAATTAGAGAACCTAAGACCTTGGAATATCCGGAGCACCACTAGAAGATGGAAGTGCAAAATGAACTAGACAGCTCACATACCCTCTACCATGATAGGCTGCAGCTGGGGCGCGGTCACCACTATATTCTCCAGAACCTCGAGCCCTCTTAGCCTCCTTGTCCTTTCTCTCACGGCCCCGTATACCTTCCAACCTCCGCGCGATCTCTACCACCTGTTGATATGGAGTATCCGTCTCCAACTCTCAAGCCATGCTAAATCTAATACAATAGTTGTGCCCCACGATGAATCGGCAGACTCGCTCTCTAACTGTAGAAACTAAGGCAGGTGCATGTATAGACAATTCACTAAATCTGATGGCATACTTTAACACTGTCATGGTACCCTGGCGCAAATGCTCAATCTCCATGGGCCATGCAGCCCGAAGGGTCTAGGGAACAAACTCTATCAAAAACATCTCTGAAAACTGAGTCTATGTAAGTGAAGTTGTATCGGATGTGCTACCCTCCTCGTAAGCCCGCCACCATTGATACGCAACCCCTGACAGCTGGAATGTAGTAAAAGCAACTCTGCTTGTCTCCACAATACCCATGGTGCGGAAAATAAGTGGCACTTCTCTAGAAAGCCCTACGCATCCTATTATCTAGGCCATTATAAGTAGGATAATGATACTTCTTGAACCTCTCAAGTATATGTTGCTCCTCTTCATATGTCACTTACCTAACCTCGGGATGAATCAGAATAACAAGTTGCACTGGCATAACCTCCGGGACCTGATCAACATAGACCCGCTACTCTAGAGTACTGGACGCGGGAGTCTGAACTCCTTCCCCAACCCTTAGAGATGGTTTGTGCAAGTGGAATCAACCCCTCCTGAGCTAAAGTATCGAACATGCTCAAGAACTGTGCTAGGGTTTCCTGAAGTGCAGGGGTGACAACATCCACCTTGAGTGCTTTCCCCCCAATCGGAGCTACTGGTGGCTCCTCAGTCACTGCTCGGGAAGGTGCTCTATTTGCACCACGTGCCCCTCCTCGGCCTCTACTCCGGCCCCGGCCTCTCGCGGCTATGGTAGGGAGCATGGGTGTCTGATCTTCAGATCCATTAGTGTGTGTCCTCACCATCCCTGAGAGAATAGAAAGTCAAAGATTCAGATTTTGAAGTCAACCAACTCGCATGATAAGGAATCAAAAAAGTGGAATTTTCCTAATAGTTTCGTAGCCTCTCGAAGAAAAGTATAGACGTCTTTGTATTGATCTGCAAGACTCTACTAATCCTGCTTATGACTCGTAACACCTATGAACCTAGGGCTATGATACCAACTTGTCACGACCCCAGTTTTCCCACCTTAGAATTTTGTGATGGCTCCTAGTCTCTAAGACTAAGTAAGCCTAATATTTAATAATAATTTAACAAAAATAATCAGATAGAGATACTAAAGTAAAACATATAAACTCATATAAACTTCCAAAATAGGATCTCAACAACACATTTCCCAAAATAGGTGGAACTGAGTCATCAACTCTACAGAATATTATAAACGTCTATTACAACACTGTCTGAATAAGGAAATACCAGTAATGAGAAGATAACGGAAGGTGACTCTAAGGCCTACGAACGTCGAGCAGGTATACCTTGAAGTCTCTGTATAATAGCAAATTTGTCAATCACTAGTGCATATCATGGGCAGACATACGTGGATATGCACAAAAGTTATCCAGAAGCATTATATGAGTACACCACAATGGTACCCAGTAAGTATCAAGCCAAACCTCGGTAGAGTAGTGATGAGGCCAGGTCAAGACACCTACTAGGACAAGATAAGCAGAACAAAAATATAACAACTGGAAGTAATGGAAAGCGGAGAAACGAATGATAATGGAGCAATTTTATAACGAAAACTAATGATAGAATTGTAAGCATAAAGACAACAAGAAGGAAGCAATTAATGGGAACCACAAATAGTCAAATACTGGTAAGACAAGGAAGAATAAAAGCAACAATAATTGTTCAACCAATAACTCTTTTCAATATGAAATGCACAACAAGAATCACAACCGAGGTACCACCTTGTATTCACATTTCACAATTTCAATCACAATCTTTCCTTATATCACCGTGTGAGCCTTACATTTAGTTTTGAAAATTATTTTCCCTAATTTGCCAAAAGAATCAACAATACTAATATTTTTATAGCAAATAGACCATGGCTCAACCACAATGTGTACAAGAATCTGAACAATAAAAAAATAAATGTGAATTGATCAAAAAAATATATATCTCAACAGTTAACAACTTCACCTTAATGAGATAATAGCTTTTACAACTTCAACACCAATAACTCAACAAGAAGAAATTCCATGAAATAACAACTTCAAATAAAAGTAATTCAACAATTTAAGAAGTAACAAGACAATAAGGAAGGCAATAACTTCAACTAAAGCATATAAGAGAAAAATAACAAGTAAGAGGTAGAACAGTTATCAACAATATGAAATAAATCATGTAAGGGAAGATTAACACATGTAAGAGTAGATTAAAATGAGGGATATAACATGTTATAACAATTCAGTTAAAGGTATGGAAAGAGTCTAAATAACCTAAACCGGACAAATACCAATATAGCATGTGTACCCACTCGTCACATTGCGTACACGGCTTTCACCTAACACAAATAGCACAATCAACCCAAATCCTAAAGGGTTGTTCCCCCACATAAAGTTAGGCAAGACACTTACCTCTACTAGGTTAACTAAACCCTCGGAAATAGCTTTTCCCCTAAAATTGCCCTACACACAACTCAAATCTAATCAAAAGTGACTTAATAACAACTAATCTAAAGGAAAAAAATTACAAAAAGATAAAGCTTTGATCTTTACAAAATTTTCAAAAAGTCAACAAAAATCAACCCCGGGCCCGCCCGGTCAAAACAGGGGTCCAAGGGTAGATTTTGACTACCCATAATCCAACGAGTCCATATATTTGATTTGTTTTCAAATCCGAGTCCAAATAAACTCGGAAAACGCAAATTCTCATTCAAAAACCTGTCAAAATTTCCCCATTTTTCTCTTTCATTCACTTAAATTTGATGTTAAATCTAAGATATAATTATGAAATATAGTAGGAAATTGATTAGAATCACTTATCCAATGTTTGTAGGTGAAAATCCCCTCCCCAAATCGCCTCCTAACGAGTATAGGGTTCTAAAATGTTAGAAAGGAGACAAAATATCGACTTTCTAACCTTTATTCACTTGCAGATGTCGCATTTTCGACATTGGGTTCGCAATTGCGAAGAAAGGCTCGCAATTGCTGCCACTAATACATTGAGGAAATGTCGCAATTGCGACTCAGACTTCGCAAATGCGAGAAATACTTCGTAAATGCAAGCTATCTAACCCGGGCCCATACTTCGCAAATGCAAACTACGAATCACATTTGCGATACCGAAACCTCCCCTGCCATGTTCACAATTGCGAAGTTGGTGCTCGTAATTGCAGCATTAGAGCACCAGCATACCAGGTTTTCTGTTTTTTAGTCCAAAATATTCTGAATCACGTCTGAAACTCACCAAGCCCTCGGGGCTCCAACCCAAACATCCACATGAGTCTAAAAAAATCATATAAATTTGCTCACATAATCAAAATACAAAAATAACATCTAGAACTACAAATCGGATACCAAAACACATGAATTTCAAAGTAAAGTACAAGAACTTATTCTAAAATTACAACTAAGCGATCGAATCCTATCAAATAAACTCCAAATGATATCAAATTTCGCACACAAGTTCTAAATAGCATAACGAACCTGTTTTAAGTAAAAAAACAA
Source organism: Nicotiana tabacum (assembly GCF_000715075.1). NCBI lineage: Eukaryota > Viridiplantae > Streptophyta > Magnoliopsida > Solanales > Solanaceae > Nicotiana > Nicotiana tabacum. The sequence continues at coordinate 79,546,672 of NC_134101.1, forward strand.
AAATCTAAACCTGGTAGCCAAAAGTCAACCTACGGTCAAATTTCTAAACCACTAATTATCAATTTTCGACAAAACAACACAAATCAACCTGCGAACTTCCGAATTCGATTCCATATATACACCCAAGTCTAAAATCACTATACAAAACTATAGGAACCATAAAAATACCGTTCCGTGGTTGTTTTCATAGAAGGCACACATTGGTCAACATAATCAACTTAGGTTTCTAAGACAAGAGCCATAGGGTCTAAATCAACCCGAAATCCTCCCGGAATGAAACTAATCGGCCCCGCAAGTCATAAAACATAAATTACACATATGTGAAGTATCAAAAGGGGAAACATGGCTCAATTATATAAAATGACTAGTCGTGTCAAAACACAACAAAAACAAAAAGGGAAAATCGTTTATTTGGCCTATGCCATCTGGACATGTTATATACGTGTATACAGCTACTGTTTACATTGCATGACTATACACGAGGCTAGATTAAATGTACAGTTACCTTATTGGGTGGGCATATAGCCCATAATGCCAGATAGGTGCCAGTTCATATAGTAGTTCAGTTTTAGCACAATTTCAGCTTAAACTTTGGTTCAATTCCATATTAGTTACTAGTTCAGACTCTTGTTTAGATTTCAACTAATATTTAGAATTCTAGCTTACAGTCATATTTTAGTATGCTTTACATATTCTTTCCACCCTACATACTTTATACATATTGTACTCACGTTCCTTCTGGGGCGTTGCGTTTCATGCCACGTAGGTAGAGATAGATCAGTGCTTGAGCCACATCAGTAGGCCATCTACCAATTATTGGAGTCACTCCTCTTACTCCCAGAGTTAGTTATCTTTTGGTATGCGTAGAGTCAACTGGTTTGGGTATGGTGGGGTCAGGTCCCATCCAATAATTTTTTAATTCAGCACACCTAGAGGCCTGTAGATATGCACATATGTCATTAGTATGTATTTATATGTCATCGTGTGTTAGCCTTGTCGGCTTTCCACATTGTACAATTCTTATCAGCTATGCTTTTGCTTGTTCAGTTTATTAAATTATATTCATGATTAGTAAATTATCAGCAGGTTTAGTGATGATCGGCACTTAATGTCACTTATTCGTCGTGGCCCTAGGCTGGGTCATGACAAACATGGTATCAGAGCAGTTCAGTCCTAAGGTGTCTACATGTCGTTTCTAGTAGAGTCTTATTCAGGAGTATGTTGCACGCCATACATATGAACATGAGGCTATAGAGAATTATAGGATGGTTGTCCTTCATTTATCTCTAGATCATGCGATAGAGTTATGTTATAAGAATTCAGCCTTCTAACGAAATGTTTTATATATAGTGATGCCGCAAAAGACACTGACAGCTGTCTAGAAGGGAAAAGTCATTGCTGGCCAGGGTACTAGCAGTGTACCCCCTGAGTTAGATGAGCATTGGAAGTCTAGACATGAGGATCCATCCGGAGCTTCACAGACTTTGTCTGTTTATAAAGAGGTTAGGGTGCTCCAGCTACTGCACCTCTGGTTCCTCAACATGATGACTTGAGGAAGGTCGCCAGATTGTTGACTAGCATTACAGCTACTCAGGCCAGACTGCAACATACAAGTCCTCAGGGTGAGAATACAGGTTCTAGGATTCGTGATTTCCTCATATTAGAGCTTCCAATTTACACGGGATCTAGTACGGTAGAGGATCCCCAAGATTTTCTATATAGAATAGCCAAAGCCCTCAAAGTTATGCATGCCACATATAGAGAGTCAGTTGAATTGGCAGCATATAGATTACAGGATCTAGCGATAGATTGATATACCACTTGGGAGATATCTGGGGGAGCAAATGCTACTCCAGCTACATGGAAGAAGTTCTCAGAGGCTTTCCTCCGCCATTACTTACCTATAGAGACACGTAGAGCACTATTAGATCAGTTCCTAACATTGAGAGATGGGGGTATGAGTGTTGTAGAATACAAGCTCTACTTTAATTATTTGGCAAAGTTTGGTCTTGCAGTTGTATCAGACATGGAGGATAGGGTACACAAGTATGTAACGGGACTTGGTCCTCACTTAGTAAATGAGTGTATGATTGCATCTATGCAGTCGGGTATAGACATTGCACGTACTCAGGCATTATCCTAAGAATTTGAGTAAAGGAAACAGAAGCACAGGGCTGCTTGAGATAGAAGCTCAAGCAAGAGAGGTAGATTTTTAGGTTCGTTCGGTGAGACATCCGATTCTACTAGACATCAGAATGTGAGGCAGCCAACAGCTATTACTCCTTCTTAATTTTAGGGGCCGAGATCTGATCGACCCCCACAGTCTAGAGCTAGTCAGGCATCATGGGCTTCAGGATCTCAGCATCGAGGTATTTCTAGACAGGGTGGTTAAATTTACCCTAGGTGTTCTGATTATGGTAGATGCTATTTGGTCCAATGCTAGTTAGGTGTAGATGCATGTTATGTTTGTGGTGAGTCAGTCCATTTTATGAGAGATTGTCCGTCTAGGGGTGGTAGTGATGTAGCGCAGCCAGCGAGACCAGTTGTAGTTTCTTCAGCACCAGCACGCCCGCAATGGCATGTCCCTCAGACACCAGGGGACCATGGTAGAGGCTGAGCACCTTCTACAGGTAGTCCTCAAAATTGCACCTAGGCTCTAGTTGGTCATCAGGATCGGGAGGCTTCGCTAGACATGGTTACATGTACGTTATCAATGAATTCTCATAATGTGTATGTGCTGATAGATCTTGGTTCTACACTATCATATGTTACTCCCTTTGATGCTTCTAAGGTTTGGGTAGAACTAGAAACCATTAAACCTTTTGAGGTAGCCACCCCAGTTGGTGATTTAGTAGTAGCTAGGTGTGTTTTTAGAGGTTGCACTGTTGTTATTGGCGACCGTAGTACTACATCTAACTTGATTGAGTTACAAATTATTGACTTTGATGTTATACTTTGTATGGATTGGTTTTCTTCTTGCTATGCTAATGTTGAATGTAGAGTGAAGACGGTCTAGTTTAATTTTTGCCAAAAGGGTCAAATATAGAATGGAAAGATGTTTCTGCATCCCCAAAAGGTAGATTTATTTTGTACCTTTTGGTGAAGAAGATGATCGCCAAGGGATGCTTATATCATATAGTTCATGTTCGAGACATAGATAAAGGAACGTCGACTCTAGAATCAGTTTCAGTAGTGAATGAGTTCCCTAACGTATTTCTAGATGAGCTTCCAGGTCTTCCTCCAGAGTGGGAAATTGACTTTCCCATCAATATAGTGCCTGGTACGCAACCAATATCTATTACTCCTTACAAGATGGCACAAGCAAAATTAAAGGAAGTTGAGGAGCATTTAAGAGATATATTAGATAAGGGTTTCATTAGACCAAGGACTTCTTATTGGGGAGCAACAGTCTTATTTGTGAAAAAGAAAGATGGCTCCCTATGTATGTGCATAGATTACAGACATCTGAACAAGGTCAAGATAAAAAACAAATTTCCCCTTCCTAGAATTGATGATTTGTTCGACCGGCTTCAGGGTGCCAAGTTCTTCTCGAAGATAGACTTGAGATCAGCCTACAATCGCGTTAGAGTCAGAGAGTGTGATATACACAAGACAGCCTATGGTTTCCAGGTACTGATAGGTCCACTTAAGAGAGTAAAGAAGTGTTAAAAGTGGTGTGATGTCTCGCTTGAGGTTCCAGAATAACATAAGGAAATATATGGTGCTAGCAAGTTAAAGGAGGGTTGGGTAGAGCAACCAGGTTTTAGGTAGAGAGGAGTAAGGATAAGAAAAAGGTAAGAGAGAAGGTGACGAGAATAGGTAAGGCATTGGGATTAGGCCCATCAAAATAAGAGAGATAATGGTTTCTGTAAGTTATAGAAAGCTCAGTATAGCATGTATGAACTCGGAGGAGTTTAAGACTCTGAGTATTTAAAAGAGATGGAATGTTGCCCTAGTAGTAGAATAAGAGTGTAATTATGATTAATAAGAATAGAATGACCGTTAGGCCTTCTATTGAGTAATGATTCAAAGAGAATGAATTTCATGAATTGCACGGAATTATAATACTCACGTAAGATGAATCACATTGAGATGCTATGAAATATGATTATTGAAGTATAGTATCGTCCCTAGGTAGATCAAGCAAATAACTTCAGCTGTTCCCCAATGAGACATGAGCCCTAGTGGAAATGTATCACGTAAGAGGTTTCAAGTTATCAATGGTAGATTATAGATCAACATTAAGGTGAATCAATAATAGATGGATAAAAATTCCAAAGTATGAGATGATATTAGGTTGTCATTCTTAAAATGAATAGAATGAGGAAGCACTAAAGGACTTAGATTTATACATATAGGATAAAGAACGAGAGAGTAACCTAGAGTTGGGTAGCAGACCTCAGTAATAATAAATTGAAGTAAATGTTATGGTATAGTATGACCTAACTGGATGCAGTAAAGGCATGAAGATAGATAATCGAGGCTATGAAACAAAATATATCAATAGTCGTAAGTTCGACAAAGTACTAAACTTAGAACATCAGTACACCTACAGATGCCCAGAGGGACAAGTTGTCATAGTTATATACATGTTCACAAAGTGAGGCCTAAAGACTGGCTAAAAGCTAGAGGAAAAAGAAAAGAAGAGTCGGATAAGCGCACGTACAAGGACAGAGTTATACATGCTGCATGACAGAAGGTAGCAACAGTAACGAGATTGGAAGAATTCCTACCACATGTCGTGGTGTGAGAAAGAGGCTTAAATGGGGGAATGCCCTAGCCTTTAGATTTATTCACATAATAGTTACCTAGATGGCAAGGACAATATTAAAGTATTCATAAGAGTTGTAGGTTTTGAGACTAATAAGCGCATTAGTCAACATTAGAGGATGAATGTTCCAAAGGAGAAATTATGTTACACCCTATGTTTTCATACGTAAAAGTATGAATCATTTGATATAAGATCGAAAATGAGATCAGCTTTAAAAGTACATAAATTAAGTTAATCATATTACTTTGGAGGTTACAAATATATAAGATCTTGAACTGCAAGTACCAAGAGTGTTGTAAGGTTTATAAGCTAAACGAATCAAAGAAAATAAGTTTTGTCGAAAGTCGGCAAGTTGGGAATGTGATAACCCAAACTTTTGGAGTGAGACTAGGGTGATTAACATGATAAAAAAGTTATTTTATGAGGTATTTTAGTTTAATCATAGTAGTGTGTTAGGTTTTGAAGTCAGGCAAGTTGTGAAACAATAGTCGACGAAAGTCGTCACAAGAAACATTCATAAACTATACTGAAATTTGGGTCAAATGTCACTGAGTTTTTTACCAATATACTTGGAGTTAGGGGGTGATATACCCACTAAATTTAATATCTACGAGTCTAGTTTTCAATGTATCAAACAGTTTGTCGATATTATATCGCAGTAGGGAGATATTTACATTTTTACGAGAACGCGCAAGCAGCTCTCTTTAGGACCCACAAGGTCGGTTGAGAATATCAAGCTATATAAAGTTGTGGCCTTCATCTCCAAGCCTTATTTTCGACCTAAATCAGACCTAAAACTCTCTCTAGACCTCCTAAGAATATCCTTAGGGTTTTGAAGCTAGTCCATCATCCGTAACTCAAAATCAAGAAGCGAACACATCAACTCATTCCTTACGACATAGGTAAGACTTTGTCATCCTCACTTCTCCTTATAAATCAAGTTTTGTGAAGAGCTTCGTGGCTAAGAAATCTTTTTGACGAGTTAAAAACACATCACAAGATTATGCTCGCTAGTCGAATATAGTATATAAAATATCGTATCCACAGGGATTGAATTTAAATAGTATTTTCGTAGCTTCTAGTTTTAATTGTTATCCAAGATGATCAACAATTTAGAGTTGTGTGATTTAAAACTAAAATTTACTAAAAGTCTAAACTATTGGCTAATGACAATCGCAACAAGAGTAAGCAAGAAGATATCAAAGGGAGAAAATAGGGGTTGATTGAATAGGTGTAAGATACTTGTTTGGGAATTAACTCGAGTTACTTCACTTCTATGGTTCAAGTTAGTCTCTTGAATTCACTCTATTATGTTCAAATATTCAGTAGAAATTCCTCTCTCGATTAAGTCTCAACCTTACGATATGAACTAAGTTAATCTTGGTAAAGATATGCAAGAATTCGTAGTGGATAGATCCTTAGGAGAACCTCTTTCGATTATCCTCCTAACTAGGTCTAAACATTAATTCAACTAGCATCTTTCGATTACTAACAAGAATCAATAAATTCAACCAATAAGATAATGCAAAACATCACAAATTATGCCTATTTCGATTACATAGACAAGTGAATATATATGCAACAATAAAAATACCCAAAACAATACAATGTATAAAACTAGATATAATATCCACAAACAATTCTCAAAACACCAAATCCATCAATCCAAAAGGAAGAATTTCTCCATGGATATGGAGAAATTCATCACAATTAGGTTTAAGTCAAAGGAAAACATAAAACATCCAAACCCTTGTCTTGAGTGAGGATGAATGCTGAAATCCTTGCGCTCTTGCTTCTCCCTCTTCTCCTTAGCTTCCTTAGGTCTAAATTATGTCAAACGTTCTCAAAATACCGTTTTTCTATGTATATATACCAAGTAGGGTATGAGCCCAAAAAAATACACCTTCTCATACGCGAAAAAGGACACTTTTCCGGAGTTGGTCGTGTGCGGCCGCGCACCTGGAAGTGTGCCTGCGCACTTGGCCTCGCACTTTTCACTCTGTTCTACCCCATATGCACGATCAGTGAGCGGCTGTGCACTTGCCATGCACTTTTCACCCTATTCTGTTAGGCATTTGAAAGAACGTAAAAGATAAACGTTGTAGCCCTTTGAATTAGCTTTCCAGCTCTCGATCCAGAGCTACTGCTTCAAGAATCAACTGAGTACTAGACACTGCATAATATGTCTGCTCGATTCTTCGTTTTTTTCCACTATCATCTATTGATCCCCGAACACGATCATGGATTAATTCCTTGGGCTTTTACTCAAACTTCAAAGCTCCAAATCACTTGAATTCATTCCATAACATCTACATAGCTCGGAATCGCTCCTGCAAGGCATAAAACACAATTAGTGCAAAACACAAGCGATTAAAGCTCAAACTCAACTAAAGTACAGTAAATTGGAATGTAGTGGAGTAAAACATGAGATTATAGCCTACCATCAATACCCCACACTTAAACCATTGCTCGTCCTAGAACAATCAAACCACACTTTATATAGACACCACCTTACTAAGCAACTATCCTAACTCATCACACCAAGAATATTTAAAATAGACTAAGCACAATAGTGTAATATCTCTACCTTAAGATTTGACTCAAAAGTACCACCCATTATTCACAACTCACTCACTTACTTTAATATAGAGGTAAATCACATTACCTTTCCTTCATGAATTAAGTGCCCTCACAACAATAGAGAGTAGTTCCACACACAATAAAATTAAGAACAATCAGGAACTCAAGATAGAAAGAATTAACGTACTCGCAAAAACAACATTCATATGCCACAAAAGATGAACCATATGCTTTCCCACAATGTACTACTCAACTAATCGAGTTCATTTAGTCAAGAATCAAATTTTAAGTGGTTGTAATGTAGGTTGCGAGATGGGTAGGATACATTTAGATATAAGAGTGACTATACCTCCCTAAGCACTCTAATACATACATTTCATTGTTCAAACCCAACACTTATGTCAACCCATACTCCACCTTAACATCAATATGCATTAACTCCCTATTCTTTAAGCACAATTGCATCAAGAGTTCCACTATCAAGGAATATTTTGCACAATATTATGGGTAAGGCCTGTAATGTGGTTGCCAAGGAAACAGGATTACAGGCTCAACGAGGTTAACTGAGATACATAATAATTAGGCGGGTAAAAACATATAGCTGGCTCCACAAAGAAATGCCTAAATCATTTCCAAGACTGAATAAAATTACTATTTCGCTTTGCAAACACAGAGGGCAAGTTCTAGACATCAAATGCAATGCACAGAATCATACTAACCTCACACACACATGGCACATACCTCACTTAAGATTGGATTCATCAAGACACTGTAGTCAAAGCAGTTAAGCAAAGTTAAGATCATACACTTTAAGGTACTTACACAAGAGTCAAAAACTGAGCCTAAGCATCACAACCAAAGCACTCACTCTTCTCAAGGCATAACCAAGTGAAGAAATATTTCTTTCAATTCAAACAAAATCACAAGGTTTACTACACCTAACAAAAATAAAAACTAATTCAAATAAAACCCTTGGAAAAGAACCGCGGCACAAAGAAAGACCAGGGAGGAATTAATACACTACCTATTAAAATAAAATTATTTTGTCTTTTCCTTTCAACTTTAATCCCTTAAGAAACTCGTCGAATGATATCCATCGTCTGGAAAAATCAAAAAATTTCAATTTTTTGCTTTTTTCAATTTATTTCTCTATCTCTACTACTCAAACTAACAAAAGAAAACTAAAACTAATATACATACATACATACATCATATCCCTCACCCCACACTTTAAGTTGTGGCATGTCCCCATGACACATAATTAAAAAGCATAAGGTAACGAAAACTTCCCTAAATTTTCTTATTTTCCGAGAACTTATGAACTCCACCCCTAATTCTGAATTCATTCCTCGTTTTTGCTACTTGGGATTCTTTATGGAGATCATTAAGCCCAATTCTTCTAAGGATACCTGCAAGACCCGCTCTTTTCTTTCTTTCTTTCTTTCTTGTCCTCATCTTGAGCGGTGAATTGCTCGTTCATGATGATCCTTAACTTGTTTCTGCATTCTTTCACGGGATCAATCCATACATATTCCTGCAAATCCCCAAAAATAAAATCCACATGATCAAGGTCAGAATAAGAAAACAAAGAAGAAAGGACAAGTGAATATTCCTCTGGTATGTCCAAGACCATTCGTTTCTCATTCTCTTCTATTAAAGGTTGCAAATGTGGAAAGGTGGATGGAGGTTTGAACTCTTCTTCCGTTGCTTCACACTCAACCACAGCCTTATTTTCGACCATCTCAGTTGAATCAGAGTCATCTTGAACAGTGAAAAGCTCTCTCTGTGGATGCTCATCCTCTTGGGTAGGGTTATTCTCACAGGGTATCTCCTCCATATATTCGCCATCACAACGCAATGAGCTTCCTGACAGTGTACTTACCAATTGCCTCACTTGCGTTGTTAGGTTGTTAATGGATTTATCATTTTGTGTAAATCTCTCTACCGGCTTATTTATGAACTTATACACAAGCTCTTCCAAACTATCATTCTCCCATTTAGGTGGCTGTCTCACTTCATTTCCATTCAAGTTATAATAAGGGTATTCATTCCAACCAGAGTCAAGATTATGCCCATATGAATCCTTATACCGGTACAGATTAGAAATAGAGTGAGACTGTTCAAAATACGAACCATAGGAAGATTACATACCTGCTTGACAGTCAACCCATAGATGATTTCCACCGCATTTAAAACACATAGCAGACCACTAATAATATTCAGCTGCTAACTCTTCAACTGTTTTCATAGGCTTGTTGTACTCCATCTTCACAATATTTAGAGTTCAATATCTATAGTATCTTGTCTAACTTTTTAGGTATTACAAAATAAAAAGAAAATAACTAAAAAAGAAAATAAAATAGAAAGGGAAAAGGAAAAAAAACTAAAACCTTATGCTCGCTAGTCGAATATAGTATAGAAAATATTGTATCCATAGGGATTGGATTTAAACAGTATTTTCGAAGCTTCTAGTTTTAATTGCTATCCAAGATGATCAACAATTTAGAGTTGTGTAATTTAAAACTAAAATTTACTAAAAGTCTAAACTATTGGCTAATGAAAATCGCAACAAGAGTAAGCAAGAAGATATCAAAGGGAGAAAACAGGGGTTGATTAGATAGGTGTAAGATACTTGTTTGGGAATTAACTCTAGTTACTTCACTTCTATGGTTCAAGTGAGTCTCTCGAATTCACTCTATTATGTTCAAACATTCAGTAGAAACTCCTCTCTCGATTAAGTCTCAACCTTACGATATGAACTAAGTTAATCTTGGTAAAGATATGCAAGAATTCGTAGTGGATAGATCCTTAAGAGAACCTCTTTCGATTATCCTCCTAACTAGGTCTAAACATTAATTCAAGTAGCCTCTTTCGATTACTAATAAGAATCAATGAACTCAACCAATAAGATAATGTAAAACATCACAAATTATGTCTCTTTCGATTACATAAACAAGTGAATACATATGCAACAATAAAAACACCCAAAATGCTTCAATGGATAAAACTAGAGTTAATATCCACAAACAATTCTCAAAATACCAAATCTATCAATCCCTAAGGAAGAATTAGTCCATGGATATGGAGAAATTCATCACAATTAAGTTTAAGTCAAAGGAAAATATGAAACATCCAAACCCTTGTCTTGAGTAAGGAGGAATGGTAAAATCCTTGTGCTCTTGCTTCTCCTCCCTATTCTCCTTAGCTTCCTTAGGACTAAATTATATCAAAAGTCCTCAAAATACCATTTTTCTATGTATATATACCAAGTAGGATCGAGACCAAACAAATACACCTTCTCCTACGCGAATATGGACACTTTTCTGGAGTTCGACGTGCGCGGCCGCGCACCTGGAAGTGTGCCCGCGCACATGGCCGCACACTTTTCATACTGTTCTGCCCCATATGCACGGTCAGTGCACGGCCGTGTATCTTTGACCCTGTTCTGTTAGGAATTTGAAACCACGTAAAACATGAAAATTGTAGCATATTGAATGAGATTTCTAACAATATATTGTATAGACGAAACGTAGTTCCGAGCGAAATGTTATGTGTATCTGACTAGACATTGCGTAATATGCCTGCTCGATTCTTTGTTTCGTTCCACTATCATCCGTTGATCCCCGAACACAATCTCGGTTTAATTACTTGGGCTTTTACTCAGACTTTAAAGCTCCAAATCACATAAATTTATTCCATAACATCTACATAGCTTGAAATCTCTCCTACAAGGCATAAAATACACAATTAGTGCAAAATACTAGCGATTAAAGCTCAAACTCAATTAAAGTGCAGTAAATTGGTATGTAATAATCAACTAAAATATGATATTATAGCCTACCATCACTTTTCACCTATGTATTTTAGCTATACAAGTGTAAGTAAGGGTGTGGATCAAAGTGAAAAAGGTTTAGAAGTAAGAACACAAGAGGTATATAGAGCTTTCGTTTTGTTTTTGGCATGATTTGATTAAGATATGTTCGAGACTTTATTCTTGATCTTTTAAGAGTTGTTAAAGGGAAATTTCAGAACGCACTGTATCATTGTATAGTATTTAATTCCATATGTGAGGAATGAAAGAAACTAGTTTAGGCTGAAACTTCAAAACACAACAAAAATAAAAAGGGCGAATCGACCATTTGGTCTATGCCATCCGGACTTCAGTTTGTTCCATTCCTTTGATATATGTATGTATACATAACCCTATATGATCCTAATAGCTTAATTTAATATTATATATGCTTAATTATCATGTTTTGATGCTTAAATTATTCCTAAATCATACTTAGACTTTCCTGTCACAAGTTAGCCACTATGAGTCTACATTACGAAGTTTCTTAGTTCTAAATTGAATCTAGAGGGATCCTAACGAGTTAATTAGACTTAGTATATTATGTACATACTGAGTTTCTCCCTAAAATAGGTATAGGCTCCTCTATCCAACTCATGGACGACGAGCATCAGATTCCGTTTGTGATTTCGTTTATGGTTTCCTTCATGATTTCTTGAGTCCATATGATGTAGCCACATGTGTTATGCCTCATACATGATTTCATTGATTATGCTGGGGGATATAGCCCATAATGCCAGCGAAATCTATTGATTATATGCTGGGCGGAGATAGCCCATAACACCAGCTGAGCCTATTAATTATATATTTACTTGCTGGGAGAATATAGCCCATAAAGCCAGTGAGGAATGTTATATATGTGTAGATAGTTAAAGTGTGCATCGCATAAGTATACATGAGGCTAGTGCAGATGTATAATTATATGATTGGGGGGATATAGCCCATAACGCCAGACAGGTACTAGTTCAGATAGTAGTTCAATGTCAGAACAGTTTCAGCTTAAACTTTGTTTCAATTCCAGATCAGTTCCAAGTTCAGACTCTTATTTAGCTTTCAGCTTATATTCAGATTTCCAGCTTACAACCAAGCTTTAGTATGCTTTACATACACTTTCCACCCTACATACTTTGTACATATCGTACTCAAGTCCCTTTGGGGGTGTTACATTTCATGTGACGCAGGTACAGATAGATCACCACTTGAGCCACATCAGTAGGCCATCCACCAGCCGTTGGAGTCACTCCGCTTACTCCCGAAGTTACCTATATTTTGGTATGCATACAGTCAACTAATTTGGTTTTGGCGGGATCTTCTCCCGTCCAGTACTTGTCCATTGGGTAAAAGGCTTATCCCACGTTCTTTAAAACCATAGGCCAATACCATGTGCCCAAACCATGAATTCATAAAAGTATGGGCCAAAATTATGTGCTTCGATACTATATATTATGTGTATGTACCAATATATACGTAAATATGTTCGGTGCAAGGTAAGACATACAATAATAACAAAAATTCAAGTGTATTCCCATAAATATGGCCTACCTCAAGGTGATATATATATATATATATATATATATATATGTGTGTGTGTGTGTGTTGTAAAAGATATATTATCTATACAGTATGTAAAAATATCAAAAAATATGATTCACGTTTAGGATAAATTCTTCAGACTTCCATGTGATAATAGATTATGTTATAAAATATATTTAGTATATATATATAGAGAGACAAACAAATAAAGCGTAGATAAAGTATAATTTAGTATTATAAAAATATGTTTAATGTAATATGATGAATAATGTGACCTGGACTAAAAATTATAAATTAATTAGAGTAAGATTATAGTAAAAATATTATTAACAAATTATTTTGAGGTTAAAAACAATACGTAAAAATAGTGATATTTTAAAAATTATAATAAATTAATAAAAAAATTAATATTTATAAAAATATAAATAATTATCAATAAATTATTTTAAAGCTTAAAAAATATGTAAAAATACTGTTTTACATTATTAATGACTAGATTGCCTAGAGAAGGTCGTTTTAAGCACGTTGGGCTAAAATTGGGTGCCAAAAAGAATATTCGCCACATGCTATGTGGTTTTGATTCGTTGGCTACTTGGATAGGGACCAAAATGGGTTCCACTGTACCTTGCAACATAGCTACTTTTCTCTATCCGCGAAGGTGATTCTAAGGTTGATCAATGCTCGAATGATGCACACATACTACGATACCAATGTGACACGTATTGGGTGTGTTTGTTATATGCTTTTATGACCTAGATGAAGATTAATTTGGGGAAGATTATGCTTATTAAGATGGCCAGGGTTAAGGTAGAGGGTGCAAAGAGGTTTTTCTTTGATAATGTTTTTCACAAGTTGTTGTGTGCCAGATGATCCTTTTCATGATAGGGAGTTACCCATGGTTACGAGGTTGTCACGATAATATTTTCTGTCATATGTCATGATGGCGCCCAATACTGTCGTTAGGCAATCCAACGGTAACCCATCGACACAAACAACAATTTATAACACTTTTTAAAATCAAAAATTACAATAATACAGTAGAGATAGGTTTAGAAACCATGATAAATACTTTCATTCTTATTAAGTCATGAGATACGAACAAATCAAAAATTACAATAATACAGTAGAGATAGGTTTAGAAACCATGATAAATACTTTCATTCTTATTAAGTCATGAGATACGAACAAATCAAAAATTACAATAATACAGTAGAGATAGGTTTTACTAAAAATTTCCAAAACTCGGTGAGCATCTAGTAGAATATACACAACCACTACAACTACTGTTTGGAATAAAAATAGACAGAATAAAATAAACATAGTAAGGAGACTCCGGATGATGCGGTTGAAAGCATGGAAAGTAGCTCACCACTACAGTCTACAACCGATGCGACAACGCGCATGAGTGACAACCAGATGTACCTGTCTCAGTACCTGCAAAATTAGTGCACAAGTGAAGTATGAGTATGTAAATTAATGCGTACCCAGTAAGTATCTAGTCTAACCTTGATGAAGTAGTGACGAGGGGTCTGCATCAATACTTACTTGTGGTCCAATAATAATGTACATAAAGGTAGACAAGTATGAAGCACAACAAGTAGCAAAGAAACGGATAAATATAAATAACATGATTCTCAATGTAAGAGTAATTACGAAATCATCAAATACCATAAATTACCTTGGAGGAAAAAAAAATAACCAGAATCAAGTACATTGTTAAATATCAAGTCAAGAAAACTCATATGTACGTTGACACCCTATCGAATATTACGCATGAGTCTGTCAAAGAAAACGGCTGGATCCCATAAGAATAGTATTACACAATGCCGTCGAGATCGTATGACCCGATCCACAGATGCATCTCATTATACTGCCAAGGCAAATGTCCATATCCCATAGGAATAGAGAAACTATCATCGGACCACTAGCCCCACTCGCGAAGATACGTGCGAGATAAGAAAACACAAAGCTACCGATCACATAACCACAACACGAGGATAAGAAAGCAAGAAAAAGCATAATTATTACCGACAATCAAATATCCCGCTAAACTTCAAAGTAAAGAGGCTCGGTCGAATCGTAAAGTCTAGTCTCAAGCTCAGTTATGATTTCAAGTAATCAAACATGCAAGATTAATTCAAGTATTACAGTTAAGGCATGATGTATGTCTAATTGTACCCGGACATAACCAAGAATCTCGTTTACGCATGGACGCTCGTCATCTCGTATGTATGTAGCACCCATAATAAGTAGAACATAATAAATAGAGTGCCTATAAGGATAATCCCCTCTTACAAGATTAGGCAAGAGACTTACCTTGCTTTCAAATCCACTACTCGGCTCCA
This sequence comes from Nicotiana tabacum, assembly GCF_000715075.1. Classification (NCBI taxonomy): domain Eukaryota; kingdom Viridiplantae; phylum Streptophyta; class Magnoliopsida; order Solanales; family Solanaceae; genus Nicotiana; species Nicotiana tabacum. The sequence goes on from NC_134101.1 coordinate 79,561,751, forward strand.
ACACTTCACTAACACCTCAAATCGATGCCGAGCAACTCGAAACTAGCCAAAGAAACGTGCAAACCAATCAATATATGCTCAAGAACTCATAATTTAACTATTACAATCAATTCCCAACCCACTCGGAATGTCAACAAAAGTCAACCCCAAGCGTACGTGCCCGGATTCCTGAAATGTTCAAAGATAATAATACTCATGGCATCACGAACTCAAATATATAATTTATATCCAATTCCATAACCAATTTCATGGTCAAATATCATTTTTAACAAATTCTAGGTTTTTCAGCCAAATCCCACAATTGTACTAATATTCATGTTAATATTCGCACCTAATCCATGATGCTCGATGAAATGTCTCTTCAGTAAGCTCCCAAATCGCCCAAGGCAAGAGAAAATAGTATGAAATGAGCTAATTCCTAAAGTTAAATCTTATATTTTGCCCAGGTCCTCCCTCTTCGTGATCGCGAAAGAACCCACACGATCGCGATGGCCAAAACTGCCACAACTTGAATTTTCTTCAGTGCGATCGTAAAAGGTAACAACCACAAGCCTAAGCAAAAGTGAATAGGACCCCGTGAATGTGAAGGCCAAAATCCAGTCCCCCCCCCAGAACATACTTTTACTCGATCGCAAACTGACTAAAGTGATCACGAAGCACAAGCTTCCAATGAGGCTAGCCAATGCCACCCATCGCGTTCGTGACCTTATCCCCGTGAACGTGAAGCTCAACCAGCTTCATCTTCACAATCGCAACCCATCTTATGTGAATGCGAAGAAAAAATCACCACCCTTCCCTACATAACAGTACACGATCTTGTGGCTCCTCCGCTATCCCGATTCACACCAGATAGCACCAAAACCTGCGAACTTCAACATTGCTCTAGGTAGTTCGTAATTCCGCCGAGCCCCCGGGGACCCCGTCCAATTATAACAACAAGTCCATAAACATAATAGGGACCTACTCGATGTCTCGGAATATGTAAATAATATTGCAACCAAAATCTCACCCCAAACCAAACTAATCAACTTCTAAACTTCAAATTTCTTTCAACTAACTCCGAACGCGACGAATCATATTTAGACAACTCGGAATGACACCAAATTTCATACACAAGTACAATATGACAGCGAACCTACTCCCAAGCTCGAAATGCCAAACGGGGGCTGATAACACCAAAGTCCACCCCAAATCTACTTACAAAATTGTAAAACCTTCAAAATGCAAATATTTGACAATAAGTGCCGATTCACTTCCACGTTGGCCAAACTTGATCCGAACATATGCCCAAGTCTAAAATCACCATATGAACCTATTGGAATTGTCATGATCCAAAATCCGCTATAGGTCATAATGACGCCTAACATCGCCGTCAGGCAAACCAACTGTGATTGATCGACTTGTTTACTCATTTTATTACTGTAAAATCATAATTTCCATTAATTAAGTAGTATAAAATAGAATTTACAGGGTAAAATGATAATAACTACGTGAAAAGTGCATGAGCATTTTCTAATGAGTACAATAATAATACAACACCTGTCCCGAATGTAATAAGACAGAATAAAATAAATAGTACAATGGAGACTCGGTGGGCTGCGATGCGTAGCCTGAAATGCAGCTCACATGAAATCTCCTCAACAGGTGCACCTACGCGCCAAGGTGATCATCAAATGAATCTGTCAGATCCTGCACATTTAGTGCAGAGTAGGTAAATCAATGCGTACCCAGTAAGTATCTAGCCTAACCTCGGAGAAGTAGTGACGAGGGGTCGATATCGACACTTACTAAAGGTCCAATAAAGTAGTATAATAAAACATAAGCAGGTATGAAGCATACGACAATAATGGGATAAATCATCAAGTTATATAATATTCCAATTATTTCTTTTAAAGCATGAATTTCTAGATCTTGTATTCTACCTTAACAACTTAGAGGATGTCAAGTATAAATCCCAAATAAATATGAATACCATATAAAGCGTCGGGCATTAGTGGAAGGTTTATCTTGTGAATATTTTGACTAATAGTGTTATAATGCATGATTTTCGCCGAGGTCGTTCGGCCCGATCTAGAATAATATGTACGCTTCCGAGGGTCGTGCAGCACGAACCATAGATGCATCAATATACTGCCGAGGCATTCGGCCAACTCCACAAAAAAGTAAAGAAGATACCGAATTATGAGACACGTGTTTACAATACAATACATGAGCACATAACGAATATAATCTTTACGCTTCTCAAATAACTCGTCCACAACTCAAAGTGTTAAGGCTCGGTCTATTATACATATATTTATTTTTAAATTAACTTCAGATATAACCTTAATTTATTAAGCCAGCAAAACGAGTTCAAATAATTCAATTATTACATGATAAAGTCATAAGTCTACCTGGACATAAACATGCTTTAGCTACATACGGACTCTTGTCACCTCGTGCGTACGTAACACCCACAACTAGTTGCACATAACAATAAATATAACCTAGGGGTAGTTTCCCTATCACAAGGTTAGACATGAGACTTACTTTGCTACGAAATTCCATAACTGGCTCCAACGCCACTCAAACACCTCAACCCGATGCCCCTCTCTTTGAAACTAGTCAAACAACGTGCAAACCACTAAAACTATACTCCAAATGCTTATAATTAATCAATTCCTAACATTCCCAACTCCGCTCTAAAAGTCAATAAAGTTAACCCTCGGCCCTACGTGCCCGAATTCCAAAAATATTCATAGATAAACTTTGCCCATAATACCACGAACTAAAATATATAACTTATTCCAAATTCCATGTCCAATTTCGTGGTAAAAATCCAAAAATAACAAATTCACGATTTTTTACCAAAATCCCAAGTTTCTACAAATTTTCATGTTTAAATCCATATACAAACCATATATTTAACTTGTAAGAGGTGGGAGTCACTTACCTTGTGTTGCTTGATGAAAATCTCCCCTTGAAGCTCTCCAAAAGTGCCCCAACTAAGTGAAAATGGAAGAAAATGTGCCAAATCCCGTTCATAAAAGAACACACTGCCCAGCGACGCCTCGCACCTGTGGCCACTTGACCGCTTCTACAGTTCCACAGGTGCGGCAAAAATACCGCTTTTGCGGTCCACTTCAGCCCCCCTATCTTTGCATCTGCAGACCAGACTTCGCTTCTGCGTAGTCGCACCTGCGACCAAGAATCCGCTACTGCGGTTTCGCAAAGTGGCACAAACCTCGCACCTGCGGCCTCATCCCAGCTCCCTTCTAGCCGCTTCTACGGTCCACTGCCTTGCTTCTGCGAGGCCGCTTCTATAATGAAGCTTCCGCAGAAGCGGGAGCACCAGCAACCAGAATCCTCCATCTTTTTCTTAAGTCCAAAATTCCATCCGTTGACAATCTGGAATCCACCTGAGGCCCCCGGGACCTTGACCAAATATACCAACACGTCCCAAAATACAATACGAACTTAGTCAAAGCCTTAAACCACGTCAAACAATATCAAAATCATGAATCGCGCCTCGAATCAAACTTATAAATTTTCAAATTTCCAAATTCTATATCTTGTGCCGAGACGTAACTAATCAATCCGGAATGACTTCAAATTTCGCACACGAGTCATAATAACATAACGAAGCTATTCCAAGGCTCGGAATCCCAAACGGACATCGATAACATCAAAATCCACTTCAAACCAAACTTATGAAATTCTTAAACCGTTAAAATACCAACCTCCCATAATAAGCGCTGAAACGCTCCCAAGTGTTCCGATACTCAATCCGAACATACGCCCAAGTCCGAAATCATCATATGAACCTATTGGAACTTTCAAATCTTTATTCCGAGGTCGTTTACTTTAAAGTCAAACCTTAGTCAATTCTTCCAACTTAAAGCATTCTAAAATAGAATTTTATTTTCAAATCAACCCCGAACTTCCCGAAATTCAATTCCGACCACATGTACAAGTCATAATACCTGAAGTGAAGCTACTCAAAGCCTCAAATATCTGAACGACCGGTCGGGTCATTACATTCTCCCCCACTTGAACATACGTTCATCCTCGAACGTGCTAAGAACTATTATGGAGTTGTCCAAAATCACTGTTTAACACCTCGGGCACCTGCTCGTGCCACCACAACCCAATGGAGCACATTAGCTTGAGCCTGACTGAAGATCCTCCCTATACCCTTAGCTAACAAGCTTTAGAACCAAATTCGAACTTTCAAATTTCTTTGCAAAACCTGATTCTAACACACGAACATCGTATCAATCAACACACACTGTACCAATACACGATCATGCACCTATGTTGAAATCACACCTTGCACCTCATAAGTCGGTTGCCCATAATAACATCCCCCGACCACACTAGCTAGAATCTTACAAGTCTGATGCCCACAATACATCTCATGACGTATATAAGTAATGTTCCAACCTTCGAAATACTGCCACGACGGTAGAGATGTGTACCAGCTAATAACCACCTGTCGAAACAATAGATCATGGAGTCCCTCCTCCTGACAAGTACCATTACCTTATTCCGAACTGAATAACGATATTTTCTCTAAGATATACCTTATATAAATCTGACTGCACTGATACTAGGTTTAATAACCTCGTCTCACTAAGTAAAAGCTTCTTAGGTAATAAGCCATCTCAAAAACTGCCAAAAATCTTATGTGATGCCCACAGTGCGCCAACAAGATATAAACTCGAATGTGATACATAAGGAAGAATGAACTCTAAAAAAGGACTACCTATCCCGTATAACGAATAAAACGGACGAATAGATGTTGTGAACATACCTTAGGGGTGAAATAATAAGACACACAAAATGAGTGTAAGGAACAATGCTCCACATCTCATTGTTGCGGCATGTATCCCGATCTAACATGACACTGTTGCGGCATACAACTCAATCCAGACAATATACCTGTAGCAGCATGCCACCCGATCCACACATAATAATCAAGAAGATACATGCATCAAGCCGTAACGCTTATACTTACGAAATGCCCGAATTTTGACCACAAGCACGCCAAGTGCACAATACAAATACTTGGGAGATGGATAAACGCCATACGTTACAAAACCCAAGCACAACTAAGGTGCGATAAATGATCTGCATCTCGAGAGCCTTCCTGGTCCTATAACACCACCAACTACACAGAATCTAAACACATATGCGAATAATTAAACCGTCTCACAACCCACATGGCACAATAGAGATTATCATGGAATAGCTGATGATGGGAATAATATCCAATGACCAACGACTCCTCCGTAGCAATGCTATGACGAATAGACACATCTGACATGACGTAGAGCACACATTCACATTACACTAACCAACTGACCTCAAACCAATTCTGATCATACCACACTAGGCCAGCAACTTTCCTATGATCCACAATGGCCCTATTCATGACACATAATAACAACTGTCAAATCCTAAGCAAACTCACACAGTCCACAGCCCAAGGAATAGAACTCCTTTCAGGCATAAACTCTCGCATTTGTGATACTACTATAACCTCCATACTTGGTTTTAATCTTTAACAATCAAGTGATTAACATGGCACACTTATACAAAATTCCTCGTGGGGTACGCTCCCACGACCTCCCGCACTAGGTAGCAACGTCTACACATTCATACCACCAACCGTACTAATTCTGTAAAGCAATTGTAAGAACCCGTAAACCAATACACAATTCTCATTCCACAGAAGACCATTCCCAGGCGACACTAGGATAATGTCAGCTTACTCTGAACATCTAAATTCTTCCCAGCTCACCCGAGCTCGTGACATTCTTGTCAACACCGAACCGCAACCTTGATCCTCAACTTCCTAAATTCCTACGCTGTCCACTGCATCTATCATGCCGCTACGCGAGAACACAAGAATTCATCATAACCCATGAACTACTGGTAGAATAAACACTTAATAGGCTAGAAACCTTTCACTTAGCTCATTTTAGTAGAACCAATGCAACACGCTACTGGATTCCCAATACATAGAAAATACGAACCTCGAGTCGTGATCTAAGCCGCCATGACTCCTCCGGAATCCATTTACACCACAAGGCTATTTGAATCAAATACCTCCCAAATCAATCAAGTTGTGGTGGTTGTCAAGCCCGCGCGTACAACCATAAACCACATGTATAACTTCATACGCTGAAGGAAGCGATCTTTGCCACAATCATGCTGCTTCAGCCATTACTAACCGACCCAACTTCTTCCAATTTACTCTCGACTTGCCTTAGAAATAATAATAGCTCCATTCAAAAATGTAACGAACCAAATTCGCACTTATCTCGAGTGACCCACATCACGAGACCACATCATCTCGATACTCGTGAACCATCTCATACTCTCCTTATGTGCACAATAGTATCTCCAACTGGTACACCCATTCTGCAAGACCTTCCGCGAATCTAAAGCTATTTCTTCCTTTCATCCATTACTGCACCACGGACCCGATGATAACATAGAAAATTCCAAGTCCCATTCGTAATCCATTATGAAAAACTCGATTCTTAACCACACAACAGATCCAGAATCCTTAGGCACTGCACTTAAATTCATGAACACACTAGGATCGTTGTTGAGAGTCACCCACTCTGACCTGATCCCGAATATAACCAAACTTCAATGCTATGTTAGTACCTGAACACCCTCTCAAAGAAGCAACTGACTGAATTCGTTTCCTTGCTTATCACATCCATAAGAAGCATAAACTCTGAGTCTTCCCAAAACTTGCACATGAATCGATAAAGCGGAACATAGTAAACATTTATCAATTTCTTTGCTCAAATTACCCCTGATGTCTTCTTTTCTTAGTCATAAATAATCCACCAACACATTGATAACTAGAAACTGCATAAGTAGACAACCACGTGATCCAATCGTAGACGGTGGGGTTCCCCCACTTGGCTTTAAGCTATCATCACATAATGTAGAGCCCACAATGATCCCTCCTTCTCAATCACTATGATCCCGTACCGTTAACCCGCCAAATTGCTCGAAGTCCTTTGTTAAGCCTTTCATGAACATTCTGAATCATATGTCACAATCACATATTCGACCTCTTTACCGGGTAGCAAGTGGTATTCTTCGCAGAAGCTTTATCAACGTCATGCAACCACTAACCTTCTCACAGGAGATAACCCACCTGTGGAATTCCTTACCGATATCTTCCACTGACACATCACTGGGTACAACTACCACGTAATCGGTAAACCCTCCCGAGCCCATGCTCGACCACTAGCTACACAATTCTGTTCATTCTGCATTGACATCGACTGAAAGTCCAACACTATGCTCCAAACTCGAAGTCATGTTGCATCCCAAAACAATAGTTATGTTTTCACACCCCTCTTCATTTCAAACAAACTCCTTCCTGCCATATCCAATCTTTATCGATACAGTAGCAATCATCCCAAATAAAATCCGTAGACTACATCACCTTCCATCACGATTCCCAAAATATTCTACACTTTTCCAAGGCATGCGGCTATCCTACTACAGAATCCATATACTAATCTGCCCTCTTAGTTCGGTTAAACCATCTCCTTTAAACAACTTCTCGACCTCTGTTGACCTGCTAGAAATTCAACCACCACGAGATACTTCCCACCATGCCATCTCTCATACTTTGCTGCCCAATTGCTGCCTCAAATCAAATCCATATATGTAGGACCTGAACTAATGAATTTCTACCAACTCTAAAGCTCCTCGAAGATCATCTTTCTCGAGCCATCAACATTAGAATCGCCAATTCGATTCAGAATCACTACACACTGCTATCTCTGACAACCTCTTCATAGGCACCATTTCACAACACCCTGCCCCGAAGGCAAAATCAAAGAAAACTATAACACCGGCGGACCTTAATGAGTTCTAATAAGGACGACGACACCGCATCACAAATGAGAACTCCACCACACTTGAAAATATCAAGTCTCGTTACTCCATCTACCAAGGCCTGAACATCCATAGTTCGATTACCTTTCCTCCGTAGGAATTAACCTGAACCTCTAAGCCATGAACTGAGAAATCCTCCTTTCGAGTCATTCACTATTGTGATCCATAAATAAGCACCCTACCATTACACCAACATTGTGTGATAACAACGCACGAACACTATAACAATCCATGCACGACCTCAAAACCATAGGCAATACTAATACCGAGCTGAGATGATGGAACACTATTCCATAAGAAGACGATAATAACTCGCTCGAATACGCTGGGAGAAAAATCCTACTCTACGTCTGTAGTACCACTGCAACTCCTCGATGCCCAATTGACACGAGCATTTCACGTCGCATAAGATTGAGTAGGAAGGAAATAAAGGCACAAGCCTCAATGGAATCAAACAGCATAATGAGGAAATCAAGAAAGAAAGTGCTCCCAACAGCTCGATAGCCTCTCGAAGATAAGTACAGATGTCTCTGTACCGATCCTCGAGACTCTACTAGACGTGCTCATGACTTGTGAGACATAAGTGAACCTAATGCTCTGATACTAAGCTGTCATAACCCAAAATGTGATGGTGCCTAACACTGCCGTCAGGCAAGCCAGCGGTGATTAATCAACTTATTTACTCATTTTCTTACTTCGAAATCATATTTTCCATTAATTAAGTAGTATAAAATAGAATTTATAGGGTAAAATGATAATAACTACGTGAACTACAATAATGAACAACCAGTAGGAACCCCCAAAACCCGGTGTCACGCATGTATGAGCATTTTCTAAGGAGTACACTAATAATACAACACATGTCCCGAATGTAATAAGATAGAATAAAATAATTAGTACAATGGAGACTCGGTGGACTACGATGCATAGCCTACAATGCAACTCACATGAAGTCTCCTCATCAGGTGCGCCTACGCGCCAAGGTGATCATCTAATGAACACGTCAGATCCTGCACATTTAGTGCAGAAGTGAAGCATGAGTACGTAAATCAATGCGTACCCAGTAACTATCTAGCCTAACTTCGGAGAAATAGTGACGAGGGGTCGACATCGATACTTACTAAAGGTCTAATAATGAAATATAATAAAACATAAGCAGGTATGAAGCATATGGCAATGATGGGGTAAATAAGCAAGTTACATAATTTTCCAATTACTTCTTTTAAAGCATGAATTTCTAGATCTTGTATTCTACCTTAACAACTTAGAGGATGTCAAGTGTAAATCTCAAATAAAAAAGAATACCATATAAAATGTCGGGCATTAGTGGAAAATTTATCTCGTGAATATTCGGACTAATAGCGTTATAACGCACGATTTCTGCTGAGGTGGTTTGTACAGATCCAGAATAATGTGTACATTGCCGAGAGTTGTGCGGCACGAACAATAGATGCATCTATATGCTGCCGAGACATCGGCTCACTCCACAAGAAAGGAAAGAAGTTACCGAATTACGAGACACGTATTTACTATATAGTACATGAGCACATAACGAATATAATCTTTACGCTTCTCAAATAACTCGCCCGCAACTCAAAGTATTAAGGCTCGGCCTATTATACATATATTTATTTCTAAAAAAACTTCAAATATAACTTTAATTAATTAATCCAGCAGAAGGAGTTCAAATAATTCAATTATTACATGATAAAGTCCTAAATCTACCCGGACATAAACATGCACGGACTATCGTCACCTCGTGGGTACGTAGCACCCACAACTAGTTGCACATAACAATAATTATCACATAGGGGTAGTTTCCCGCTCACAAGGTTAGATAGGAGACTTACCTCTCTCTGAAGTTCCATAATCAGCTACAACTCCAGTCAAACACCTCAACCCGATGCCCGTCTGTTCGAAACTAGTCAAACAACATGAAAATCAATAAAAATATACTCCAAATTCTTGTAATTAATCAATTCCTAACAATCCCCAACTCTGTTCTAAAAGTCAATAAAGTTAACCCTCGGGCCCATGGCCCACATTCGAATTCCAAAAATTTTCAAAGATAAACTTTACTAATAACACCACGAACTAAAATATATAACTTATTCATAATTCTATGTCCCATTTCTTGGTCAAAATCAAAAATACCAAATTCTAGGTTTTCTACCAAAATCCCAAGTTTCTACAAATTTCATGTTTAAATCCATATACAAACCGTGTATTTAACTTGTAGTAGGTGGAAGTCACTTACCTTGTGTTGCTTGATGAAAATATCCCCTTGAAGCTCTCCAAAATATCCCCAACCAAGTGAAAATGAAAGAAAATGGGCCAAATCCCGTTCTTAAAAGAACACACTGCCCAGAGACTCCTCGCACCTGCGACCACTTGACCGTTTCTACGGTTCCGCAGGTGCGGCCAAAATACTGCTTTTGCGCTCCCCCTTCTGCACCCCTGCCTTTGCATATGCGGACCAGACTCCGCTTCTTCGGAGTTGCACCTGCGACCAAGAATCCGCTTCTGCGGTCTCGCAGGTGTGGCATGAACCACGCACCTACGCCTCTAGCCTTCCTCACTCCCTACCGCTTATGCGACCCTCGGGCCACTTCTGCGATCACGCATGTGCGGGATTTCCTTTGCACATGTGGCCTCTTCCCAACTCCCTTCTAGCCGCTTCGGCGATGAAGCTTTTGCATAAGCGGTTGAACCAAGAACCAGAATCATACAGCTTTTCCTTAAGTCCAAAATTCGATCCGTTAACCATCCGGAATCCACCCAAGGCCCTCGGGACTTTGCCCAAATATACAAACACGTCCCAAAATACAATACAAACTTAGTCGAAGCCTCAAACAATGTCAAATAACATCAAAATCAAGATTCGCTCCTCGAATCAAACTTAAAAATTTTCAAATTTCCAAATTCTATATCTTGTTCAGAGACGTAACAAATCAATCCGGAATGACTTCAAATTTCGCAGATGAGTCATAAACGGACATCGATAACATCAAAATCCACTTCAAACCAAACTTAGGAAATTCTTAAACCTTTAAAATACCAACCTCCCATAATAAGCGCTGAAATTCTCCCAGGTGATCTGATACTCAATCTGAACATATGCCCAAGTCCGAGACCTATATGTGTCAAACTCTCAAGACCTCTTCGCCTCCCTCCCCTCTCTCTCCCGAGTCAACATACATTCCAATCTCCTAGCAATCCCAACTACCTACTGCTATGCGATATCCATCTCTAACTCTCGGGCCATGCTAAATTTGATACTGGGTTTGAGATCCTAAATAAATCGAAGAACCTGTTGTTGATACCTAATTTTGCCCTCACATTTTTCCAAATAGTATATATATTTTCAAAATATCAATTTTTCATCATTATTTGATTTACAAGATTTATACAAGTACTTTCCATAATTTTCAACAATTTTTAGAGTTTTAAAATTAATTTTCTTGCATTTAAATTAGTTAAATATTATCCCTTTAAATTATCTATGATGACTTAATTATCAAATTTATTGTTTTATATCCACGTGTGTGTTTAATAATATTTTACTTTATTTTATATAATTACATCTATATTTTAGTTATGTATGTAATTTTTGCAATAATAGCCTATGTTCATGCATAATTGCATTTTTATTATATTATTTATTACAAAATAACATTTTATATTTTTATAATGCTAAATTATTATTTCCAATCATTTTACTTCATAAGTAATATTTTTACTATTTATAAATTACTCTTATAAATTAGTGTTTTATAAATTTAGCGTATTTAAACTATGGCCCAATTTTAAGCCAATTTCGGACCAACTTTGGCCCAAATCCGCAGTCCAACAACCCAAGCCCTAGCCAAATGACCCTTTACTAAAACCCGGTCTCAACTCACTTCAAACGACCCACCCATTTAATTTTTTATCCTGGTCGTTGATCTCTCAAGATCATCGGCCCTCGTTCATTCCCCCTTTTAATTAACCCAACCTAAACCCTAATCCTCATTTCCCACCTAATAGCTGCCACTGAAACCTCTCCACTCCACTCGTCTCTGAGAAACCCTAGCCGTCATACCCTTAATTACCCCCAATTCCAACCTAAACATGGAATCAATCCATGATCTACTTACCTATTTTGTGATACTTTACTATTATGTGTGTGTTTGTGGTGTTACTTAATTCTTGCCCTATTTTTGGCAAGAACTACCTTTCAAGAGCAGGCTTGATTGACTCTGATTTTGTGAAGATCTGGATGAACTTTAGTCTATATACTATATAATGAATGATTCTTGCATTATTAGTTCGATTCAAGACCGTTGGACCCAACTAGGGTTTGAGATTTTCCTTTTTCCTTACTGATTTTGATTGCATGTGATATATTCTTTCCTTTCTTGTGTTTGACTGATGATTTTCCATATTCGTCCGCTCTATTTGAACACTATATAAACCCCACCCCAATTTTCCCTCGAGAGGGACCTAATTTTCGCTGCTAGTACATTCGCTACACTCTTCTCTCACTCATTCACTTCTTCTGAGATACTTGAATTTTTTCTGGAATTGTTGAATCCTTGGCCGGCTGAAAGCCAAGGCCATAATATTGTTAAAATAACCTCCTCCGGTGCAAGTACTGCTAAGAGCCCTTCTCGAGGCTCTTGTGAACTCTGAAGCATTGGGGATTTGGGGTTCTTTTCCTTCCAATATTCTAACTCCTCATTCTTTTGTTTGTTTAACATTGCTACTGGTTAGTGTCCTTAACTCTTGCGATATTAACTATTTTTCTTTCGGTTTATCTATGACGTATGTGTTCTATGTGTTAATGTTGTTTAAATTCTATAAGCATGACTCGGTTTCCCTGTTATTCATGGATCTCTGATATTGTAATGCTATGATATTGTTTTATAATCCCCTGCAATTCCATGTTCTTTATTAGTTTAATTCAGTAGGTTTCAGCACATGTAAGATGCTTTAATTATTGGAATGGATTCTATCTTTATTAGGTGTTTCTAGACTAATGCGGTTCTCTACTTTGTCCTATATTTTTATGTTTTTATTCTAGACCTTGTTGAGTTCTTCTTGCCCAATATGATAGATCTCTGAGACTATCAATTATCTAAAGCATGTTTCCATTTAAGTTCTGTTGTATGTTTGGTTTAGAATGGCTTCTAGGGCAAATTGCTATGTTAGTTTATCTGTCTCCTAGGTAATTGGTACGAATGGTTATGCCTGCCTGTCTCATTCCCTTTTAAATGCTCATGAGTGAGGGCACTGATGAGATTTATGGTAAACCATGCAATTAGTTTGTTGCTATGCTGCTTATGGTCATCTTCATGTGAAATTGCATATCCCTCTAACATGAAATTGCATTAAGGCTCACCTGTTTAAAATATTTTTCTGACATTTTGGTTAATGTCTTGTGCTATACTTGATTTTTGAGAAATTAGTATATGTATGTGTTTGTCCTGTCAACTCTACAGACTTGCCTCTTCAGCCTTCTTAATGTGTAACTATGCTCAGTAAGCTATACCCTTCCTTTGTTGAATAATTATTCAATATGGTGTTAGTTCTTCTATGTCAAACTTGCTATGCCAAAGTTATCTGCCCAGTTGGTATGCTCAAGCCCTCTTGTTTAACTAATCTTGTTCCCTTAACTTCTAAGAATTATGACCACTGTTAATAGGTCTTTAGGATTGTCAATTGGTTACCATGTATGGTTTTCCCCTTTAATCTTGGTATGAGTTTGTGTATGGCCCTGTGTGTGTAGCTGCTACATTCTCACTCTGAAACATGCTGGGTCCTGGGTTCACTGTTCGTGCGAAAGGAGAAGCTTGCTGAAGGCCTAGGTTTTATTGGGTTATATTCATTTGGGAATGTTCTGTGTATTGGGCATGTAGCATTTTAATATATAATATTCATACTTGTATTCATTATTTTGGGGTCTGTAATTATTTGTGAACAAAAAAGGATGGAGAGATTAGTAAAAGAAGGGGTAGGGTACTCTAATTCTCACATAAATGAGTAGAAAGCATGCCTATAGGATCTATGTGATTTATTCGATATTTGCTTCACATGTTTAACTTTATGAGTAGAATGCCTGCCTATAGGAGTCACACGCACACACAACACTTAGCTGGACAACAAATGCTATTTCAAGTATCCGCTGTACTAGTCCCCACTACTGTGTTTTCTTAGATAACATGACTATAGGGCGTAGCAATGCAATATTTTACTTACCTAGGTGCCATGCCTATAGGACTTCGAATGATTAATCTATTTGTTGCCTCAATTATCATTCTACTGCTCATGGGTTTAATAATCAGCTGCCCATATCATTTGTATTGCTCATCTAGATAGCATTCCTATAGGGATAAAACTATATAAAACCAACGTCAATTGCCGGTTATTAGATATCATGCTTCTAGGGCACTGTCACCTGCCTAACAAACTTGTCTATAAAATCAGCATTGGTAGTTCATAATTCTTGAGTCGTTTCACTGCCTTTTGCGAATAATCTAGAAATCATGCCTATAGGTTTTTGTAATCTACAAATCCGTTGCCTGTATATTGCTAAAATCAGAATCACTTAGAAACCATGTCTCTAGGACTTATAATGATTTAATCTATACGTTAGCCTAAAATGCAGCATTGCCTGCTTGATATTGGAATCATATAGAGATCATACCTATAGGACCAAAAGATTCTGAGTCTCATGTTGGAAATGTTCTATTGCTTAATCTGAAAATCAGTCTGCGTGCTTCTCTGTTTATGTGTGGAGGCTAACATAAGCCACTCTTTGCTATTATGTGCAGTCCTCTTTGATTTTGAATGCCCGATTAGTTTTATCATTTTTGAGCAGCCTAAGTAAGTTTAGAACCACCCAAATACAGGTCCAAAGCCTCCTGGACCATAGGCATGGGACGGGTAGTGCACGCATAGGCCGAGACTTAGAATTGAATTAGAACGCTTTAGGTAAACAACTTCAATATAGTAATCAGGTAGCAGTAGATGATAGTCTGTGCCCGCTGAATAATATGAGCAACTTCTATTTAAATGGAGTTGCGAAGTATTATTTATGTTCCACGGGGTGATCATTTAGGCTAAAAAACTTAGGACCCCCCTCCTTTATATACTTGGTCATTTAACATAGACCAATGTAGTGGTATCCTTAAAATCATTAAAGAATAGTACCAATTCCCTTTGTGCTATAATAAAATTCTTTGACTTTTTATATTTTTTTATTTATTTGATCACCTAGCCTAATCCACATAGTTTTAAGTTTGGCCGGGACCCATAGTTGTGGACCTCGAAGAGTGCCTAACACCTTCTCTTTGAGGTAATTTGAGCCCTTGCCCGCTCTTTGGTGGTGTTGACTAGTCAAACAGAGTTATTTGCATAAAAGGTTCCCAAACGCACCTTAAAACCATTAGGTAGAGACTCCTCTCTTTTAATACCCTCCCTTAAAAGAGTTCTCACACGTTGAAGCTCGATTTCGCGAGAGAAAGGGGCGCGACAGCATGGCGACTCTGCTAGGGATTTACACTTAGGCTCTTACCATATTGAACTTGGTTTATGTGGATTGCTTTCTTTGTTACATGCACATACCTTCCCCTACTCACCTTGATTTGTTTAAATCCGCTACGACATGCACATCCCTTCCTACTCACGTTTATTTGTTTAAATCTGCTATGACATGCACATCCCTTCCCCCTATTCATCTTTACTTGTTATGACCGCTCTTTTATCTTGTCAAAATTGCTATATCATTCCTACTTCCTTACTTACTTTATTACATTTTTTCATATATTCTACGAACTAACTGACTTCATCCTTTTGTCTTTCTTTTCTATTCTTTCCATGATTACTTTTGCTATCTTATTTACTTCTTTTATATATTTTATCATGCAAATAATTGACAACGTGTTATTATATCTGCATAAAGCATGCTCCACATCATACTCCATTCGTGCTAATTATAAACATAGCGACGCTTGATGAGTGTCCGCGCTTTTCCAAAACTACTCTTTTAAAATCGAAAAGGCTTATTTGCGGTAGACTATTCGATCAGCGGTGCAATCGACGATCCCGTGCCTTTCCCTCTCAAGTTGTCCACTTGGGAGTACCAGTCTAGAACATTCTACAAACCCTACGCCAACTTAAAATGTACATGCATCATGCTAAACCTTGCACGGATTGGAGCGTTATTAACGTATCAACCCGCTAAAATAAACCTTGTCCAAAGTCCGACGGGATTTCCACAATCCCAATGGACACAATCATATTATGTGCATTTCTTGGATAAAATCAGCTAATATGTTGATCATTATTCCGTCAATAGTCAAATTTGGAGGGGGAAATGGGCTAACTTTTGTTTGTTTGCAGAAAATGGAGCACGAAGTCCCCAGGTTTAGTATGGTCCAAAACATCCCATCCTTGTTACTTGACTGGTGGAAAGACCTTGCACCTTGCAACAAGAACCATGTGAGAAGAGTATTAGGTAACCTACCATCCTTGCTAAACATTCAGCCAAATAGGTCATTGATTGAGGCACCAAGTTCTGGGATGAGAAAAGGGCCGTCTTTCGATTTGGCGACATAGAAATGACTCCTCTCCTAGAAGAAATAGGAGGCTTTGCTAAGTTGCCATGGGATAGTCCAGGATTACTAGTGCTAGAGAATCGAACCCCCTGCGATTTTCTAAAGATGCTGGGTTTCAAGAAAAATGACGAGCTGCTCTATTTAAAGAAGTCATACATCCCTTTCAAATTTCTTTACGAACGGTATGGGCATAGCAAGTCATATCGTCTTTATCATGATGCACTTGCCATTACTTCCTTGGGTTGGATGCACCGCCGGGTTTATGTGTTCATCGTCTGCTTCTTGGGGTTGTTGATATTTCCAATTCAAGTGGAAGGATCCATACTCGCATAGCCATAGTCGCTAGGACATTGATAGAAGGCATCGAAGGACAAACTTATAACATCGTCCCTATGATTTTAGCTGAAATATACCATGCTCTAGATCAATGCAAGTAGGGATTTGGACACTTCGAAGGTTGTAATTTGTTACTACATGTTTGGCTATTGGAACACTTTCAGAGAGGATAATATCGTCAAGATATTCTGTGACGGCCGTTGAATGACCACATAGCTTACCATTACCCAAAGAAAATGACATTTATCCCAGACAGGTTTGCACAACCTGAAAATGCTGTAAGTTTGGTGCGTTTCTTTAGCGATCTGACAGACGAGCAAGTACTTTGGATATTTGAGTGGTTTCCTAGCAGTGAGTTCATCATCAGGTCAAGAGAGACTACTCATTTGGTACTGATAGGGTTGCGAGGAATCTATCCTTATGCTCCAATTAGAGTAATGAGACAAGCGGGAAGAAAACAGATCATACATCGGGTTTCCAACATGGTCCAATACAATGCAGATTTCAAAGGGGACGTCATTCCATTCAAGTTCGAAGCACAACATATGTGGAACCAGAAGATCATTGTGGAAAAAGAACCCATTGAGCCTGAGGATCATGTGTACTTCTATCCATCATGGTTGGTGGACAATATAGCGGGAGACGTCAAGGCAGGAGTCAATCTGAAAGATAGGATCATAGATGACGCAGTTGAGGCACATGTTAAGTATAGAAGGCTGCGCAAAAGGGTTTTCGAGTGTGAAGCTAAACATTAGGAACAACACAAAGTGAATGTGGAGGCAATAAAAGAAAGGAAAGAAATTGCCACTAAGTCAACAAAGAGGTTGGAATACTTGGAACAAGGATTGATGGAGCTTGAAGGAAAGATGAGGAAGAGACTCTCAGATTGTCAAGGCACGGATGGCTGCGAAGGAGGGCATCTAGCAAAGGCTTACTTACTGTTGGATGTGCGCGATCTGGGGAACCTGATTGATGGAGTCAAAAGAGCCAAGCACGGGGAAGGTTTTTTTAGGGACCAAGTAGACTAGGAAATGATATGCTTTACTGCTTTCTAGCGTAGCTTTAGATTTCGATTGTAATAAGGCTAAATGCCATTAGTAACTTTATTATTATTGTTGATTTAGTAAAGGTTTGGCTCATTTTTCGCATTAATGAAATGACGCAATTATTGGCATCGATTTTCTCTAAGTCTGTGTCGCTTAGGCCTAGCTCAGGCATAATGAGATCCCCCAAATTAGGACGCGGATTATTGCATGACTTTGCAAAACATGTTTTAATACCGCAAGCATTCTTTCAATATGTTTTACTAACTTGGCTACCTTTTGTTTTGTTTTCCTTTTCTTTTGATTATCCCCATTCCCCAAGGTTGGTTCGTGCATACTGGCATCGTCAACATATCACACTAGATCCAGAGGTCCTCCACCTCCTCCTCCACCAAGCGATCCCAAAGGAAAAGGAAAATGGAAGATGGATGATTTGAGTGGTATCAGAAAAGACAATGCTACCGTGGCAGAAAACGTTGAAACCTCGGATGGTCAAAGTACTCCGGCGCAGAATGAATTAGTCTTACGTCTGGAACAGAAAATCTTGGAACTATAAGGCGAACTAGAGCAGGTCTGAAACTTGGCAAACCTTTACCTCACTCTCAATGTCCCCGACATTAACCAGCAAAATATGACTACCCAGAACCAGACACCACCACAAAACACACAAAACCAAAACCCACCACCAAATCCTCCTACACCACAACAGTATCCCATACCTCCTCAGAACCTTCATCCTCCACCAGTACCAATTCCTCAACAACACCCTCATCATCCAGCTCAATACCCACAAACCACTACTTATCACACTCCCTATAATGCACCACAACCTACTCCTGATCCCCAAAACTAACCAATGACCACCTTTATACCCAAGTTCCCGGAGTCCACCAAAGTAATCCGATATATGTGGAAACTTTACCCCATACTCTGCAACAAGCCCTATACGTGCCCGAATGGACAGAAAAATACCTTCTCACTAAGAACATGGCAGAGGAACTCAAGAAGCTCACTGGTAAAGTTCATAATGTTGAAGTTAGTAAAGGCGTTGAAGGTTTAAACTATGAGGACCTATGTATTCAGCCGGATGTGGAACTGCCGGAGGGTTACAAACCTCCCAAGTTTGAAATGTTCGATGGGACTAGTGATCTGAAAGTGCATCTGAGAACATATTGTGACAAACTTGTAGGAGTGGGCAGGAATGAGCAAATCCGTATGAAGTTGTTCATGCGAAGCCTCACAGGAGATGCTTTGTCTTGGTTCATCAGTCAAGACCCGAAGAAGTGGGTTAGTTGGGTAAGCATGGCATCAGACTTCTTGGACAGATTCAGATTCAACACAGAAAATGTGCCAGACATTTTCTACATTCAAAACATAAAGAAGAAGCCAACAGAAACCTTATGCGAGTATGCTACTCGTTGGAGATCAAAAACTGGAAGGTAAGGCCAGCACTTAAAGAAGAAAAAATGAATAAGTTCTTCGTCAGAGCTCAAGACCCGCAGTATTATGAAAGGTTAATGGTAATTGAAAACCATAAAATCTCTGACATCATCAAGCTAGGAGAAAGAATAAAAGAAGGGATTAAGAGTGGGATGGTAAATTCTCCGACATCATCAGGCTACGAACAAAGCTTTGCAATTGGGAGGTATTTCGAAAAAGAAAGAAGTAGGTGTCGTAATGGTAGCCCAGGGTCCCAACTCTCCTCTCATATACCAAACACCTCCACCCACATACCAACCCTCACCCCCATATACCAATAACTTGCTACCACCTATTATGCCTATAATACTCAAACCGCATATTACCACTCTCCACCACCCGCCCACCAAAGCTACCAAAAACCACAACCAAATTTTGATCAAAGACCACCTATACAATACATCCCAATTACCAAACCCATAGACCAACTGTACGAGAGGCTAGAGGTTGCTAGTTATGTCACTCCCATTCCTACCGTTGCTATGGATAATTCTTCCCAGTGGATCAATCCCATAAAAAACATGTT
This sequence comes from Nicotiana tabacum, assembly GCF_000715075.1. Lineage (NCBI taxonomy): Eukaryota > Viridiplantae > Streptophyta > Magnoliopsida > Solanales > Solanaceae > Nicotiana > Nicotiana tabacum. Next base: position 79,581,646 of record NC_134101.1, read on the forward strand.
CATATCATTCAGGCATGAAGGGTCATACCATTGATGAGTGCCGCACATTAAAATATATAATTCGGACATTGATCGACACTAAGGTCATACAGGCAAAGGAAGTTGCACCAAATGTTTGTAACAATCTTCTCCCGGATCATAGATGTGAGGGAGTGAATGTTATAGAGACAGATGAAGAATGGGACTCGGAGGGGTCGATAGGACTCATTCGATAGGTGGATGCTCCTAAAACGTCTCCAGTCACCCTCATGCCAGTTGTGGTCCAAACCCAGGCGTTGTTTTAGTTGAAGTATCTACACCTTTCATCATGATGGTGGATCACACGCCATCATACTAGTCTGATTCCATCCCATGGGACTATGCTGCGGAAGCATGAAGAAAAGGAAAAGCGAAAATAGAGAAAACAGGGCAGCACAAGGTATGACTAGAACTGGCCGAGTTTACACACCTGAGAACCTGGGAGGAACAAGCAAGCAAGTTGCATCTAAGCCGCCTATTGTCGATATTGGAAATGATGATCTTTGGAGGAAGGTGCAAGCAAGAGAGTACTCTGTTGTTGACCACTTGAACAAAAATCCCGCTTAGATATCCATCTTGTCACTGCTGCAAAACCCAGACACACACAGGAATGCTTTGATGAAGATGTTGAGTGAAGCTTATGTACCCACCAACATCACTAATGGGGAGATGGCTAACATGGTCGGACAGGTATTGAAGAGTCACAGAATCACCTTTTATGAATATGAATTACCACCAAAAGGATTGAGTCACAACAGGGCACTACACGTCACACTGCGATTTGAGGATAAATTCATCGCTAGGGTCCTAATATGGGGGTTCAAGTCTCAACATAGGCCCACTGACTACTCTGAAGAGATTAGGTAAAGGCTTGCATGAGAGACAGATGGGAAGCATGAATGTGAAAGAATTTAATGGATCTCAGAGATCTACCATTGGAGAGATCAACCTCAATCTAAATATGGGCCCAACTTGGTTTGATGTCGAGTTTCAGTTGTTGGATATATCTGCTACTTACAACCTATTATTGGGACTACCATAGATACATGATGCTGGTGCAATGGCTTCAACCTTGCTTCACGCTGTGAAATTTGAGTAGAATCATCAGGAGATGATCATTCATGGAGATGGAAGTAACCCCATCTACACCAATCAGACTGTTCGAGTCATCGAAAATAGAAAGAAGCCGGGTGAGAAACATACCAACGCATTGAGCGAGACAACGCAATTTAAAAGGGCCGATGGTAGAGCAACAAGATAGAAAGTATACTGCTATGGACAGGGTATGCACCCGGCAAGGGTCTCGGCAAAAATCTCGAAGGGATCACCAAACCCGAACAACCACAGTGGCATGGCACAACTTTTGGACTCAGATATGAATACACATGGCAGGAGTACCTGGATTGGTCACCACCATGGCGTGGTCCTTATTATCCACTGGAACAACCGGTACCACCTCTGTACCAGACATTCCATCAAGCTCACATGATGTGGGGATCTGAGGAAGATGAAGTTTTAGTGGGCATGAGGAAGTTGTTTCTAGATGAAGAGGATATGGACTATAGTGCAATAATTGAGGAGGAGGAGGAGGAAGACATTAAATTTCAGACCATGGAGAAAGGAGTTATTCTCAAGAACTGGACTGCTGCACCATCCCGGGCCCGTCGAGTTCCTTAGTAGCCTGGCAAATTAGCATGAATAAAAAATTAGTTTTGAGCATTTGAGACATTTTTCAGTATTTTGTTTTGAAATAATTGCTCGAGTCATTGAGCCGTACTTGTTGACGTTTTAAGATTTTATTAATGCATTACTACTTTTCGTATTTGTTATTAATCTTTACATTTTCTTTTTCAGCATTATTGTTACTTAACCCGATGAACCTACGACTGTGACATGTAATGAGATAACGCGACATAAGGATAGTGATTCAAACGATATGTAAGATGATATAATACCTAAGAAAATCATCAGAGAAGTGGAAAACATTGAAAATAAACCAAAGTCTAATTTGGAGGACACTGAGACCGTTAACTTAGGGGATTCCGAAACGGTCAAGGAAACACGTATAAGCATTCATCTATCACCATCAGATAAGGAAAATTACATCAGATTCCTAAAAGTATATGAAGATATCTTTGCGTGGTCCTACCACGATATGACTGGTTTGAGCATATCTATAGTGGCTGACATGCTACCCACTAATCCCATGTGTCTACCGGTAAAGTAGAAGCTCAAAAAGTTCAAGCCGGATCTGAGTTTGAAGATAAAAGAGGAGGTCACCAAGTAAATCAAATCCAAGGTTCTTAGAGTGGTCGAATACCCGACTTCGTTGGCCAAAATTGTGCCAATTCCGAAGAAATATAGGAAAGTTAGAGTATGTGTTGATTACCGAGATCTAAACAGAGCAAGTCCCAAAGATGATTTCCCGTTGCCCAATATACACATACTGATTGACAATTGTGCCTAGCATGAACTCCAATCCTTTGTGGATTATTTCGCATGATACCATCAGATCTGGATGGATGAAGGGGATGCTGAAAAGATGGCCTTCATCACACCATGAGGGATATACTGTTACAAAATGATGCCATTTGGTTTGAAGAACGCTAGAGCCACCTACATGATAGCCATGACAACTATCTTCCACGACAAGATACACAAGGAAATAGAGGTGTACGTGGATGACGTTATCATCAAATCTAAAAGGAGTTCGGATCATATAGCAGACTTGAAAACGTTTTTCGACTGGCTTCAAAAATACAATTTGAAGTTGAATCCTGCAAAATATGCCTTCGGAGTCCCTGCGGGAAAATTGTTAGGATTCATCGTCAGTCACCGAGGGATTGAGTTGGACCCATCAAAGGTCAAAGCTATCCAAGACCTACCACCTCCAAAGAATAATAAATATGTGATAAGCTTTTTAGGGCGTCTCAATTACATCAGCCGCTTCATAGAATATTCAATTGTGATATGTGAGCCAATCTTCAGGATGCTGAGGAAAGATGTTGCAACAAGTTGGACTGAAGAATGCCTGAAAGCCTTCGACAAAATCAAGGAGTATATATCTAAACCACATGTTCTGGTCCCACTAGAACTAGGAAGGCCTCCGCTGCTTTTTTATTTCCATATTGGATGGAGCTTTTGGTTGTGTTTTGGGACAACATGATGAAACTAGAAGAAAAGAGCACGTGATATATTATCTGAGCAAAAAATTCACGCCTTACGAAGCCTGATACTCTTTGATGGAATGCACCTGTTGTGCTCTGACGTGGATACCTCAGAAATTGAGGCATTATTTTTGTGCATACACTACATATCTCATATCAAGTATGGATCTGATAACATACATCTTTCAGAAACCCATGCTTTCGGGTAAGTTAGCAAAGAGGAAAATATTGTTGAGCGATTTTGGCATCGTCTATGTAACTCCGAAGGCAGTCAAAGGGCAAGAATTGGTAGATCATCTGGCAGAAAATCCGGTAAACGAAGAATACAAACCATTGAAAACGTATTTTCCTGATGAGAAGGTATCATGCAATGTCATTGTACTACTCATGGATTTAATAATCAACTGCCCATATGATTTTTATTGCTCATCTAGATAGCATGTATATAAGGATAAAACTATATAAAATCAATGTCAATCGCCGAGTATTAGATATCATGCTTCTAGGACTCTGTCACCTGCCTAACGAAATTGTCTATAAAATTAGCGTTGGTAGTTCATGGTTCTGGAGTCGTTTCTCTACCTTTTGCGAACAATCTAAAAATCATGCCTATAGGTTTTTGTAATTTGCAAATTCGTTGCCTGTATATTGCTAAAATCAGAATCACTTAGAAACCATGTCTCTAGGACTTATAATGATTTATTATGTACGTTAGCCTAAAATGCAGCATTGCCTGTTTGATATTGGAATCATATAGAGATCATGCCTATAGGACCAAAAGATTCTGAATCTCAAGTTCGAAACGTTTTATTGCTTAATTTGAAAATCAGTCTGCGTGCTTCTCTATTTATGTGTGGTGGCGAACATGAGCCACTCTTTGCTATTATGTGTAGTCCTCTTTGTTTTTGAATGCCCGATTAATTTTATCATTTTTTAGCAGCCTAAGTAAATCTAGAACCACCCAAATAGAAGTCCAAAGCCTCCTGGAACATAGCATGGGACGAGTAGTGCACGCATAGGATGCGACTTGGAATTGAATTTGAACGCTTTAGGTAAACAACTTCAGCATAATAATTGGGTAGCAGGAGATGATAGTTTGTGCCCGCTGAATAATATGAGCAACTCCAATCTAAAAGGAGTTGTGAAGTATTATTTATGTTGCACGGGATGATCCTTTAGGCTAAAAAACTTAGGACCCCCTTTCCTTTATACGCTTATCCATTTAACATATACCAATGTAGTGGTATCCTTATAATCATTAAAGATTAGTACCAATTCCCTTTGTGATATAATAAAATTCTTTGACTTTTTATAATTATTTGTTTATTTAATCACCTAGCCTAATCCACATAGTTTTAAGTTCGGTCGGGACCCACAGTTGTGGACCTCGAAGAGTGCCTAACACCTTCTCTTTGAGGTAATTTGAGCTCTTACACGATCTTTGGTGGTGTTGACTAGTCAAACAGAGTTATTTGCATAATAGGTGCCCTAACGTACCTTAAAGACGTTAGGTGGAGACTTTTCTCTTTTAATACCCTTATTGAAAAGAGTTTTCACACGTCGAAGCCCGATTTCGCGAGAAAAAGGGGTGCGACACCCGCTCCCGAACAGTAGCAACCAAGGCTGGTGCATGCCTAGCCAAATCACTAAACATGATCGCATACTCTGATACGGTCATAGAACCGTGGCACAACTGCTCAAACTGTGCACGCCATGCATCTATGAGACTATGGGGGATATACTCCCTCAAGAACATATCTGAGAACTGAGTCCAAGTGAGTGAAGCTGCCTCGGCCGGACTACCTAACTCGTATGCTAGCCACCACTGATAGGTTGCTCCTCTAAGCTGGAACATATTGAAAGAAACCCTACTAGACTCTGCAACACCCATAGTACGGAGGATATGGTGGAACTCCTCAAAAAAACCCCGGGCATCCTCTGACGCCAAGCCATTTAAAGTAGAAGGGTGGTACTTCTTGTACCTCTCGAGCCTGAGCTGCTCCCCCTCAAAAATGGCTGCCTTAACCTCGGGCTGATCTAGAGCTATCGGCTACATCGGTATGACCTCAGGAACCTGGTCCACCTGGACACGCTGCTATGGGCTACGGGCGGTGGGAGTCTATGCTCCTTCCCCGACCTGAGATGTGGCAGGATCAAGTGGTATCAATCCTGCCAGAGCCAACGTGCTGAACATACTCAAAAACTGGGCAAGAGTCTCCTAGAAGGCTGGTGCAGTAACAGACATCTCATGAACCTGCCCTCCAACTGGAGCTACTAATGTCTCCTCTATAGCAGTTCGTTCGGGTGCTTAGGCTGCACCACATGGACTTCCTCGACCTCTACCCTGACCCCGACCTCTCGCAGCTCTAGCAGGGGGCGTTGATGTCTTATCATCTGATCTAGCTATACGTGTCCTTACCATCTGTGAGAGAATAGAAAGACAAGAATTTAGAATTTGAAGTCAAAATCTCGCACGATAAGAAATCAATGAAGTGAATATTTTCCTAACAATTCCATAGCCTCCCGCAGATAAGTACAAATGTCTCTATACCGATCCGCGAGACTCTACTAAACCTTTTTGTGACTTATAACACATATGAACTTAGAGCTCTGATATCAACTTGTCACGACCCCAATTCCCCTTAGTGGGGTATCGTAACGGCATCTAGTCTCTAAGATTAGGTAAGCCTGAACAATATGAGGAAACATTTAATAAGAGATTAAAACTTGAACATCCCAACAATTTCATAAAAAGAGTCTACCAAAATGCAATACATAAAATCCCAAAACCTGGTGAGATATAAGTCACAAGCTTTATGTACAGTATCGAATAATCTAATACATCACTGTCTATCAAAATATAAAGAAATAAGGGAAGAACATAATAAAAGGGGACTCTGAGGCATGCGGTCGCGGGCAGGTGTACCTTGAATTCTCTAAGCGGCAACACAACGTACTAATATCGAGGCTGGTAAGATGCACCCGATCTGCACAAAGACATATGCAGAAGTATAGTATGAGTACACCACAACGGTACCCACTATGTGCCAAGCCTAACCCCGATAGAGTAGTGACGAGGTCAGGTCATGGCCCTATTGGAAATAATAGGAAATAAGGCAGAAGATATAATAATTAAATGAAATTAATGAGAAGTGAACAATGAGAAATTACAGAAAGATAACAACACATCTAATAGAGTTAAACAACATGGACGCTCCCGAGGTACCACTTTCTAGTCCCAAAGGTAAATATGCAACAGGGGCGCTTGTAGATACCCAATTTTGCCCTCCTATATATTTCAAATAATATGCATACTTTCAAAATATCATTTTTACATTATTATTAATTTACAAGATTTACACAAGGATTTTCTATAATTTTCCATAATTTTAGAGTTTTAAAATTAATTTTTATTGCATTAATTAACATAAAAATTCAGTAATCACTCTTTTAAATTATTTGTGATGAGTTAATCACCTAAAATTATTATTTGCATCCCTAATACATTTTTTGAAATATTTGTACACCATATTTTATATAAATACAATGGGTTTTTTTAGGCTATTTGCAGAAATTTGCAATAATAGCCTACATTTTGCAATCTTATTGCAATTGATATTTCATTTATGGTCAAAATAATATCTTACATTTTTTATAATCTCCTATTATTGTAAAAATATTAATTTTCATAAGTAACATTTTTATATATTTATTTAGCTATTTATTTAAATTATTTTTCTTTTCATTTCTATTTTTAAAAGCTGGCCCAATAGTGAGTCAAATTTTCGGACCAAACCAGCCCAATACACTAACCCAATAAACCCAGCCCAAAACGGTCATGACTCGCCAAGCCAACCCCAACCAACCCCTCTTTAAAATCCTGGCTGTTGATCTCTAAGATTAACGTCCCACATTTAATCCCCCCTTTTAAATCACCCAACCCCAAACCCCTAATCATATTTCCTCTAAAATACGTCGCCCTAAAACTCTCCCCCTCTCTGAAGAACCCTAATCGCTGCCTCTCTAAACCCCTCTCCTAATCCCTCTTCTAACGGGATTCCCCTCTCATTTACTTACCATATTTGTGTGTTTCCGCTACTGGTTGATTCTCTATGGTATTACCTAGTACTTGCCTAAACATGGCAAGTGCTACTTCTCCTATTCCGTCTGATTGATTCCTATCTCTTGAATCTGGACCATATTTCATCTAAACACGTTCTATTCTACATTGTGTGAGTCCGATTTTGTTTGTATTTTGCTGATTTACACTTTCCCTAAAAATTAGGGTTTACCAGATTTTCTCTCTTAAATTGATTTAAAATTGATTTGCATGTTTATTTTCCTTGTTTATTGTTTAAATTATTCTCTCTCCTTATATGTTTGCTCGGTTTTTGACTACTATACAAACCCCTCCTTATTTTCCCTTCTGTGACAGACTTTTGAGGAAATCCATTTCTTCATTAAAATTTTGAGGTTTTTGCTACTCTCTTGCTTGGCATTCTGTATTGGCCGGCTGAAAGCCAAGGCCATTAGCACTGCCCTAAGTAGAAGCTCTTGGGAACTTTGACGCAATAGGGATTCTGGATTTTCTATTTTTCGCTTAACTGGTGAGTCACTATACTTAGCAATTTCGTTCCTAGTCATCTATGGTTTGTATACATTTTCATTCCTAAAATTGGTCAGTTCAATGTATTTTCTGGATTGCTTTTGCGTGTAATTCTGTTTGCTTTCCTCAACTCTTCAGTTATCTTTAGCCTTTATCTTCAAGCATGCTTAAACCTGGTTCTATTAAGTTCTGACCAGTCAATGTGTTAGAAATTATTACTGTTTGGGACCCTTATACTTGTTATCATTTCTGGTGTTTAATTTAGTCTTTTGCTATCAATCTTGTTATTTGAATATGCCTCACTAGCGTAATTTGTACTTCTTTAGTCGACTAGTTGATTGAGTTAAAAAGCATGAATATGTACCCCCACTGTATGGCACAAGCATGTTTCCCCTCATATTATGAATTTCTGTATTGATGACTTGCCTATCTGACATGTTTTGACCCTGCTCTCAATTAGTATGCCCTTTAGTATGTTTAACCCCCTCCCTGATTCACCAGTAGTTACAATATGCTTTTCTCATGTCTAAATGCTGCCCTATTGCCAAATTAGCATGACTGTTTCATAACATCATGACTTACACAATCTGGACCTTCTTTATGTAAATAGTCTATTGTGTCAATGCTAGAATACCTACATGTGCTACTTAACATGAGCTTACTTTTCACTTTGTACTGAATTTCTATGATGCATGTCTTGCATACATAATGTGTTTTAATGTTATAAGACCTTTTTCCTCAACTGTGATCTTGCTTCCGTGCTAATATGCTCCCCAGTATGTCTTAATCCCCTATTCCTTCAATGATTGCTTGGACTGCCATAATGTATGCTCCCTATCATGTTTTAATGCAATCTTGCCTCCTGGTGAGAATTAACATGTTTGTCTTGTGATGCTGAGATCTATACTTAGCCTAAATCGGACTTCTTAGGTCCCAACCTGTTAGTGTTGATTTTTTGTCAAACTATGCAAACTTGTTCCATGTATCCCCTAACTTCTGTCCACCCTCCTTACTTGCAACTTATGTTATTCTAAACTATTCATTCATAGCCGACTGAAAGCCAAGGCTACCTAGGTTCTATTGTTGGCCTCCCTAATGTGAGCACTGCTTCGGGTCCAATTGAGACTCTTGTGAACTCTAACACACTAGGGCTTGGTCCTTAGTCAATCCCTCAATCTTAAACTGTTTCTATTCACTCTACTTCCCCTTGTTATGTGTTTTGTGCTTGAATTGGCTGATTTAAATGGTGCAACATTTGGTGCCATGGTTCAGTAACTGGTTCTGGACTCCTCTATAGATCCCTGAGTCGTGTATTGAATATGGCTCTTTATTGAAGGCCTGTGTATGCTGTGTAAGAGCTATTGAGGGCCCATCAATGCTGGGTATTTACTTGTTTTATTTTGGCCTATTGTGGGCATGTTCACTGTTATGTAAAATTGTTACTCATTACTGGGCCTGTAATAATCTTTGTATAAACAATTGGGGTTGTTAGTAAAAGGGAATGGGGTAGATTCTAATATTTACCTACAACAGGTAGATAGCATGCCTCTAGGACTTAATAATATGTTTTCTATATGTGTCATTCACTCTCTACGCACACTGTAGAAATCATGCCATTAGAAAAAGCACACACTCACTACTTGTCTACTAGCAAAGCATGAGCTCAAATGCCTCCTTTATCCTTGTTGCTACATGTTATTAGAAAACCTGCCCATAGGAAATAAATATCGTTGAACTTTCCTTCGATTTGCATCGCTGCAGTATATCCATTAAAGATCATGCCTATAGGATTTTAATCATCTAATTTGTTATTTTATCGCACTGTTCACCTAGAAAACACGCCTATACGGTTAAAGTATAACAATAAAATCATCTCCAAGTGCTAATCGTTAAAGATCCTGCCTATGGGATACCACAATTCGCCTTAATAACTGCTAATAATGCCCCTCTCAACATTGTTTATTGTTCACTTAGACCACTATCAAAAGCGTGAGTAATTCTTGGTTTCTCCCGATAGATTCCATTGTCGTTACTACATAAATCATTTAGACGCAATATCTACAGGTTTTAATAACTGGAAATCTGCAATTTCAACAATCAATATACGACAATTGTACAATCTTGTCTATGGGCAACGCTTGGTTTCTGAAACTTCTTTCATGCCTTAACGCATTGTCAAATAGAAATCATGTCTATAGGTATTTAAGTTCTTAATTCTGAAATGCTTAACATACAATTTGTCTTGCGTGCATTTGTTACTTAAGTGTGGAGGCAAACTTGAGCCTTGACTGCCTATATGTGAAGTACAATGTGTTTTGTATGTCGCCTAGTTTTGAGATTTCTGAGCAGTCTAAGTGAGGTCTACAACCATCCAAAGTAAAGGTCCAATACCTCCTGGACCATAGGTATGGGACGGGTAGTGCACGCATAGGGTACGACCTATAATTGAATTAGAACGCTTTTAGGTAACAACGTTAACATAGTAATCGGGTTGCAGGAGATGATAGTTTGTGCCCGCTGGATAATATGAGTAACACCCCATCTTGAGGGAGTTACGAAGTACTATTTATGTTCCACGGAGTGATCCTTTAGGCTAAAAAACTTAGGACCCCCCTCCTCTGGATATGTTGTTATTAGATCTAAATAGCTGTATCGTTATATTCGCACTAAGATCTGTATTAATCATGTTGTAATAAAGTTCTTCGACTTCTAAATTCCCTTTGTTTATTTGATCACCTAGCTTAATCGTAATCCACATAATCTTAAGTTCGGCAGGGACCCACAGTTGTGAACCTCGAGGAGTGCCTAACACCTTCTCTTCGAGGTAACTTGAGCCCTTACCCGAGCTTTGGTGGCGTTGACTAGTCAAACAGAGTTATCTGCATAATAGGTGCCCTAACGCACCTTAAAAATCGTTAGGTGGCGAATCTTTTCCTTTATCACTCTATCTCTCATTCTAAAAGGAGTTGTCACGTGTCGAAGCCTGCTTTTCGCGAGAAATGCAGGACGCGACAGCATGGCGACTCTGCTGGGGATTTGCACTTAGGCTCTTACCATAATGAACTTGTCTTATGTGGATTAGTTTTCTTTGTTATAAAACACACATTCCTTTTCCATCTTTATTTATTAGATTTTCTATTACATGCACATCTCTTTGCCGTTCACCTTTACTTGTTTAAAACTGTTATAACATGCACATCCCTTTCCCTATTCTCCCTTAGTTGCTCTAACTGCTATTTATTAGCTATATCATGTCTCTCCCACCCTTACTCCCTTGTTTACTTTATTATATTCCCTATATTCCACGAACTAACTTTTTCTTTTGTCTTTCTTTTTACGTCCTTTATGTTTTATCTTAATAATGCATTTATTGCTTTCACATATTTATCATGCAAATACTTGGCAATGTGTTATTATCTTTGCATAAAGCATGCTCCACATCATATTTCACTCGTGCCCAACTAATACCATAGTGGCACTTGATAAGTGTCCGCACTCTTCCAAAATTATCCTTTAAATTGGAAAGGCTTATTTGGGGTAAACTAGTTGATCAGCGGTGCAGTCGACGGTTTCGTGCCTTTCTCTCTCAAGTTATCCACTCGAGAGTACCAGTCTAGACCATTCTAGAAACATTGCTCCAATATCAACTGTGCATTCATCATGTCAAACATAGTATGGGTTAGAACGTTGTCCACGTGATAATCCACTAAGATAAGCCTTGTCCAAAGCCCGACGGGATTTCCATAATCACGTTATGTGCATTACTTGGAGAAATGATGCCGGTATGTTGATCATTAATGTGTAAATAGTCAGACCCGGAGGGGTAAAGGGTTAACTCTATTTGTTTTGCAAAAAAAGAGGCACGAAGTCCCCAGGTTTGGCATGGTTCAAAACATCCCACTTTTGCTGCTTGATTGGTGGAAGAACCACTCACCTAGTGACATGAATCATGTGAAAAGGGTCCTCGGAAATTTACCTTCCTTATTGGACATTCGGCTAAATAAAGCATTGATTGAGGCCGCCACTATGTTTTGGGATGAGAAAAGAGCTGTCTTTTGCTTTGGTGATGTAGAAATGACCCCTCTCTTAGAGGAAATTGGAGGCTTCGCTAGGCTGCCATGGAATAGTCTGGGTTTATTAGTACTAGAAAATCCCACCCCCCATGTTTTTTGAAAATGATGGGTTTCAAAAAAAAGGATGAATTACTCTGTCTGAATGAGTCATGCATACCATTTGAATTCCTTTATGAACGTTATGGTCATAGAAAGTCATATCGCCTTCACCTTGATGAACTTGCCGTTACTTCTTTGGGTTGGACACATCGTCGAGTTTTTGTGTTCATTGTCTTTATCTTGGGGTTGTTGATATTTCCAATGAAAGGGGGGAAGATCCACACTCGCTTAGCCATGGTCGCTAGGACTCTAATGGAATGAACTGAGGGACAAACTTATACTATCATCCCCATGATCTTGGCCAAAATGTACCTAACTCTAGATCGATGAAAATAGGGGTATGGACACATCGAGGGTTGTAATCTGTTGCTGCAGGTTTATTTATTAGAACATTTCCAGAGAGGTGAATATCGTCAGGAGCTTCTGCAACGACCATTGAATGACTACATAGCCTACCATAATCCAAAAAGAATGACATTTATCCCAGATAGGTCCGCGCAACCTGGAAGTGTTGTAAGCTGGGTGCGTTTCTTCAGCAATTTGACTGACGAAAAGGTACATTGGATGTTCGAATGGTTCCCTAGCAGCGAGTTCATCATCAGGTCAAGAGAAACCACTCGTTTAGTGCTGATCGTATTAAGAGGAATCTATCCTTATGCTCCTATAAGGATAATGAAGCAAGCGGGAAGAAAGTAGGTTATACCTCGGGTATCCAACATGGTCCAGTACAAAGCAGACTTTAAAGGAAACATCATTCCATTCAAGTTCGAGGCACATCATATGTGGAATCAAAAGGTCATTGTAGAGAAAGACACTATCGAGCCAGACAGGTACCATGTCGGCCATGTATAGTTCTACCTATCATGGTTGGTAGATGAGATAGCGGGATATGTCAAGCCAGGGGTTAATCAGAAAAATAGGGTTATAGATGACGCTGCTGAAGCACAAGTCAAGTATAGGATGCTGTGCAAGAGTGTTTTTGAGTCTGGAGCTAGACACTTGGAACAACACAAAGTGGATATGGAAGCCGTCAATTAATGGAAAGAAATTGCTACTAAATCAATAGAAAGATTGGAATATTTGGAGCAAGGGTTAATGGAACTTGAGGGGAAGATGAGGAAGAGGCTGTCGGATTGTCAGAATATGAAAGGCAATGAGGGAGGGCATCTAGCAAGGGCTTACATACTATTGGACATGCGCGACCTGAGGAACTTGATTGATGGATCCAAGAAGGCCAAGCACGGAGAAGGTCCCTCTGGGGCCATGTAGATTAGGAAATGATGTTATTTACTACTTTTTAGCTTAGCTTTAGATTTCAATTGTAATAAGGTAAATGCCATTAGTAACTTTTCTTATTATTGTCGTTTTAGTAAGGATCTGATTTATTTTCGCATTAATGAAATGACACAATTATTGGCATCAATTTTCTCCAAATCTATGTCTCCCAGGCCTACCTCGGGCACAATGAGGTCCCCCAAATTAGGATGCAAATCTGTTACATGATTTTGCAAAGCATGTTCAATATTCCAACCATTCTTTCAATATCCCTTACTAACTTGGTTACCTTTTTGTTTTTCTTTTGTTTATTCCCATTCCCCAAAGGTTGGTTCGTGCATACTGGCATCATCCACATATCACACTAGATCCAGAGGTCCTCCACCTCCTCCTCCACCAAGTGATCCTAAAGGCAAAAGCAACGGGAAAGGAAAAATGTATGATTTAAGCGGTATTAGAAAGGACAATGTAGAGAATTTTGAAAATCGGACGGTCGGAGTACTCCAGCACAAAATAAATTGGTCCTACGTCTGGAATAGAAAATATTGGAGCTGCAAGGGGAACTTGAGCAGGTCTGGAACTTGGCAAACCTTTCTGTCACCCTAAACGTCCCCGGCATTAACCAACAAAATACAAATACCCAAAACCCGGCACCACCCCAAAACACACAAAATCAAAATTCGCAAAATCCTCCCGCACCACATCTATACGCCACACCTCCTCAGAACCACAACCCTCCACCGATACCTACTCCTCAACAACACCATCACTACCCAACTTAGTACCCACAAACAACCACATACCACACCCCTCAGAATGCACCACAGCCTACTCCTGACCCGCAGAACTCAACCAATGACCTCCATTATGCCCAGATTCTCAGAGTCCACCAAAGCAATCCCATATATGTGAAAACTTTACCCCATACCCCACAACAGACCCTATACATGCCCGAATCCGCCGAAAAGGACATGCTCATCAAGAACATGGCAGAAGAACTCAAGAAACTTACTGGCAGAGTTTAAAGTGTCGAAGGGGAAAAATACATTAAGGGTTTGAATTATTAAGATTTGTGTATTCAGCCAGATTTAGAACTGCCAGAAGGTTACAAACCTTCTAAGTTCGAAATGTTCGACGGGACTGGTGATCTGAGGGAGCACTTGAAAATGTATTGTGACAAGCTTGTAGGAGTTGTCAAGGATGAAAGAATCTGCATGAAGTTATTCACGAGGAGCCTAACTGGAGACGCCCTATCTTGGCACATCAGTCAGAACCCAAAGAAATGGGATAATTGGGAGAGCATGGCATCAGATTTCATGGATTTGTTCAAGTTTAAAACAGAAAATGCACCAGGCGTTTTCTACATTCAGAATCTCAAGAAGAAGCCAACGAAAACTTTTCGCGAGTATGCTACTCGGTGGAGGTCTGAAGCTACAAAAGTAAGGCCAGCACTGGAAGAAGAGCAGATGAATAAGCTCTTCGTCAGAGCTCAGGATCTGCAATACTACGAAAGACTAATGGTTATTGAAAACCTTAAATTTTCTGATATCATCACATTGGGAGAATGAATAAAAGAAAGGATCAAAAGCGGAATGGTGACAAATTTTGACGAACTCCAAGCCACAAATAAAGACTTACAGTTAGGAGGTACCTCCAAGAAGAAAGAAATAGGTGCGGTGATAGTAGCCCAAGGTCCAAAGTCTCCTCTTACATAACAAATACCCTCACCCACATATCAGCCTTCACCTACCAGATACCAAAAACCTACCGCCACTTACCATACTTTTAACACCCAACCAGCATACTACCACTCACCATCAGCCCGCCAAAACTACCAAAAACCTAGACCAAATTTTGATCGCAGACCACCCAGACAATACACCCCAATTGCTGAACCCATAGACCAACTGTACGAGAGAGTGAAGGCTACTAGTTATGTCACTCCCATTCCCGTTGTTGCTATGGAAAACTCCTCCCAGTGGATTAATCCAAATAAGACTTGTGCCTATCACTCAGACATGTAGGGTCATACTATTGATGAGTGTCGTACTTTGAAGGATACGATTCAGACATTAATTGACACCAAAGTCATACCGGCAAAGTAGGCTGCACCCAATATCCGTAACAATCCTCTCCCGGATCACAGGGGTGAAGGGGTAAACGTGATAGAGACCGATGAAGAATGGGACTCAGAGGAGGCTATTGGACTCATTAGAAAAGGGAATAATCCTCACACATCTCCAGTTACTCTCACACCTATCATGGTACAAACTCAGGCACCGATTGAAGTTGAGGTAGCCGCACCAACTCCATTTAAGGTTGAGGTAACAACACCCTTCACCGTGATGGTGGCACCCATGCCGTATTTTAAGTCTAATGTTATACCTTGGGATTATGTTGCGGAAGCGAGAAGGAAAGGAAAGGCAAAATTGAAGAAACAGGTGCAGCGCAAGGCATGACTAGAACTGGTAGGGTTTACAACCAGAGCATTTGGAGGAACAAGCAAAGAAGCTGCCTATCATTGAGACTGGCCCAGATGATCTTTGGAGAAAGGTGCAGGCAAGAGAGTATTCTGTGGTTGATCATCTAAACAAAACCCCTGCTCAAATATCCATTTTATCACTGCTGCAAAACTCCGAGTCACATAGGAATACCTCGATGAAGGTATTGAATGAAGCTTATGTACCCAATAACATGACTAGTGGAGAGATGGCCAACATGGTAGGGCAATTGTTGGAAAGCCACAAGATCACTTTTCATGAAGATGAGCTGCCACCAGAAGGATTAAGTCACAACAGGGCACTGCATATCACAGTGCAGTTTGAGAACAAGTTCATTGCCAGGGTCTTGATTGATGGGGGTTCGAGTCTCAACATCTGTCCACTAACTACTTTGAAAAGGTTGGGTAAAGGTCTGCACGAGATACGGGCAGGGAGTATGAATGTGAAAGCATTTGATGGGTCTCAAAGGGCCACAATTAGGGAGACCAATCTCAGCCTACAGATGGGCCCGACATGGTTCGATGTTGAGTTTCAAGTATTGTATATATCTGCTACATACAATATGTTGTTGGGGAAACCGTAGAAACATGCCACTGGGGCTATGGCTTATACACTACATCAGACTATGAAGTTTGAGTGCAACCATCAGGAAGTAATCATCCATGGGGACGGAAGTAATCCCATTTACACCAATCAAATTGTTCCGGTCGTCAAGAATAGAAGGAAGTTTGGTAGAGAAACATACCATCGCGTCAAGTGCGTTAACGCAATTGAAAGAGAAAAATGGTGGAGCAGTAAGATAGAAGGCATAATGGTATGGACAAGGTATGAACCTGGCAAGGGTCTCGGTAAGAATCTCCACGGGATCACCAAACCGATACAGCTAGAGCGTCACGGCACAACTTTTGGGCTTGGGTATGAATACACCTCGCACGACTATCAGAATTTGGTCTCCACTGTGGTGTGGTCCTTATTACCCTCTAGAGTAGCCAGTACCACATTTGAGCCAGTCGTTCCATCAAGCTGACATAATGTGGAGGTCTGAAGAAGATAAAGCTCTAGTTGGCATAAGGAGGCTATTTCTAGATGACAAAGACATAGATTACAGTGTGATAGTTAAGGAGGAGGAGGAGGAGGAGGAAGACCTTATTATTCAAATAATGGAGAAGGGAGATATTCTCAAGAATTGGACTATTGCGCAATCAAGGGCCCGTCGAGTTCCTGGGTAGCCTAGCAATTAGCATCAATTATTTTTAAAAGCCATTTTATGAGCATCTCAGACATTTTCAATATTTTGTTCTGGACGTATTTTGTTTAGAAATAATTACTCGAGTCATCGAGCCATACTTGTTTGACATTTTCAAGATTTATTTAATGCATTGTTATTTTTAGTATTTATTCTTATTCTTTACATTTGTTTCTCAACATTATTATTATCTATCCCGATGAACCTACGACTGTGACATGTAACGAGACAACGCAACATAAGGATAGTGATTCAGAAGATCTGGAAGAGGATATAATACCCGAGGAAATTGTCGGACAAGTGGAAAATTTTGAAAACAAGCCTAAGTCCAATTTGGATGATACTGAAATCGTTAATTTGGGAGACTCCGAAACAGTCAAGGAAACTTGTGTAAGTATTCACCTATCGTCGTCAGTGAAGAAAGAATACATCTGGTTCTTGAAGGAGTGTGAGGATATTTTTGCATGGTCCTATGATGATTTGACCGGTTTGAGCATGTCCATAGTGGCTCATAAACTACCTACCAACCCTATGTGTCCGCATGTGAAGCAGAAGCTCAGAAAGTTCAAACCAAATATGAGTATGAAAATAAAGGAGGAAGTCACCAAGTAGATCAAAGCCAAGGTTCTCAGAGTGGATGAATATTCGACCTGGTTGGCTAACATTGTGCCGGTTCCAAAAAATGATGGGAAGGTCAGAGTGTCTGTCGACTATCGTGATTTAAACAGAGCGAGTCCCAAAGACGATTTCCCTTTGCCCATTATACATATACTGATTGACAACTGTGCCAACCATGAACTTCAATCCTTTATGGATTGCTTCGTGGGATATCATCAGATCTAGATGGATGAAGAGAATGCCAAAAAGACAGCCTTCATTACACCATGGGGAGTCTATTGTTACAAAATGATGTCGTTTGGCCTAAAGAATGCAGGATCCACCTATATGAGGGCCATGACAACCATTTTTCATGACATAATACACAAGGAGATAGAGGTGTACGTGGATGATAGAGGTGTACGTGGATGATTTCATCATCAAATCCAAGAGAACCACAGATCATATAGCAGATTTGAGGAAATTCAATGATCGACTTAGTAGATACCACTTGAAACTAAATCCCGGAAAATGTTCCTTCGGAGTCCCTGCTGGAAAGCTGTTAGGGTTCATCGTCAACTGCCGAGGAATTGAGCCAGACCCGTCAAAGGTCAAGGCTATCCATGATTTGCCACCTCCGAAGAACAAGAAATATATGATGAGTTTCTTAGGGAATCTCAATTACATCAGCCATTTCATAGCACAATCAACTATGATCTGTGAATCATTTTTCACAATGTTGAAGAAAGACGCTGCAACAAGTTGGACTAAAGAGTGCCAGAAAGCCTTTGACAAGATCAAGGAATGTTTATCCAAACCAACTGTTCTGGTCCCACAGGAACTTGGGAGACCTCTAATGCTCTATTTATCTGTACTAGATGGGGCTTTCGGCTGTGTCTTGGGACAATACGACGAGATGGGAAGAAATGAACATGCCATATACTATCTGAACAAGAACTTCACACCCTACGAAGCACGGTATTATTTGTTGAAACAGACCTGCTGCGCTTTGACATGGATAGCTCAAAAGTTGGGGCACTACTTTTGTGCCAACACCACATATCTCATATCAAGGATGTATCCGATAAAATACATCTTCCAGAAACCCATGCCCACGGGGGAGTTAGCAAAATGGCAGATATTACTAAGTGAGTTCGACATCATCTATGTAACTCAAAAGGCTGTCAAGGGGAAAGCATTGGCGGATCATCTGGCAGAAAATCCTGTAGACGGAGAGTACGAACTACTAAAAACGTATTTTCCCGACGAAGAGATATCATTCGTTGGAGAAGATATCACTGAAACCTATGATAGTTGGAGAATATTCTTCGATGGTGCTGCAAATTTCAAAGGAGTGGGTATTGGAGCAGTTTTAGTATCAGAGATATATCAACACTCACCAGTATCCGCAATGCTCAGTTTTCCATGTACCAACAATATGGCAGAATATGAGGCTTGCATCTTGGGACTCAAGTTCGCCATTGACATGAACGTTCAGGAATTGCTGGTAATTAGTGACTCGGACCTTTTGGTACATTAGGTTCTAGGAGAATGGGCTACAACAAATACCAAAATACTGTCGTATTTGTACTATGTACAAGAATTGAAGAAGAAATTCACAAAGATAGAGTTCAAACATGTTCCGAGAATCCGGAATGAGTTCGCAGATGCGTTGGCCACTCTATCTTCCATGATACAACACCCAGACAAGAATTTCATCTACCCTATCCCGATTGGGATTCATAACCAGCCAACTTATTATGCTAACGTTGAAGAAGAAATTGATGAAAATCCATGGTCGCATGACATCAAAGAATGTTTGGCAAAAGGAGAATACCCGAAGCATGCAAATCATACTCAGAAATGCACACTCCGAAGATTATCTAACCACTTCTTCCAAAGCGGAGGGATTCTGTACAGAAGGACTCCAGATCTGGGGTTATTACGGTGTGTCGACACCAAGGAAGCATCAAAATTGCTCAAAGAAATACATGCCGAAACTTGCAGACCACACATGAATGGCTTTGTCTTAGCTAAGAAGATATTAAGAGCAGGGTATTTTTGGATGACTATGGATACAGACTGCATCAGGTATGTCCAAAAGTGTCATCAATGCCAAGTACATGCTGATATGATATGAGTACCGCCCAATGAACTCAATGCAACAAGTGCACCTTGGCCTTTCTCCGATTGGGGGATGGATGTCATCGGTCCAATCAAACCTGCCACTTCAAATGGGCACAGGTTCATTCTAGTAGTCATAGACTATTTCACAAAATAGGTTGAAGCCGCATCTTACAAGCCTATAACTAAGAAGGTCGTAGCAGATTTCATTAAGGATCGTATTATCTGTTGATTCGGGGTACCAGAGTCAATCATCACCAACAACACCGCCAACATTAACAGTGATTTGATGAGATCCATGTGTGAAACCTTCAAGATCAAAAATAAGAATTCCACAGCATACAGGCGACAAATGAATGAAGTTGTGGAAGCCGCCAATAAGAACATCAAGAAGATACTAAGGAAAATGGTAGATAATCACAAACAATGGCACGGAAAGTTACCATTTGCCCTACTTTGATATCGCACCATGGTTCACACATCAACTGGAGAAACTCCTTATTTGCTGGTTTATGGTACTGAAGCCGTCATTCCCACCGAAGATTCCTTCTTTGAGAATCATACAATAGGCTGAACATAGTGATGCAGAATGGATACAAAGTCGTTATGAACAACTGACTCTCATTGACGGGAAAAGAATGAACGCAGTATGTCACGGTCAACTTTACCAGAACAGAATGTCCAGAGCTTTCAATAAAAAGGTCAGGCCTAGATAATTCACACCAGGGCAGTTGGTGCTAAAGCGGATCTTCCCGCATCAAGATGAAGCCAAAGGTAAATTTTCACCCAATTGACAAGGGCCCTACATGGTTTATAGAGTACTAACAGGAGGAGTGCTCATACTTGCAGAAATGGACAGAGAAATTTGGCCAAAACCTATCAACTCAGACACAGTCAAGAGATACTATATATAGATTGTATACGTTTTTTCATTTGATGTAACTGAACTACGCTTGACCTGATTCCCGTTTAAGAGAGGATACATAGGCAGTCTTTTGGGTTCAGTCACATCTCAATAAGATCTTCATTTTCAATGATCAGAAACGGGGGTAGAATTTTGAGGAGGACCCTTAAAATTCTGAACCAAGTCCAGCCAACTTCGTCATACACAAAACAGTTAAAGAATTGCTTTTAAAATGGGGCAGAATTTTGAGGAGGACCCTCAAAATTCTAAAGCAAGGAAGTCGCAATGATTCTAAAATATGTCACAGTCATTGGTTCATCTAAATTATTTGATATTACATACTATTATATTTAAATAACTACATTCATCAAATGCACGCATATTTTTCGAAAACTTTATAAACAGCCTTATGCTGCCCATGGTAACTCAAACAGGATCTCAAGACAGGAGCAAAAGCAAAGCAAGAAGGTGAAAGCACGGACCAACCTTCCCTGCAAAACTCACGATTTTTCTTTGGATGCAGGCACAATGAACATAACATGAATATTCGTAAATACATACACAAATCAAATCACTATCTTCATAACGACAAAGTTTCCAAACGCAAACACATCTTCAACAAAGAAATACTCTGCTTTCTTACTATCACTAATTGTTTTCTTGCATGAGGCTAAGCATTGCCTCCTTAACTGCACAAGGCTAAACACTGCCTTTCTTTGCATGAGACTAAGCATTGTCTCCTATTTGAATGAGGCTAAACATTGCCTCCTTAACTGCTTAAGGCTAAGCACTTCCTTTCTTTAAATGGGACTAAAAATTGTCTCCTATTTGCATGAGGTTAAGCCTTGCCTCCTTAACTACATAAGGCTAAGCACTACCTTTCTCTGCATGAGACTAAGCATTGTATCCTATTTTCATGAGGCTAAGCTTTGCCTCCTTCACTACATAAGGCTAAGCACTGCCTTTCTTTGCTTGAGACTAAGCATTGTCTCATATTTGCATAAGGCTAAGCCCTGCCTCCTTAACTGCATAAGACTAAGCACCACATTTCTTTGCATGAGACTAAGCATTGTCTCCTATTTGCATAAGGCTAAGCATTGCCTTTACCGTATGAGACTAAGCATTGTCTCCCCTTCTTGCATATGGCTAAGCATTGCCTTTTCCTCAAGA
Source organism: Nicotiana tabacum (assembly GCF_000715075.1). Lineage (NCBI taxonomy): Eukaryota > Viridiplantae > Streptophyta > Magnoliopsida > Solanales > Solanaceae > Nicotiana > Nicotiana tabacum. The sequence goes on from NC_134101.1 coordinate 79,603,426, forward strand.
TTAAATACTATCTCCATTATCCCATCTAAGACCTGGCATTATCCTCTACTCACCCAGGGCTAAGCATTTCCCTTACCTTACCCAAGACTAAGCCTTGTCTTGTCTTATCTTATCTTCGCATATGACCAAACATCATGTCTTTGCATTTCATGGGTAGAAACATATCCATTTTGTCCAAAAGCATCATAGTCTGAAGGCATCATCCTCATACCCGGAAGACACCATTCCATGGCCCGAGGATCTCTCAAAGTGTACATCATTATTCAAAGGCGTCATAGTTTAGAGGCACCATTCTCATAGCCCGAGGACATCATTTCATGGTCCGAAGGGAATTTGCATCATGTTTAAATTCTCGCAATAATCCATATATACTTGCATGCATCGTGTTTTAAGTTTTGCAGGTAATCCAGGAAGTAACCTTTCTCCTAACGGGAGTAATCTTCGCTCCAGTTTCCGTTCAAAGCGTTCACATCCTGCAATTATTTCAAGCATAACCCAATCACTATCAGTTACCCACTTCTACTTGATAATCATTCGGATACTCGTCCTGAGATACATTTGTAACATTTCAGGTAATGTATAAACTATCTGATACTGTCCTACCCAAAAGAACCTTTTCTGAAGCATACAATCATTCCTATAACAACTTCATCGGTTTCGTTCGTCGTTAGATCTAGAACTACACATGGCCTGATTCCTGTAACACTAGGGATATGTAGGCAACTCAGGGACCAGGGTTCGACCTCTATTTTGTTTTAAAAAATCACCTCATTCGATCAAAATCGGTCATCATTTTCTTCACCCGACAACTCTTTCATCATTCTCGGGTAAAGAGGGGCAGCTATTGATACCCAATTTTGCCCTAATATATTATTCAAATAATATGCATACTTTCAAAATATCATTTTTGCATTAGTATTAATTTACAGGATTTACACAGGCATTTCCTATAATATTTCATAATTTCAGAGTTTTTAAATTAATTTTTTCTTGCATTAATTTACATAAAAATTCAGTAATCACTCTTTTAAATTATTTGTGATGACTTAATCACCTAAAATTATTATTTGCATCCCTAATACATTTTTTGAAATATTATTACCCCATTGTTTATATAATTACAATGGTATTTTTAGGCTATTTGCATAAATTTGCAATAATAGCCCACATTTTGCATTCTTATTGCAATTGATATTTCATTTAGGGTCAAAATAATATATTAAATTTTTTATAGTCTCCTATTATTGTAAAATATTAATTTGCATAAGTAACATTTTTATATATTTATTTAGCAATTTATTTTAATTAGTTTTCTTTTAATTTTTATTTTTTAAAGCTAGCCCAATTTTGAGTCAGATTTTAGGACCAAACCAGCCCAAAACACTAACCTAGTAACCCCAGCCCAACTTGGTCACGACTCGCCTAGCCAACCCGGCTCAACCCCTCTTTAAAATCCTGGTCGTTGATCTCTAAGATCAACGTCCCACATTTAATCCCCCCTTTTAAATCACCCAACCCCAAACCCCTAATCATATTCCCTCTAAATCCGTCGCCCTAAAACTCTCCCCCTCTCTGAAGAACCCTAATTGCTACCTCTCTAAACCCCTCTCCTAATCCCTCTTCTAATGGTATTCTCCTTTCATTTACTTACCAAATTTGTGTATTTCTGCTACTGGTTGATTCTCTAAGGTATACACCTAGTACTTGCCTAAATATGGCAAGTACTACTTCTCCTATTCTATCCGATTGATTCCTATCTCTTGAATCTGGACCATATTTCGTCTACACACATTCTATTCTACATTGTGTGAGTCCGATTTTGTTTGTATTTTGTTGATTTACACTTTCCCTAAAAATTAGGGTTTACCAGATTTTCTCTCTTAAATTGATTTTAAATTTATTTTCATGTTTCCTTTTCTTGTTTGTTGTTTAAATTATTCTATTTCCTTATATGTTTGCTTAATTTTTGACTACTATATAAACCCTCTCATTTTCCCTTCTAGGACAGACTTTTGAGAAAATTGATTTCTTCATTAAAATTTTGAGGTTTTTACGACCCTCTTGCTTGGTATTCTGTATTGGCCGGCTGAAAGCCAAGGCCATTAGCATCTTGTTACTTAACTCGTTCTTGGTGCGAGCACTGCCGTGAGTTCATCGAAGCTCTTGGAAACTTTGACGCATTAGGGATTCTAGATTTTCTGTGGAAACCTATTCTTTACTGTTCTTCGCTTAACTGGTGAGTCACTATACTTTACAATTTCATTCTTAGGCATCTATGGTTTGTATACATTTTCATTCCTGAAATTGGTCAGTTCAGTATGTTTTCTGGATTGCTTTTGTGTGTAATACCGTTTGCTTTCCTCAACCCTTTAGGTCTCTTTAGCCTTTAACTTCAAGCATGCCTAAACCTTGTTCTATTAAGTTCTGACCAGTCAATGTGTTAGAAATTATTATTGTTTGGCACCCTTATACTTGTTATCATATACTGGTGTTTACTTTAGTCTTTTGCTATCAATCTTGTTATTTGAATGTGCCTCACTAGCATAATTTGTATTTCTTTAGTCGACTAGTTGATTGAGTTCAAAAGCATGAATATGTATCCCCACTGTATGGCACAAGCCTGTTTCCCCTCATATTTTGAATTTCTGTATTGATGACTTGCCTATCTGACATGTTTTGACCCTACTCTCTATCAGTATGCCCTTTAGCATGTTTAACCCCTCCCTAATTCACCAGTAGTTATAATCAGCTTTTCTCATGTCTAAATGCTGCCCTATTGCTAAATTAGCATGACTGTTTCATAATATCAGGACTTACACAATCTGGACCTTCTTTATGAAAATATTCTACTATGTCAATGCTAGAATACCTACATGTGCTACTTAACATGAGCTTACTTTTCACTCTGTACTGAATTTATGTGATGCTTGTATAGCATACATATTGTCTTTTAATGTTATAAGACCTTTCCCTCAACTATGATCTTGCTTCCCTACTAATATGCTCCCCAGTATCTCATAATCTCATGTTCCTTCAGTGATTGCTTGGACTGCCATAATGTATGCTCCCTATCATGTTTCAATATAATCATGCCTCCTGATGAGAATTAACCTGTTTGTCTTGTGATGCTAAGATGTATACTTAGCCCAAATCGGACTTCTTAGGTCTCAACCTGTTAGTGTTGATTTTTTGTCAAACTTTGCAAACCTGTTCCTTCCCCTAATTCTCCCAATATGTGTTTGTGATGTGCTACTTTGCCAAATGTTGAAGTTCTACTGAATAAGTCTTCTGACCTGCTTGACTGGCTATTCTGTATGCTCAACTTGGCTATGTCTACTTTAGGATATGAATGTATCCCCTAACTTCTGTCCACCCTCCTTACTTGCAACTTATGCTATTCTAAACTCTTCATTCTTAGCCGGCTGAAAGTCAAGACTACCTAGGTTCTATTGTTGGCCTCCCTAATATGAGCACTGCTCGGGGTCCAATTTAGACCCTTGTGAACTCTGACACATTAGGGCTTGGTCCTTAGTCACTCCCTCAATTTCAAACTGTTCCTATTCACTCTAATTCCCCTTGTTATGTGTTGTGTGCTTGAATTGGCTGATTTAAATGGTGCAACACTTGGTGCCACGGTTGAGTAAACTAGCTCTGGACTTCTCTATGGATCCCTGAGTCGTGTATTAAATGTGGCTCTTTGTTGCAGGACTGGGTATGCTGTGTAAGAGCTGTTGAAGGCCCAGCAATGCTGGGTATTTATTTGGGCATGTTCACTGTTATGTAATATTGTTACTCATTATTGGGCATGTAATAATATTTGTATAAACAATTGGGGCTGTTAGTAAAAGGGAATGGGGTAGATTTTAATATTTACCTATGACGTGTAGATAGCATGCCTATAGGACTTAATAATATGTTTGCTATATGTGTCATTCACTCTCTACGCACACTGTAGATATCATGCCATTAGGAAAAGCACACACTCACACTACTTGTCTACTAGGAAAGCATGAGCTCAAATGCCTCCATTATCCTTGTTGATACATGTCATTAGAAAACCTGCCCATAGGAAATAAATGTCGTTGAACTTTCCTTCGATTTGCATCGCTGTAGTATATCCATTAGAGATCATGCCTATAGGATTTTAATCATCTCATTTGTTATTGTATCAAACTTTTAACCTAGAAAACATGCCTATAAGGTTAAAGTATAACAATAAAATCAGTTCCAAGTGCTAATCGTTAAAGATCCTGCCTATAGGATACCACAATTCGCCTTAATAACTGTTAATGATGCCCCTCTCAACATTGTTTATTGTTCACTTAGACCACTATCAAAAGCGTGAGTAATTCTAGGTTTCTCCCGATAGATTCCATTGTCTTTACTACATAAATCACTTAGACGCAACATCTACAGGATTTAATAACTGGAAATCTGCAATTTCAACAATCAATATGCGATAACTGTACAATTCTATCAATGGGCAACGCTTGGTTTCTGAAACTTCTTGCATGCCTTAACACCTTGTCACAAAGAAATCATGTCTAAAGGGATTTAAGTTCTAAATTCTGAACTACTTAACATACCATTTGTCTTGCGTGCATTTGTTGCTTAAGTGTGGAGGCAAACTTGAGCCTTTACTGCTTATATGTGAAGTCCAAGGTGTTTTGTATGTCGCCTAGTGTTGACATTTCTGAGCAACCTAAGTGAGGTCTAGAACCATCCAAAGTAAAGGTCTAATACATCCTGGACCATAGGTATGGGACGGGTAGTGCACGCATAGGGTACGACCTATAATTGAATTAGAACGGTTTTAGGTAACAACTTTAACAAAGTAATCGGGTAGCAGGAGATGATAGTTTGTGCCCGGTGAATAATATGAGTAACACCCCATCTTGAGGGAGTTACAAAATATTATTTTTGTTGCACGGGGTGATCGTTTAGGCTAAAAAATGTAGAACCCCCCTCCTCTTTATATGTTGTTATTAGATCTAAATAGTTGTATCCCTATAATCGCACTAAGATCTGTATTAATCATGTTGTAATAAAGTTCTTTGACTTCTGAATTCCCTTTGTTTATTCGATCACCTAGCTTAATCGTAATCCACATAATCTTATGTTCGGCCGGGACCCACAGTTGTGGACCTCAAGGTGTGCCTAACACCTTCTCTTTGAGGTAACTTGAGCCCTTACCCGATCTTTGGTGGCATTGACTATTCAAACAGAGTTATCTGTAAAATAGGTGCCTTAACACACCTTAAAAATTGTTAGGTGGTGCCTCTTCTCCTTTAGCACTATATCTCTCATTCTAAAAGGAGTTGTCACGTGTCGAAGCCCTCTTTTCGCGAGAAAAGCTGGGCGCGATAGCGCTCTTGAGGTACCGCCTCGTAGTCTCAAAAGTAAATACACAACAAGGGCGCTCTTGAGGTACCGCCTTGTAGTCCCAAAAGTAAATACACAACAGGGGCGCTCCCGAGGTACCAACTCGTAGTCCCAAAATAAATATACAACAGATAGCTGATGGGACAATTAAATTACAGCAAGGAATCCTACAGTTAAAGACTGAATACAAGATTAAGGAAGCGAGAAATCCAACTAAGAATGTTGCACAAATTGCAAGTAAGAGATAAGATACGTAGACATGAGATATTAGGCTAAACATGATGACTACACATTCTAGAGTAACTCAGTTAAGGAATTAAAAAGGAACTACTTAGCAATAATCGGATTTTTAACATTTAACCCGATTACGCACTTGTCACTTTGCGTATATGGCCTTCACGTATTGCAAATACCACAACAGTACCAAACCTAAGGGGAGTTTCCTCCACACAAGGTTAGACAAGTCACTTACCTCAAATCTCACTCATCAATCAATAAGAATGCCTTTACCTCGACTTTCCAACTCCGATCGACTTGAATCTAGCCAAAACAATTACATACTATAAATATAACTATAAGAAACTAATTTAAATAACAAATCTACGACTTTAGCAAAGAATTAAAAAATCGCCCCAAAAAGTCGACCTGGGCCCACATCTTGGAATCGAATATAAGTCACAAAATATGAACACCCATTCGATATCGAGTTCACCCATACCAAAGTTACTCAAATCCGATACAAAAATCTCGATCAAAACCACAAAATTCGGCTTAAGGATTTTTTCACCTTTTTCCCAAATTTCTCAACCAAAATCCTTAATTAAATGAAGAAATTAACTATAGATTAGTTGAAATTAATCAAAAACGAGTCAAGAACCCTTAGCCATATGTTTTCGCCGAAAATCACTCAAACTTTTGTCTCAATCCGAGCTCTATAAGTCCCAAAATGAAAATGAGAGAAAAACCCTCGATTTTGAAATTTAATCTGCTGCCTAGGTATTTCTTCTTCGCGAATGCGGAATTAGTCTCGCATTCGCGAATCACAAAACATTACTGCCCAGAAAACCTCTTACGCGAACGCGAGGTCCCACTCACGAATGTGAAGACTACTTCCCCCATGCCTCCCTAAACGCGGAGCCTCACTCGCGAACGCGTAGGCTTAAGGCCTGCTGCCCCCACAGACCGTTCCTCTATGCGAACGTGTAGACCTAAGACTCCAAAGCTTCATGAACGCGGGACCTACTTCACGAATGCGAAGGTAATGTTCCAGTGACACTCAAACACCTCTATGCGAATATAGGAGCACTTTCCCGAATGCGGGAGCACCTTCGCCAATGCGTAGAAGGAAACCAGACACCAGAAAATCTAAAGCTTCAGCCATCTTCCATGTCCAAATTCCAATCTGTTAACCATCTGAAATCCACCAGAGGCCCTCGGGACATCAACCAAACCTACAAACAAGTCCTAAAGCTTCATACGAACTTAGTCGAACCTTCAAATCACATCCAATAGCGTTAAAACCACAAATTGCGCATCGATTCAAGCCTAATGAACTTTAGAACTTCAAACTTCTACATCTAATGCCAAAACCTATCAAATCAAGTCCAATTGACCTCAAATTTTGCACGACATTATGGACCTACTCCAACTTCCGGAATCGGAATCCGACCCCGATATCGAAAAGTCCACTCCCGGTCAAACTTTTTGAAAATCATCCAATTTTCCAACCTTCGCCAATTAACGCCGAAATGACCTACGGACCTCCAAACCAACATCCGGACATGCTCCTCAGACCAAAATCACCCTACGGAGCTATTGGAATGATCAAAACCCCATTCCGGAGTCGTCATCACACAAATCAAACTACGGTCAACTCCTATGACTTAAACTTCCATTTTAGGGACTTTGTGTCCCATTTCATTCCGAAACCAAAAACCAAACCTCCCGGCAAGTCACGTAACCACAGAATGAAATAGAGGAAGTAATAAATAGGGGTTCGGGGCTAATACTCTCAACATGACCGGTGATTTCATTGTAAGAAATATTAAATAGGGTAACAGGGTTCTACAAAACAAAACGACCGATCGGGTCATTATATTCTCTACCCCTTAAATAAACGTCCGTCCTCGAACAGGTTTAGAATCATACCTGAAGTGTCGAATAAGTGTGGATATATGCTACGCATGTCCTCCTCGGTCTCCCAAGTTGCCTCCTCGACTGGCTGAACCCTCCACTGAACCTTCACAACTGCAATCTCCTTAGATCTCAACCTGCGAACCTGCCTATCAACAATGGAAACCGACTCCTCCTCGTAACTCAAGCTCTCATCCACTTGAACTGTTTTATAATCCAACACATAGGACATGTCGGCATGGTATCTCTGGAGCATAGACACGTGAAATACCAGATGAACTCCCGATAAGCTAGGACGTAAAGCAAGCATATATGCACCCTCACCAACTCGCCCCAAAAACTCAAATCGACCAATGAACCTTAGACTCAACTTGCCTCTCCTCCCAAATCTTACGATACCCTTCATCAACGAGAATTTCAAAAGTACATTCTTGCCCACCATAAATGACAAATCACTTACTTTGTGATCTACATAACTCTTCTGCGTTGACTGTGCTGTGCGAAGCTTAAATCAACTTTACCTTATTCAAGGCATCCTTAACCAAATTAGTACAATATAACCTAGCCTCGATGGGCTCAAACTAACAAATGGAGTAACCACTTTGTCGATAGTACAAGGCCTCAAATGAAGCCATCTCGATGTTGGACTGATAGATGTTGTTATAAGAAAACTCGGATAATAGTAAGAAATGGTCCCACTACCCTCCGAGGGAAATAACACATGCTCTAAGCATATCCTCCAGAATCTGAACTATCATCACCAACTTCCCGTCGGTCTGCAGATGGGAGGTATGTTGAGCTCTACTAGGGTACCCAACTCACTCTATACTCCTCTCCAGAAATGCAAAGTGAACTAAGTACCTCGATCTGAAATAATGGAAGTAGGAACGCCATGCAACCGATTGATCTTCTGGATATAAATCTTGGCCAACCTCTATGAAGTATATGTAGTCATCACCAGAATAAAGACATAGACTTGGTCATTCCATAGATAATGACACAAACAACATCAAATTTCCTCAACGTCCTCGACAAACCAACCAGGAAATCCATAGTGATGCGCTCCCATTTCCACTCGGGTATAACGATCTACTGAAGTAAGTAACATGGCCTCTAATTGTCATACATAACCTATTAGCAATTCAAACATCATGACACATACTCAACTATGTTCTTCTTCAACCTCCACCGCCAGTAATGCTACCTCAGGTCACGATACATCTTTGTGGCACATACAAGAAAAATCAAATTCGATTAATAAAGTTAAGATCTTTATAAAAGTCAATTCGGGGCAAAACCTGAGGTCGAAGGGAGATCTCGGGTTCCCATAACCCCATGAGTCCATATATATTTTTAGTTTTAAAATATGAGTCCAATTCGACTCTCAAATATCAATATTTTTATTTTTCAAAGCATAGTCAAAAATCCCCAAAAGGTTTTCTTCAAATCCCCTGAATTAGATGTTAAAATTCATAAATTGTCACTGCTCAAAACCCACTATAGGTCGTGATGGCACCCAACGTCGCCGTTAGGCAAGCCAACGGTGAACTACCAACTTAATTGTTCATTTTATTTATTTTAAAATCATGAATCTTATTAGATGGAGAGATCGATGCATCAAAAATCGTAGATACGTATGATTTAAGTAAAATATAAAGTAAAAGTGCCTCAATGGTATGCAAAATCATAAACAAATTCTAGAACACCCCAAATCCCGGTGTCACACGTGCATGAGCTCTACTAGGAAGTACAATAACAGTACAACATTTGTATGGAATACCAGATAGACAGGATAATGTAAATAATTATGATGGAGACTCTGTATGCTGTAAATCGTAACATGGGATGCAGCTTACCATAAAATCCCTACAAAAACAGCGCCTTTGCACCCAAAAGACCACTAGAAATATATACTTGCACAATAAGTGGAGAAGTGTACCATGAGTACGTAAATCAACGCGTACCCAGTAAGTATCTAGCCTAACCCCGATGAAGTAGTGGCGAGGGGTCGACATCGACACTTACTAGTGGTCCAATAAATCAAGTACAATAGAAAGTAAACAAATATGAAGCATGGTAATTAAATAGTAAAAACAAATATAGGTACTTGATACGATCCTCATATGAACAGTAAACACAAGTCCTCAAATATCAGTTACCTCCTCAAATGGAGTATATAATATGGTCCCCACCAGATAGGTCATCACAACTCAAGTCAGGAAAACTCACAGATACACTAGCGTTTTGTCAAATATTATGCACGATTCTGCCGAGGCGAAATGCCCGATCCCATAAGAGTATTTCATGAAGTTGTCGAGGCGAACGGCCCAATCCCATAGGAGTGTGATACATGATAATGCTGAGGCAAGTGGCCCGATCCCATAAGAGTGTGTTACATGATACAGTCGAGGCGAATGGACCGATCCTAAAGAGTGTGGTACAAAATCCTGCCGAGGCGAACAACCCGATCCCATAAGAATGTGATACATAATCCTGCCGAGGCGAACAATCCGATCCCATTAAAATAAGAAGATGTAACGGGTCCTTGACCCTACTCACGAATATACGTGTGAGTTATGAAATTAAGCAAACGTTTAGATGAATACACACAACGCGGGAGAAATTCACAAGGGAAGCATAATATTTTACGGGTAATCAAGTAACTCGTTGATTATCTTAAATAGTGAATCCATTACTCTGCGCGAATCTAGTATCAGGTCATAATGCGAAATAAAGTAATTAATCAGGCAAGAATAACTCAAATTGTATAGTTAAAGCATGTCGTGAATCTAAGTCTACCCGGACATAACCAGGAATTCTAGCATACGCACGGACACTCGTCACCTCATTCGTACGTAGATACCACAACATGTAGCATATAACAGGAATAACACCTATGTTGTAATTTCTCCCTCACAAAGTTAGACAAGAGACTTATCTCGCTTCGAAGTTCCATAACCGGCTCCAACGCCTCTCTAATACCTCAAATCGATGCCCATCGACTTGAAACTAGTCAAACAACATGAAAATCAATCAAAATATACTCCAATACTTATAATTTCACAATTTGTAAAAATCCCCATCTCTGCTCGAAAAGTCAACAAAGTGAACCCTCGGGACACGTGCCCGGATTCCAAAATATTTTATAAATAAATGTTACCCATAACCTCGCGTGTCCATACATGCATTTTTTTTAAAAGTCCGAGCTCAAATCAACTCTCAACACTCAAATTCTCATTTCTCAAAACATAGCTAAAGTTTCTTAAAATTTCACCTTGATTCTCCTAATTTTGATGTTAAATCACATGTATAATCATGTAAAATAGTTGAAAATTGAACAAAATAATTTACCCAAATATTGTAGATGAAAGCCCCCTTCAAAATCGCCCCTACCGAGCTTAGGGTTTCAAAAATGAGAGAATGTCTCCGAAAACCCGTCTCCCAGCCCTTTTACTAGGTGCAGATGTCGCATTTGCGACATAGGGTTCACATTCGCAACTGCAAAGGAAACAGACCTATTCCAAGTCCACAAACAAAAATCCGAGCCCGATAGCCTTAAAGTCAAACAATGGTCAATCTTAGAAAAATTCCTAACCTTTAAATGCCAACTTTCCACAATAAGCATCGAAATGCTCCCGAACCACCCCGATACTCAACCCGAACCTATGCCCAAGTCTGAAATTATCATACAAACCTATTAGAACCTCTAAATCCTGATTCCGAGATCGTTTACTCAACAGCCAAATCTTGGTTATCTATTCCAACTTAAAGATTCTGAATTGAGAATTATTCTTCCAATCAACCCCGAACTTCTCGAAAATCAAAACCGGTCACACATACAAGTCATAATACATGAACTGAAGCTGCTCAAGGCCTGAAACCATCGAACGTCGCGCTAGAACTCAAAATGACCGATCAAGTCGTTACACTCTCCCCTACGTAAACATATGTTTGTCATCAAACGTGCCAAGAATCGCTTTGGAATTGTCCCAAACCGCTGTATTACACCTCGTGCACCTACCTGTGCCACCACGACCTATGTGAGCACATTAGCTTGAGCCAGACTGAGGATCCTTCCTTTTTCCTTGGCCCAGAAGCCGTAGAATCAAATTCCATCATCTGGAATTCCCTATGAGATCCAATTCTAACATACGAACGTTGTATCAATCTCAACCAGTTGTACCAAATATGATCATGCACCCATGCTGAAACCACACCATACATCGAAATTAGTGTGCCCGTAATATCATCCTCCAACCATAGAAGCTACAAATTCACTAACCTGATACACGTAGTATACCTCATAACATATATAAGCTTGGTCTCAACCCTCACAATACTTCAATGATGAAAGAGATGTTTAGGAACTCATAACCACCCGTCAAATGAATAACTCGTGGATTTCTCTTTAATATACCTTACATAAATCTGATCGTACTGATTTCATGTCCAAATAACTACCCAGCATGCATAGCGAATAAAATGGCCGAATAGATGCTATGAACCTATCTCAAAGACGAGAAACAAGGAACACAAAATAAGTATAAGGAATCCACACATGATACCTTTGTAGCGTGCAACCCGGTCCAAACATGATACTCGTGGCGGTGTGCCACCCGATCTATGGAAAATAATCAATAGGGAAAATACCCATCAAGCCATAATGCCCAAACCCACAAAATGCCCGAATATCGACTACAAGCACATCAAGTGAAAAAAATACAACCCTGGGGAGACGGATAACGCCATGCTCTACAAAGCTCGAGCTCGACTAAGGTGCAATAAATGACAAGCTACACAGGACCACAACACACGTATGAATAATCAAGTCGTCTCACAACCCAAATGGAAAAATAGAGTATAATAGAAAATAGCTGACGAAAGGAATAACATCCAACACTCGAAGACTCCTCCATAAACAATGTTATGCTGAAAGAACACATCCGACCTCATGTAGATCTACTAGCGGACCTCAAGCCGATTCTGATCATTCCAAAATAGGTCAATAACCATACAAATATAAATAATGACCTTTTCATGACACATACGATCAATCGTCAAATCGGGAACAACTTCTACAGTCCACCACCAAAGGAATAGGGCGCCTCTCAGTCATAACCAATCCCATTGGCGACAACACCAAAATCTCTATACCTGATTTCAATCTCTAACAATCGAATGACTAACATGTTAGACCTGTACGATCTTCCCGTGGGATATACTCCCACAACCTTTCGTGGCAGGTAGTAAAATCTGAACATTAATGGCCATCGACCATGCTATTTCCATAGTGCTAGTCAAGCATCTGCATTTCGATACCCAACACTTCTTCCACATAACAGACCATCCTCAAGTTGTTTGAAAATACTGCCAGCGTACTCTGAACATCTAAAATCTTTTCGCGCTCTTTCGAGCTCATGACATTCTTATCAAAACCGAACCGCAACCTTGATCCTCAACTTCCAATTTTCATACCGCTCACTGCACCTATCATGCTGCTACGCGAGAGTCCAAGGATTTCATCATAAACCCTAAACCACTAGTAGAATAAACACTTCATCAGCCAAAACCCTCTCACTCCACTTATTTCAAAAGAACAATTGCAACACACAACCGAATTATATAACTGCGGAAAACATAGAACTCAGGTCGTGCCCTAATCCACCATAACTCTTCCGGGATCCATTTAAACATAATCAAAACCATCATAATCAAATACCTCTAATTCAATCAAATTACGGAGGCTGTCAAGCCCGCACGTACAGCCATGAAACACTTGTATTGCCTTACCACACTGAAGGAACCGATCATTCCCTTAACCATGCTGATCTGATACACTACTAGGCTGACTCACCTTCTCCTAATTTCTTCTCGACTTGCATTCAGAATCAATACCTCTATTCAATCACATAATGGATCCTAATCAACACTCATCCCAAGTGACACAAATCACGAGACCACATCGTTTCAATACCCATAAGCCATTTCATACCATCCTCATGCAGTCTATAGTTACTCCAACTGATATACCTGCACTGATTAGATCTTTTGAATCCGAAGATGTTTCCTCCATCTCTCGAACATCACAACGCAAGCCCGGTGATATTCATAGAAATAATCCAAGTCTCTTTCACACTTTGCTGCAAAACTAATTCCTTAGCCATACGACGAACTAGAAAATCCTTAGGCACCGCACTTTACTTCTTGAACACACTAGAACCATTGTTAAGAGTCACCCACTCTGACCTAGTCCTAATTATATAATCAAACATTGGTGCTCCGTTAGCACATGAACACTTCCAAAGAAGCAACCAGATGAATTATTTTTCTTGTACATCACATCTTCCAGAAGCATAAACTCCGAGTCATTCCAATACCTGCATATGAATCGAGATGTAGCACACATTCCTCAAGTCTTTGGTCCAAATTACCCTTGATGTTTCCTTTTCTTAGTCATAATTAATATACCAATGCACCGATAAAAAAACTGTACAGGCACACAACCACGTGACCTAACCATAGACGGTGGCTCCCCCACTTAGCTTTACACTGCAATCACATAGATCCAGACCCCACAATGACTTATTCTTCCTAGTTACCATGATCCCACACCGTTACTCGGCCAACTTCTTGCGAGCTCTTGTTGCACCAATCATAACACATCCTGAATTACCAGCTACCATCTCACGTTCTACCTCATAACATTCATACCATCTTCTTTAAGCGACCCAAACCGACATCACAATACACGTATCTTATTGGATAGAAGGCACGACTCTTTATAGGAACTTCATCAGGAATCATGCAATCCCTAACCTTCTCACAAAAGATAGCCCCCTGTGTAACCTCATATCGACCTCCTCCAACGTTATTGCTATAGTTGCATCCATCATGAAATCAATAAATCTCCCTGGGTCCACACTGATTCACTGGCCGTAAGAACCCTTTCATTTATTAACATCACCCGAAGGTCCAACAATATGGTTGAAACTCGAAGCTATATTGCATCCAAAACAATAATCGAATACTCACATTTTCCTACATTCCAATCAAGCCCTCAACCGTCATATCCAAAATTCCTAAGCATATGTACCACCTCAGGGATCATCTCCCTCAAACCATCAACACATAAAATGCCGATTCGATCCTGAAGTCACAACACACTGCCATCGCTGATAACTTCCTCGTAGGTTCTATCGCACAACACTGTGATGAGAGGCAAACGAATGAAGAACAATATGTCGTTGAGCCTCAATATGTTCAATCAAAGACAGTGGCACCACACTATTAACAAGAATTCCACAAAATTCGAAATATATCAAATCTCGACCATAGGAAATACCAACACTGGGATGAAATGACAGAACACCCTTCAAAAAGGCGATGATAATAACCCACTTAAATACGCAAGAAGAGACATCCTGCACCATATCTACAGTACCATTACAACTCCTCGATGCCCAATTGATAACAAGCGCTCAACATCATATAAGAATGAGTAGGAAGGAAATGAAAGCATAAGCTTCAATGGAATTAAATCGCACGACGAGAAATCAAAAAGGGAAGTGCTTCTAACAGGCCTGTAGCCTCTCGAAGATACATACAGATGTCTCCGTACCGATCCGCAAGACCTTACTAGACTCTCTCAAGACTCGTGATACCTAAGTGAACCTAGTGCTCTGATACCAATCTGTCACGACCCAAAACAAATTATAGGTCGTGATGGCGCCCAACGTCGTCGTTAGGCAAGCCAACTATGCACTACCAACTTAATTATTCATTTTACTATTCTTCAAATTATGAATCTTATTAGATAGAGAGATCGATGCATCAAAAAATGTATATATGTATGATTTAAGTAAAATTTAAAGTAAAAGTGTCCCAATGGTAAGCAAAATCATAAACAAATTCTAGAACACCCCAAAACCTGGTGTCACAAGTGCATGAGCATCTACTAGGAAGTAAAACAACAATACAACATCTGTCTGGAATACAAGATAGACAGGATAACATAAATAATTATGATGGAGACTCTGTATGTTGCTGATCGTAACATAGGATGCAGCTCACCGTGAAGTCCCCGCAATAAACGCGCCTTTGCACCCAAAAGAGCACCAGAAATATATACCTGCACAATAAGTGTAGAAGTATAGCATGAGTACGTAAATCAATGTTTAACCAGTAAGTATCTAGCCTAACCCTATATAAGTAATGACAAGGGGTCGACATCGACACTTACTAGTGGTCCAATAAATCAAGTACAGTAGAAAGAAACAAGTATGAAACATGGTTATTAAACAGTGAAAACAAATATAGGTACATGCTATGATCCTCATTTGAACAGTAAACACAAGTCCTCAAATATCGGTTACCTCCTCAAATGTAGTATATAATATGGCCCCCACTAGATAGGTCATCACAACCCAAGTCAGGAAAACTCACGGATACACTGTATTTTTGTCAAATATTATGGACAATTCTGCCGAGGCGAACGGCCCGATCCTATAAGAGTATTTCATGAAATTGCTGAGGCGAACAGCCTGATCCCATAGGTGTGTGATACATAATACTACCGAGGTGAATGACCTAATCCCATAAGAGTGTGTTACATGATACTACCGAGGAGAATCACCCGATCCGATAAGAGCGTGTTATATGATATCGCCGAGGCAAACGGCTCGATCCCATAAGAGTGTGTTACAATAATATCATGTCGAGGCGAATATCCCGATCCCATAAGAGTGTGTTACAAAATCCAGCTGAGGCGAACAGCCCAATCCCAATATAATAAGAAGCTTTAACGGGTCCTTGACCCCACTCACGAATGTACGTGTGAGTTTTGAAATTTAAGGAAACTTTTCGATAAATACGTACAACGCGGGAGAAATTAGCATAATTTTCTTCTGGTAATCAAGTAGCTCGTCGAATATCTAAAATAGTGAGTCCATTACTCTGCGCGAGTCTAGTCTCAGATCATAATGCAAAATAAAGTAACTAAACATGCAAGGATAACTCAAATAGTACAGTTAAAGCATGGCGTGAACCTAAATCTACTCGGACATAATCAAGAAGTCTAGTATACGCACGGACACTCGTCACCTCATACGTGCGTAGCTCCCACAAATAACAAGAATAACACATACGGGGCAATTTCCCCCTCACAAGGTTAGACAAGAGACATACCTAGCTCTAAAGTTCCATAACCGGCTCCAACGCCTCTCTAACACCTCAAACTGATTCCCATCGACCTGAAACTAGTCAAACAACATGCAAATCAATCAAAATACACTCCAATACTTATAATTTAACAATTTCTAAAAAATCTCCATCTCCCCTCGAAAAATCAACAAAGTTAACCCTCGGGCCCATGTGCCCGGATTCCGAAAAGTTTTGTAACTAAATGTTACTCATAACCTCACGAGTCCATACATGTATGTTTTTTAAAAGTCCGAATTCAAATCGACTCTCAACACTAAAATTCTCATTTCTCAAAACATAGCTAAAGTTTCTTAAAACTTCACTTTGGTTCTCCTAATTTTGATGTTAAATCCCATGTATAATCATGTAAAATAGTTGGAAATAGAACAAAATCACTTACCCAAAGATTGTAGATGAAAATCCCTCTTCAAAATCATCCTCTACCGAGCCTAGGGTTCCAAAAATGAGTGAATATCTCTTAAATCCCGTCTCCCAGCAGTTTTACCAGGTGCAGCTATCGCATTTACGAACCCTCGCAATTGCGGACAAGTGGAAAAATCTACAAACTTCGCAATTTCGAACAAATGTTCACAATTGCAAATCTAGGCAAATATCGATAATTCTTGTTGCCATGTCTATATAATTACGATATGGATCTAATGGTTCAATCAAATCATAAATCAAATGTTGTTTTCTCAATATAGTATCCTTTATACCCAAGAAAACGATGTTGAAACATCAAATCAGAGCGCGATACAACCCAAACATATCTGAAACACACCTGAGGCCCCCGAGAATCTGTCCAATCATACAAACCAGTCTAAAAACATAACATGAACTCACTCGCGTGATCAAAATACCAAAATAACCTTTAGAATCACGAATGATACGCCAAAACCATGAAAATCGCAATGAATTTCAAGAAATTGTAGAATCGAAACCAATCGTCCGAACCACCTCAAATCGACTCCAAATGAAACTAAATTTTGCATACAAGTTGCAAATGACGAAATGGACCTATTCCATGTTCCAAAACCAAAATTCGAGACCGATAGGCTTAAAGTCAAACTATGGTCAAACTTAGGAAAATTTCAAACCTTTAAATGCCAAATTTCCACAATAAGAGCCGAAATGCTGACGAACCACCCACTACTCAACCTGAAACCTACGCCCAACTCCGAAATCATCATACAAATCTATTGGAACCTCCAAATCCTGATTCTAAGATCGTTTACTCCAAAGTCAAATCTTAGTCAACTCTTCCAACTTAAAGGTTCTGAATTG
Source organism: Nicotiana tabacum (assembly GCF_000715075.1). Taxonomy (NCBI): domain Eukaryota; kingdom Viridiplantae; phylum Streptophyta; class Magnoliopsida; order Solanales; family Solanaceae; genus Nicotiana; species Nicotiana tabacum. Next base: position 79,621,423 of record NC_134101.1, read on the forward strand.
AGAATTATTCTTCCAATCAACCACGAACTTCCTAAAAATTAAAACCGACCATACGTAAAAGTCATAATACATGAAGTGAAGCTTCTCAAGGCCTCAAACCGTCAAACGACGCGCTAGATATCAAAACGACCGATTTGGTCGTTACATAAATAATCATGTTATAATATTAAAATGAAGTTAAAATAACTTACCCAATAGCTTTGTATGAAAATCTCCTCCTAAAATTTATCTAAGACTCAAAAATGAAATAAAATGAGACTAAGTCCCGAAATCCCACTATTTGTTCAGCTCCAGAAGTCGCAAATGCGACCTAGAGTTCGCAAGTGCGAACCCTTGCAAATGCGGACGAAGAATCAAAAATGCGCTGCCTGTCATGCCCAGGGAATGTTGCAATGACTTAGACTTTGCATTTGCAAAGTCTGCCTATGTCGCAAAAGTGACCAACACAAACCCAGATCCCCCTTCATAACTATGATCAAGGCGTCTCATTTGTGTTGCCTGAGACCCCTATGCTAACTTCGCGATTGATAGATGGTGCTCGCATTTGTGGTAACTGCAGCACCAGCACACCAACACCCTAAAACTCAAATCAAAATGGTCTCAAACACTTCAAAAACTCACCTGAGCCACCAGTACTCCACACCAAACATCCACATAAGTCTAAAAATATCATACGAACTTGTTTGCAAACTCAAAATATCAAGACAACATCCGGATTCACGAACTGGACACCAAAATACATGGAAATTACAATGATACTCCAGAATCGCTAAAGTCACAACCAAGCGTCTGATTCCTACCAAACCAACTCGGAATGACACCAAACTTTAAAAACAAGTTTCCAAGTCCCGAAATCAAAATCTGAATCTGATAGCCATAAATCAAATGGAGCATACTCTTAAGTCTAAAATCAGCATATGAACCTATTGGAATCATCAAAATACCATTCCGGAGTCATTTTCACAAAAGTCAAATCTTCCAACTTAAGCTTCCAACTAAGATCCAATTGTTCTTAATCAATCCAAAACCTCACGCATGAAACCAATTATCTCATAAGTCATAAAATCACAAATATACATACAAAAAGCTTCAAAAGAAGAAACAAGGCTCAAATACATTAAATGATTGGTCGGGTCGTTATAGGCATCTCATTAAGCAAAGATGAATTTCCAATTTTAATCACTACTGAATATAGACTAGTATATGATTGAAATTGCTACTTATTTATATTTCTTCAAAGACATTTTGCTATAGAGAAAAAAGCATTGAAGTACCATGACTTTACAAGTTTATAATGAAGCAAAGTAGTTGGTCATAATAGTGTACGTATACTTTCAGAGATAGAGTAAGCACTCAGCAAGAGCTGAATGGCCCAAAGGCCCAAACCACCAGAGCTCAAGGTCCACCTTCATTTCATTTCATTTGATAGTATCTAAGTGGCCTATTTTTTATATTCCTTCGTTATATTTATTCTGGGGCATTTGCATCTATACCTAGTTTTTGGGTCAACTTTTAATTTATACCCGCTTTGCAAAAATAATTACAAGCGTACCCACTTTTTGGGTAACTTCAGACATACGGGCCTGAAGTAGCAAAAATTTATGTCTGAAGTTTGAACATCAGAATGTTTTGCCTGAAGTGTAGCAAAACATCATATATTTTTGCCTGAAGTTTGGCCTGACTTGCAAAGGCAATCACTCTAACTTCATCTCAATAAAACTACAGCATGTTTGTGCTAAAGTTTTTATTTTGTAATTGCTGAACTTCAGCATTCTAGGAGCTGAAGTTTGTTTTGTAATTGCTGAACTTCTACATTTTAGGGCTAAAGTTTGTTTTGTATTTGCTAAACTTCAGCATTCTAGGAGCTGAAATTTTTATTTATATTTGCTGAACTTCAGCATTCTTAGAGCTGAAGTTCTAAATCTACATACAAACTTCAGCTCTGAAGTGCAACCAATGACTAATAAGTCTGAAGCGAAAAATTGCACTTCAGATGTACTTAAGGCCAATAAGTCCGAAGTGAAAATTTGCACTTCAGATACACTTAAGGCCAAAAGGTCTGAAGTGCACCAACGTTTTTATGCACTTAAGGACAAATAGGCCGGAAGTGCAAATTGCCCAGAAACAGAAATTTATTTTTCGAATTATAACAATCCAATTACGATTTAATACCTAAATCTACTCCAAATGAGCTCAAATTTGAAATATAACCTTCAAATATTACCAGGAACAAACCCCAATCATCAATTTGTTAAGACAACAATAAATCTAATGAACCCATTTTGCAATTAAGAAAAAGAAGAAGAAGAAACTCTAAGCAATAGCAAAAAATAAAGCATCATAACAGCTCACCATTGTAAAATATCATAAACTACATTAAAATATATTCACAACCATCATATAAAATCACTGTCACCAGAAGAAGAAGAAGAAGGAGAAGAAGAAAACGAAGGAGGGGAAGGAGGAGGAGAAAGATGCCTAAAGTTATTTAAAAAACAGGTACAAGTTAAAACGTTTTTAAAAAGTGAGTATAAATTAAATGGGGGCGACCAAATCGGACGCCCCGTGCAATTTTTACATTTCTTCTTAATTCCTTAGCCCATGTCTACATTATAAATCTATGGAAATGAATGTCTTCCTAGAGTTATTAAAAAGTAGTAGTAGTAGAAATAATAATAATAATAATAATAATAATAATAATAATAATAATAATAATTTGAATTTTAGTCGTAAGAGGGTTCTAATACAATAAAGAATTTAAAAAAATGACCAGATTTGAATAATGTTTTTCAAATATTTTTGGACTTTTGGCCTCTTACTTGAGAGAAGTGGTTGTTGCATGAGACTTTGTAGACAAGTGGCTCATTATTAAAACACCCCCTATTTCCAAACAAATACTCATCATTACTCAATTATTTGAGACACACAAGCAATCAGAAATTTTTCTTCTTTCTAATGCCTAGTTCAGTTTTGTTTTATATATATTGAGTAATCTTTTTCATTTATTCTTATTACAAACTTGCTGGATTATAGTTATTATTACTTTTGTTGTTCTTGTATCTTCTAATATAGGGGTATGCTTGTTTAATCTTGGAACATATTTCACATTACTAAAATAATTTTAAGGACAGTACGTTGCATGATTTAAATCCGAAAACATCGCTATCTAGACAAATCCCAAAAATCGGTATCACAAGTACATGAGCTTCTAGATTACTACAAACAAAGTCTGAAATGAAATATAAACTGTCTGATACAATGTAAACAGTAATATAGATGTAACGACCCGACCGGTCGTTTTGAGCTCTAACGCGATGTTTAGCGGTTTGAGGCCTTGAGTAGCTTCACTTCAGGTATTATGACTTGTACGTGTAGTCCGAGTTGAATTTCGGGAAGTTCGGAGTTGATTTGGAAAGAAAATTCTAATTTCGAAAGTTTTAAGTTAGAAGAATTGGCTAAGGTTTGACTTTTGAGTAAACAGCCTCGGAATCGGGATTTGAAGGTTCTTATAAGTTTGTATGATAATTTCGAATTTGGGTGTATATTCGGGTTGAGTACCGGATCACCCGGGAGGACTTTCGGCGTCTATTATGGAAGGTTGGTATTTTGGAAGTTTAAGAATTTCTTAAGTTTGATTTGAAATGAATTTTTAGTGTTATCGATGTCCGTTCGGAGAATCGGGCCTTGGAATAGGTTTGCATCATGAATTGTGACTTGCACGTAAAGTTTGGCGTTATTCCGGAATGTTTCGATATGGTTCAAACGCGTTCGTCTAAGTTTGAAAATTTGAAAGCTTAAAGAAGGATTTTGATCGTCGATCCATAGTTTTGATATTGTTTGGTGTGATTTAAGGCCTTGACTAAGTTCGTAATGTATTTTGGGATGCGTTGGTATTTTTGGTCAAGGTCCCGGGGGCCTCTGGTGCGAATCGGATTGCAAACGAATCGTGTTTGTACTTGGGAGAGGTACTGAGGCAGCTGGGATCTGGTGCATTTGCACCTGCATATTGAGGGCCAGAGGTGTGAGCCCGTAGGTGCAGCGTTGTGGCCGCATAAGCAACAATTACACTTAGCTGGGGTGGCTACAGATGCGAGGCTATTTTTGCATCTGCGAGCCCGCAAATGCGAAGGCTGCTCCGCAGAAGCGGAAAACATGAGGGGCAGCTGGGTCGGAGAAGCGGAAGATATCCGCACGTGCGGGAGCGCTGGAGCGTGTGGGGGACCGCATAAGCTGTCGTGCAGGAGTGGATATTGGTCCATAGAAGCGGATTTTCCTAGCTTGGAGGGAACCGCACCTGCGATGGATTTTTTCGCAGGTGCGAAAAGTCGGTTGGGCAGATGGTTTAAAATCGGGGTTTGCTCATTTCACTCATTTTCTCTCTTGGTTTGGGCGATTTTGAAGAGCTTCAAAGAGAATTTTCATTATCTATGGCAAGGTAAGTTGTTCTCACCTATTGTAAGTTAAACACATGGATTCTATAAGGATTTAAACATGGAAATTAGTAAAGATTATGGGATTTTGGTTGAAAACCTAGAATTTGGTATTTTTGGATTTTGACCACGAAATTGGACATGGAATTGGGAATAAATCATATATTTGAGTTTATAGTATTATGGGTAATGTTTATCTTCAAAATTGTTTCGGATTCCGGGCCCGAGGGTTGATTTTATTGACTTTTCGAACGAAGTTGGGAATTGTTATAAATTGTTAAATTGTAAGCATTGGAGTATATTTTGATTGAATTACACGTGGTTTGACTAGTTTCGAGATGTTTGGCTTTGAGTTGAGGTGTTGGAGAGGCGTTGGGGTCGGTCATGGAACTTCGGAGCGAGGTAAGTCTCCTGTCTAACCTTGTAAGGGGGAAACTACCCACTAGGTGATATTTATTGTTATGTGAAACAAGTTGTGGGTGCTACGTACGCACGATGTGACGAGAGTCCGTACGTAGCTAAAGCATGTTTATGTCTGGGTAGACTTTGGACTTTATCATATAATAATTGAATTATTTGAACTCATTCTGCTGGCTTAGTTAATTAAAGTTATAACTGAATTTGATTTAGAAATAAATATATGTATAATAGGCTAAGCCTTAACATTTTTAGTTGTGGGCGAGTTCTTTGAGAAACGATAAAGATTATATCTGTTATGTGTTCATGTACTGTATTGTCAACACGTGTCTCGTAATTCGGTAACTTCCTTCCTTTCTTGTCGAGCGAGCTGAACACCTCGGTAGTATAATAGATGCATCTATGGTCTGTGCCGCTCGACCCTCGGCAGTGTACACATTATTCTGGATCGGGCCGAACGACCTCGGTAGAATCGTGCGTTATATCGCTATTAGTCCGAATGTTCACGAGATAAACCTTCCACTGATGCCCGACATTTTATGGTATTCCTTATTTATTTGATATTGACACTTGGAATTTTCTGATCTATTAAGGTAGAATACAAGATCGAGAAATTTATACTTTAAAAGAAATATTTGGAGGATTATGAAATTTACAGATTTACCACATTATTGTTGTGCACTTCATATCTGTTATGATTTATTATATTATTTTATTGGACCTTTAGTAAGTGTCGAGGTCGACCCCTCGTCACTACTTCTCCGGATTTAGGCTAGATACTTATTGGGTACGCGTTGATTTACGTACTCATGCTCCACTTCTGCCCTAAATGTGCAGGATCTGACAAGTTCATTGGGTGATCATCTTGGTGCGTAGACACATCTGTTGAGGAGACTTTATGTGAGCTGCAATTCAGGCTACGCATCACAATCCACTGAGTGTCCATCGTACTATTTATTATATCCTATCTTTTTTACATTCTGGACAGATGTTGTATTATTATTGTACTTCTTAAAAAATACTCATGTAATTGTGACACCGGGTTTTGGGGGTTCCTACGAGTTGTTCATAATTGTAGTTGTGTAAATATTATCATTTACCCTGTAAATTCCATTCCATACTATTTTATTAATGAAAATTATGATTTCAAAATACTAAAATGAGTAATTAAGTTGATCAATCACCGTTGGCTTGCCTGACGGCGGTGTTAGGCGCCATCACGACCTATAGTGGACTTTGGTTCATGACTGTCATGACCCAAAATTTCACCCGTCCTGATGGCGCCTATCTCAATACTAGGTAAGCTGACAATCTCAATAAATCACGTATTCTTTTAAATTTGAAAAGAGAATGATTAAATTCAGCGGATGAAATCTCACAAGTACAAATATAAATACATACAAAACCTGGTATCACTGAGTACATGAGAATCTAATATAATTACAAGTATGGAAAAATACGGTCTATGATAGTCTGAGACCAAATACAGTAAACAAGGAGATAGGGAAGGAAAACCAAGGTCTGCGAAATACGGCAGCTACCTCAGAATCTCCAGAAAATCAACTGCACGAAAGAATCAACACCCGCTATGTCCGGGAACACATGGATCTGCACATGAAGTGTAGGGTGTAGTATGAGTACAACTAACTCAGTAAGTAACAATAATAAATAAGGAACTGAAGATAATGACGAGCTACACAGTTATAGTTTATTTTCAGTAATTCCGGCAAAGAGTATACATGCTATCAATTCCAGCAGTTTAAGTCAAATCAGTTTTATACAGTTCAAGTTCATGTAATCTGAATATAAAATCTTTCAGAGAATTTCACAACAATGACAGATAGCAACTAAGTGCAACAACAAATGAAAAGCAAGTACAACCTCTCAGGACAACAATCACTCATTGGCCTCCCATCCCTTATCATTCACGCTCAATGGGTACTCGTGCTCACTGGGGGTGTACAGACTCTGGAGGGGTTCCAACAACCCAAGCACCATAATCGGTACGGACAACTCACATGCTGCAAAGACAACTCACGTGCTATAATATCATGCACAGATAACTCACGTGATATAGTATCCTTACCTCACTGACAGCCTTACTCAGTCCTCAATCTATATAGTCTCTCGGCTCTCAAAAATCACAAAGATCAATGCAAACAAAAATAACATAGTGCATCAATGAAATCTAGAAAGACTGAGGCATGATACGCAAGTAAAATCATGACTGAGTACGAGACATCAATTAGCAAATAATTCAACAAGTATGCAACCTCTGTGGGTCCCAACAATACTATCACATAGCCTAAGCATGATTTCTAACATGATTTACAATCCAATTCCTTCAACACATAGAGAGCATATAGCTAACAACAAGTTATTCAACTTTACAGTTTCAAGGGATGGACCAAGTCACAATCCCCTCGATGCACGCCCACACGCCCATCACCTAGCATGTGTATCACCTCCAAAACAATCACATGATACAAAAACTTGGGGTTTCATACCCTCAAGACCAGATTTATAACTGTTACTTAACTCAATCCGAGCAATTCTTTATTCTAATAAGCCTTTGCCTTGTGAATTTTTCTCTAAACGCCTCGAATCTTGCCATAAATTAGTCGATTCAATTAATAAAATTTATTGGAATTAATTCCATATGAAAATACAAATTTTCCACAAAAATCCGAAATTTAACTCAAAAATCACTCGTGGGGCCTACGTCTCGGAACCCGAAAAAAGTTACAAAATTCGAAAGCTCATTCCACCAGGAGTCTACCCATACTAAGTTTACCAAAATCCGACCTCAACTCGACCTCCAAATCATCAAATCTTATTTCCAAATTTCTAAGTTCAAATCTCCGATTTACACCTCAAAACATGTAATCTAGTCGGATTATTCGATGATAATTCAATATTATGGAGTAAAAATGATCACAGGGGACTTACCTCAAGTTTTCCTTTAAAATCTATCAAAGATCACCTCTCCTCAAGCTCCAATTTGGCAAAAATGGCGAATGGGACGAAGTCCCCTGCTTTATAATTCTGCCCAGACAGCCCTCATTCCTGCCTCGATCTTGACCTTCGGTCGTGGTCCTCGATCCTGGGCCTCGATTCTGACCCTCGATCCTGACTTCTATCATGTCCCTCGACCCTGGCCTTCGATCCTAGCTTCGATCATGGCCCTCGACCCTGCCTTCGATCCTAACTTCGATCATGGCCCTCGACCCTGCCTTCGATCGTGGCTTCGATCATGTCCCTCGATCCTGGGCTCGATTTTGGGCTCGATTCTGGGCACCCCGAATTCCCAGCAGAAGGAAATTGCAACAGTTATTCTAATCCAACTTTTTATCCGTTAACCATCCGAAACTCACTCGAGGCCCTCGGGACATCAACCAAATATACCAACAAGTCCTAAAACATCATACGAATCTCATCCAACAATCCTAAGTACACGAATCTCGCATAGATTCAAGCCTAATGAACTTTGAAACTTTCTATTTCTACAAACAACGTCGAAATCTATCAAATCACGTCTGATTGACCTCAAATTTTGAATACAAGTCATAAATGACATAACAGACCTATTAAAATTTTCAGAATCGGATTTCAACCCCGATATCAAAAGGTCAACCCCCCGGTCAAACTTCCCAAAAATTTAACTTTTGGCATTTCAAGCCTAATTCCTCTATGGACCTCCAAATAATTTTTCGTACACGCTCCTAAGTCCAAAATCACCATACGGAGCTATTGGAAACATAAAAATTCAGATCCGCGGTCTTTTACACATAAGTCCACATTCGGTCAATGTTTCTAACTTAAATTTTCAATTATGAGACAAAGTGTCTCGTTTCACTCTGAATTCCTTCCGGACCCGAACCAACTAACCCGGTAAGTCATAAAACAACTGTAAAGATTAAAATTGAGCAGTAAATGGGGAAATCGAGTTATAATATTTAAAACGACCGGTCGGGTCGTTACATTCTCCCCCTCCTAAACAAACGTTCGTCCTCAAACTTGTTAAGAATAACACCTGGAGTCTCAAATAGGTGTGGATATTTGCTCTGCATATGTTGTTCAATCTCCTAAGTAGCTTCTTCGACTGACTGGCCTCTCCACTACACCTTCACTGATGCTATGCTCTTTGACCTCAGCTTCCGAACCTGCCAGTCTAATATAGCCACGGCTCCATATCATAAGTTAAATTACCGTTCATGTTACACCTCATATTTTTGTAGGTGAAAGTATGCCATAAGTAAATTGATGGAAATTCAGGAATGAGATTATTTTGAGATTATAAGCATTATGCTATTTCAAACAAGTGATGAATAAATTCGTGAAGGTGGGAGGGTGAGCAAATCGAAGAAAATGAATTCCGTCAAAGTTTGACATTTTGGGATAAAATATGGCCAGCTAAAATACCCGGTATTTATGGACTATTACCATACAAGGTACCACATGACCATGATAGTAAGATGTATAAAGTGTATTAAAAGTGAGTAGTAATTTGAGATAATTCTTATTATGTAGGTAATTGGTTAATTATTGTGTAATGCGACATTACCTAGTTAATTAGGGAGTTGTGAGTGATTAATTAAAGAATGTGGTTAAGACAAAACATTCCCCACGTGGCAGCAAACCAATCCAAGAATTGTGACTCTTAAGTCACTATGTTATGTGGCAAGTCTTAAGAATGTGAGTCATCTCCATTTAATAAAAGAAAGACACATATAACATGAGTCATATCCATTCTTATGAAACATAAGTCACAAACCCATTCTTATATGCATTCAAATGTAAATGTTTGTATATTACAAACATAAGTCACATAAGCAAGATAAGAGCTTCAACCAAGACTTCCTTGTATAGAAACGTTACTGCTAATCACTTGAGGAAACGTTTCAGCCAAGATTATCTTTGCATAACAACGTTATTGCTTCGATCTTTTCATATGACTTGTTCCGTGTTTTGTCGCAATTAACATGTGTTAGAGGATTGTCAAGAGAATCGACTCAGGTATGTTAAGGCTATTCCTTATTTCTTTTGGCATGATCCATACTCTATCTTATTCATAATACGTGTGGTAGAGCTCAGTTGTAAGAACTCAATTTCCTAAACTCTATCTTATTCATAATACGATGATGCCTACACCTAGAAAGACGGTTAGTAAGGGATTGAATGCGGCTGTGGAAGAGTTGAGTCAGAGGAACTCGATTTTACATCATAATCATGATGAGTAAATGTAAGGTCTCCAGTAGATCGTATGTGTACAAAGACGTGTTAGTTTCTGAAAAAGGAGCCCTAAGTCATGAATATCTATCCACCCATATGGTAAAAAGCAACGAGAGATTCAAAAGGTAGATACAAGCTTCAACAAGTAAAAGAAGCATGGTGAGAAGGGTACGAGGTACCCAGTTAATGAAGATTATAGGTATTTACAATTTAGGAAGAAAAATATAAGCATTTCTTCGACAACAACAGAGGTATGTACAATTGGCCACACCCGTTCCATTTATTCCCTATGGGGGCTAACATAAGTAGTATAAGAGAAGGACGGATATCGGTATCCGGCTGGGGTTAGAGTAACCCAAGATGATGGATGGATTGTTTGCGTTAGTTGACATTTCCGAAGGATATTACAAAGATGCTAATAGATTTCCTTGTGAGGCACCCAGATGGTGCACTCTAGAATATTACAATTAGATGTGAATACTAGCATGATCAAAAAAATTCAGAAGAAACGCACTGAAAGCCTGGAAAGGATAAATATTACCTTAGTTTGACTTGCATCCCTAGTAGAGTGAGAACGTTAAGCAACCCGAAGAGCCATTGGATGGAGAAAAGGGGAGCTAAAAGCAAAATAATGTCTTGTTCAACTTTTCAGAATAAAGTGATAGACATAAATGTTAGCGGAAAATAAGAAGAGAGATGATGAAGCATTATAAGTAAGATGTAATACCATGGATGATAACAGTAGATCAAAAAGATGACAGCATTACAAAGTCTATAGTCAATTGAAGGAAAAGACGAGAGGTGATAGGCCTTGAGACAACAAAAGAGTATAGGCCATAAAGTCATATCCTCATTTCAAGAAATAAGTTCGTGACTCCAACGCGACTACCAGAAGGAAATGTTAGACCCCATAACAATAGAAATCAGTATGGGCTGGTGAACAAGATAAACTAAACATGAATTAGGGATTGAGTGATTGGATAATAGTCGGCGTCATGAGAATTTTAGATTTCGTTCTGGCGATAATAGAGTGGACAACAGAAGAAGATTCATGAGAAATTCAGAGAATAGTCATTCAGGAAGACGCCCCCTAAAGCAAGCAATGTGAGCAAAGTTATGCTTAAGGAACTGTATGTGCCAGTTTCACTAAGTGTCACCCTCGCGAATAATGAATTTTGTTATCCTTGGTACAGAAGGATTGCCGCAAGAAGAGTAAGGGTCATAGATGATGTGAAAAGACGCCAAAGATGAAGAGGTAAAACATCTATAGCTAGATCCTCGTGGATTCAACTCTTAGTTCTCCCCTAAAGGGGGGAATATGGAGTGATGTGACATTAAGTCAGAATTAAGTAGTTTTATTAATTATGGAATGGTAAAGGAAGAATGCAACAAAATGAAAAAGGGATGAGCTTGCACTTACCCAAATCCTACAGATATGCTACGATTCTAGAACATTATGCAAGCACGACGTCAAAGAGAGGAAGTAAGGGTTTCTGCTCGAAATGTTATTGATAAATAAGGAGCCAGTGCAAGATATAAGTTAAGACAAAAGAAATAACCCAAGAAAGATTACGTGGAATGTTGATATGAGAATGGGCCAACGAATAGTTAGTAGTTCATTCAGAAAGATCCTAGTCATGGCTTGACAAGAGGTTACAGAAAAAATTGGCAGATCGTACAATATAAACATGGTAAAACCCTAACATGGGGAATCCAGTATCGCAGATGTGTATCGTGACCCTTGAGAAATATTCAGATAGGAGTTGGGTTAGTTAAAGGTACCGTATGAGTGTTACGAAAATAAAAGGGAGTGCCACTAGGAAGACAGTCAAAAATTTCAAGTTATTAGTGGTAGATTGTAGATCAATATTGAGGTGAATCAACAATATATGGATAAAGTTCCAACGTATGGGAGGAGATAAGGTTGCCATCCTTTAGATGAATAGTAATAAGGAAGCATGGAAGGACTTGGATTTATACATTTATGATAAGAAGCGAGAAGGTAACCTGGAGTTCGGTAGCAAACCCCAGTAACGATAAATCGAAGTAAGAGTTATGGCAGTAAAGTCATACGAATGGATAACCGGGTCTATAGAAGCCTAGAGAGAAATCTTATCAAGTATATGTTCACAAAGTGAGGCTTAGAGATTGGCTAAAATCAAAAAGGAGAGAAGAGTTATATAGGCACAGATACAAGGGCAAAGTCATACATACTGCATGATAGAAGGTAGCAACAGTTACGAGATTGGAAGGATTCCGACTACAAGTCATGGTGTGAGTAAGAGGCCTAAAGGGGGGAATGCCCTGGCCTTTGGAATTATTCACAGAACAGTTGCCGAGATGGCAAGGAGAGTATTACAGTATTCGGAAGCCATAAGTTATAAAAATTATAAGTGCATCAGTCAACATTCAAGGACGAATGTTCCAAATAAGGGAATGATGTTACACCCCATATTTTCGTACGTGAAAGTACGCCATAAGTAAATTGATGGAAGTTCGGGAATGAGATTATTTTGAGATTATAAGCATTATGCTATTTCGAACAAGTGATGAATAAATTCATGAAGATGGGACGGTGAGCAAATCGAAGAAAATGAATTCCGTCGAAGTTTGACATTTTGGGATAAAATATGGCCAGCTAAAATACTCGATATTTATAGACTAGTACCATACAAGGTACCACATGGCCATGATAGTAAGATGTATAAAGTGTATTAAACATGTGTAGTAATTTGAGATAATTCTTATTATGTGGATAATTGGTTAATTATTAGGTAATGGGACATTACCTAGTTAATTAGGGAGTTGTGAGTGATTAATTAAAGAATGTGGTTAAGACAAAACATTCTCCACGTGGCAGCAAACCAATCCAAGAATTGTGACTCTTAAGTCACTATGTTATGTGGCAAGTCTTAAGAATGTGAGTCATCTCCATTTAATAAAGGAAAGACACATGTAACGCGAGTCATATTCATTCTTACGAAACATAAGTCACAAACCCATTTTTATATGCATTCAAATGTAAATGTTTGTATATTACAAACATAAGTCACATAAGCAAGATAAGAGCTTCAACCAAGACTTTCTTGAATAGAAACGCTACTACTAATCACTTAAGGAAAAGTTTCAACCAAGATTATCTTTGCTTAGCAACGCTATTGCTTCGAGCGTTTCATATGACTTGATTCATGTTTTGTCACAATTAATGTGTGTTAGAGGATTGTCAAGAGAATCGACTCATGTATGTTAAGTTTATCCCTTCTTTCTTTTAGCATGATCCATACAATACAAATGAAACGCGTAAACGCACAATTTTCATAAACAACTATATTCATAGGTATATATTATTGATTCCCCATATGAATTATTATTTTATCTTCTATTCATGGGTCTTATAAAAATACGCATTTGATAAAGTTTATCCGATAGGCATATTATTTTTATGACATTCCGAGAAATCTTTTTAACGTATTTCTTATGCATTTCATGCATTTATACATGTACAATGACCTATGACCAGATGGTATTATATACGCGTATATTATATGTATATGGGTTACGGCATTATATACGCACCACCACCTGATCATATGGTATATGTTGATAATTTTGCCCATAGTGGCCGAGATGATATGATGGGATGCCCTCAGAGGATTGATGATGTTATGAACACATCTACCTATGCACGACATGACATTCATATGCATATGCATGACACTATAAGTATTTCATGATTTATAGAGTTACTCAGACTTACATATCGAGTATTTTACTCTATGTTTCTCTCATATCTATTATTTACTGATTTTCATTCCTCACATACTCGGTACATTATTTGTACTAACATCCCATTTGCTTGGAGACGCTGCGTTTCATGCCCGTAGGTCCCGATAGACAGGTCGAGAGCCCTCCAAGTAGGCTATCAGCTCAGGGGAAGAATTTGGTGCACTCCATTTGCTCTGAAGTTGCTTGTTTGGTCAGTATGATTTAGATGTGTATTATTTGGTATGGCGGGGCTCTGTCCCGACCTTTATGACAATTATGTATTCTTAGAGGCTTGTAGACAGATGTCATGTACGTAAAAGATTGTATGAACTTGCCGGCCTATGTTCAGTGTACGAGTGGTTATTTTGGTCTTATAGGCCCGTATGTCTTATGTATAAGTTGGTATTACATGTTGTATTCTACTTATCTCACAATAGCCTTTCCGGCTCAGTTATCTATGATAGTATAATATGAAAAGATACGCTATGTTGGTACTCAGTTAAGTATGTACCGGGTACCCGTCGCGGCCCATCGGTTTGGGTCGTGACAAAAGTGGTATCAGAGCAGTTCTGTCCTAGGGAGTCTACAAGTCGTGTCTAGTAGAGTCTTATTTCTGGGTGTGTTGTGCACCACCCTTATAAGCAGGAGGCTAAAGGGCATTTAGGACTATCACTCTTTCTTCTTACTCTAGATCGTGTGGTAGAGCTCAGTTGTAAGAACTCAATTTCCTAAATTCTATCTTATTCATTATACGACGATGCCTACAGCTAGAAAGATGGTTGGTAAGGGATTCAATGTGGTTGTGGAGGAGTTGAGTCATAGAAACTCGATTTTGCATCATGATCATGATGAGTAAATGTAAGGTCTCCAGTAGATCGTGTGTGTACTAAGACGTGTGAGTTTCTGAAAAAGGAGCCCTAAGTCATGAATACCTATCCACCCATATGATAAAAAGCAATGAGAGATTTAAAAGGTAGATACAAGCTTCAACAAGCAAAAGAAGCAAGGTGAGAAGGGTACGAGGAACCCAGTTAATGAAGATTATAGGTATTTACAATTCAGGAATAAAAATATAAGCATTTCTTCGACAATAACAGAGGTATGTACAATTGGCCACACCCATTCCATTTATTCCCTATGGGGGCTAACAGAAGTAGTATAAGAGAAGGACGGATATCAGGATCCGGCTGGGGTTAGAGTAACCGAAGATGATGGATGGATTATTTGCGTTTGTTGACATTTCTGAAGGATATTACAAAGGTGCTAATAGATCTCCTTCTGAGGCACCCAGATGGTGCACTCTAGAATATTACAATTAAATGTGAATACTAGCATGATCAAAAAATTCAGAAGATAGGCACTGAAAGCCTGGAAGGGATAAATATTACCTTAGTTTGACTTGAGTCCCTAGTAGAGTGAGAATATTAAGCAACCCGAAGATCCATTGGATGGAGCAATGGGGAGCTAAAAGCAAAAGAATATCTTGTTCGACTTTTCAGAATAAAGTGATAGACATAAATGTTAGCGGGAAATAAGAAGAGAGTTGATGAAGAATTATGAGTAAGATGTAATACATGGATGACAACGGTAGATCAAAAAGATGACATTATTACAGAGTCTATAGTGAATTGAAGGAAAAGACGAGAGATGACAGGCCTTGAGACAATAAAAGAGTATAGGCCATAAAGTCATATCCTCATTTCAAGAAATAAGTTCGTGACTCCAACGCGACTACCAGAAGGAAAAGTTAGACCCCAGAACAATAGAAATCTGTACGGGCTGCTGAACAAGATAGACTAAACATGAATTAGGGATTAAGTGATTGGATAATAGTCGGCATCATGAAAATTTCATATTTTGTTCAGGCGATAATAGAGTGGACAACAGAAGAAGATTCATGAGAAATTCAGAGAATGGTCATTAAGGAAGACGCTCCCTAAAGTAAGCAATGTGAGAAAAGTTAAGCTTAAGGAACTGTATGTGCCAGTTATACTAAGTGTCACCCTCGTGAATAAGGAATTTTATTATCCTTTGTATAGAAGGATTGCCGCAAGGCGAGTAAGGGTCATCAATGATGTGAAAAGATGCCAAAGATGAAGAGGTAAAATATTTATAGGAAGATCCTCATGGATTCAACTCTTAGTACTCCCCTAAAGGGGGGAATATGGAGTGATGTAACATTAAGTCAGAATTAAGTGGTTTTAGTAATTATGGAATAGTAAAGGAAGAATGCGACAAAATGAAAAAGGGATGAGCTTGCACTTACCCAAATCCTACAGATATGCGAGATGTAAGTTAAGACAAAGGAAATAACCCAAGAAAGAATACGTGGAATTTTGATATGAGAATGGGCCAACGAATAGTTAGCAGTTGATTCAGAAAGATCCTAGTCATGGCTAGACAAGAGGTTACAGACAAATCGGCAGATCGTACAAGATAAACATGGTAAAACCCCAACATGGGGAATCCAGTCTCACATATGTGATATCGTGACCCTTGAGAAATATTCAGATAGGAGTTGAGGTAGTTAAATGTACCGTAAGAGTGTTACGGAAATAAAAAGGGAGTGCCACTAGGAAGACAGTCAAAATTTCAAGTTATCAGTTATAGATTGTAGATCAACATTGAGGTGAATCAACAATAGATGTATAAAGTTCCAACGTGTGGGAGGAGATAAGGTTGCCATCCTTTAGATGAACAATAATAAGGAAGCAAGGAAGGACTTGGATTTATACATTTATGATAAGAAGCGAGAAGGTAACCTGGAGTTCGATAGCAAACCCCAGTAACGATAAATCGAAATAAGAATTATGGCAGTAAAGTCATATGAATGGATAACCGGGTCTATAGATGCCCTGAGAGACATCTTATCAAGTTTATGTTCACAAAGTGAGGCCTAGAGATAGGCTAAAATCAAAAAGGAGAGAAGAGTCGTATAGGCGCACATACAAGGGCAAAGTCATACATACTGCATGATAGAAGGTAGAAACAGTTACGAGATTGGAAGGATTCCGACCACAAGTCATGGTGTGAGTAAGAGGCCTAAAGGGGGAATGCCCTGGCCTTTGGAATTATTCACAAAACAGTTGCCGAGATGGCAAGGAGAGTATTACAGTATTCAAAAGACATAAGTTATGAAAATTATAAGTGCATCAGTCAACATTCGAGGACGAATGTTCCAAAAAAGGGAATGATGTTACACCCCATGTTTTCGTACGTGAAAGTATGCCATAAGTATATTGATGGAAGTTCGGGAATGAGATTATTTTGAGATTATAAGTATTATGCTATTTCAAACAAGTGATGAATAATGTCATGAAGGTGGGAGGGTTAGCAAATCGAAGAAAATGAATTCCGTCGAAGTTTTACATTTTGGGATAAAATATGGCCAGCTAAAATACCTGGTATTTATGGACTAGTATCATACAAGGTACCCCATGGCCATGATAGTAAGATGTATAAAGTGTATTAAAAGTGAGTAGTAATTTGAGATAATTCTTATTATGTGGGTAATTGGTTAATTATTAGATAATGGGACATTTCCTAGTTAATTAGGGAAGTTATGGGTGATTAATTAAAGAATGTGATTAAGACAAAATATTCCCCACGTGACAACAAACCAATCCAAGAATTGTGACTCTAAAGTCACTATGTTATGTGGCAAGTCTTAAGAATGTGAGTCATTTCCATTTAATAAAGGAAAGACACATATAACGTGAGTCATATCCATTCTTACGAAACATAAGTCACAAACCCATTCTTATATGCATTCAAATGTAAATGTTTGCATATTACAAACATAATCCACATAAGCAAGATAGAGCTTTAACCAAGACTTCCTTGTATAGAAACGTTACTGCTAATCACTTGAGGAAACGTTTCAGCCAAGATTATCTTTGCATAGCAACGTTATTGCTTCGATCTTTTCATACGACGTGTTCCGTGTTTTGTCGCAATTAATGTGTGTTAGAGGATTGTCAAGAGAATCGACTCAGGTATGTTAAGGCTATACCTTATTTCTTTTAGCATGATCCATACGATACAAATGAAATGCGTAAATGCACAATTTTTATAAATGACTCTATTAATAGGTCTATATTATTGATTCCCCAGATGAATTATTATTATATCTTCTGTTCATGGGTCTCAAAAAAATACGTATTTGATAAAGTTTATTCGCCAGGCATATTATTTTTATGATATTTCGAGAAATCTTATTAACGTATTTCTTATGCATTTATACATTTACAATGACCCATGACCAGATGGCGTTATATACGCATATATTATATGTATATGGGTGACGGCGTTATATACTCACCACAACCTGATTAGCTGGTATACGTTGATGATTTTTCCCACAATGGCCGAGATGATATGATGGGATGCCCTCAGATGATTGATGATGTTATGAATACATGTACCTATGAACGACATGACATTCATACGCATATGCATGGCACTATAAGTATTTCATAATTTACAGAGTTACTCAGACTTACTTATCGAGTCTTTTACTCCATGTTTCTCTCATGTCTACTATTTACTGATTTTCATTGGTTACATACTCGGTACATTATTTGTACTAACGTCCCGTTTGCCTGGGGACGCTGCGTTTCATGCTCGTAGGTGCCGATAGATAGGTCGAGAGCCCTCCAAGTAGGCTATTAGCTTAGGGAAAGATGTTGATGCGCTCCATTTGCTCCGGAGTTGCTTGTTTGGTCAGTATGATTTAGACGTGCATTGTTTGGTATGGAGGGACTCTGTCCTGACCTTTATGACAATTATGTATTCTTAGAGGCTTGTAGATAGATGTCATGTACGTAAACGATTGTATGGCCTTGTCGGCCTATGTTCAGTGTACAAGTGGTTATTTTGGTCTTATAGGCCCGTATGTCTTATGTATAAGTTGGTATTACATGTTGTATTCTACTTATCTCACGGCAACCTCTTCCGGCTCAGTTATCTATGATAGTATGATATGAAAAGATACGTTATGTTGGTACTCGGTTGAGTAAGGTACCGGGTGCCCGTCGCGGCCCATCGGTTTGGGTCGTGACAGTCCAGTTGTACCGTACTAAATTCCATAATGTGAGACGGATCCCCGACATACGTTCGGAGCATGGATGCATGGAACACTGGATGAATACCTGATAGATGGATACATGGAACATGTTCGGAGCAAAGCAAGTTCATAAGCCACCTCTCCAATCTTCTTATGTATCTCAAAAGGCCCAATATACCGAGGGCTCAACTTGCCCTTCTTCACGAACCTCAACACATCCTTCATGGGTGAAATCTTGAGCATAACCTTCTCCCCAACCATGTAAACCACCTCACGAACCTTCCTGTCGGCATAACTCTTCTGTCTAGACTGCGCCATGCGAAACCGTTCCTAAATCACTTTGACCTTCTCTAAAGCATATTGAACCAAGTCAATACCCAATAGCCTAGCCTCACCAGGCTCAAACCAACCCACCGGAGACCGGCACCGCCTCCCATACAAAGCCTCATATGTAGCCATCTGAATGATTAATTGGTAGCTATTATTATAAGCAAACTCCGCGAGTTGCATAAATTGATCCCAAGAACCCCCAAAATCAATGACAGAAGCGCATAGCATATCCTCCAGTATCTAAATAGTGCGCTCAGACTGTCCGTCCATCTGAGGGTGAAATGCTGTACTCAACTGAACCTGTGTGCCCAATTATCGCTGCACTGCTCTCCAAAACTATGATGTAAACTGCGTGCCTCGATCTGAAATGATGGACACTGGCACACCGTGTAGGCGAACAATCTTGCGAATATAAATCCCAGCCAACCGCTCCGAAGATTAATTAGTACCAACTGGAATAAAATGCGCAGATTTGGTCAAGCGGTCTACTATCACCCAAACAGTATCAAACTTTCTCAAACTAAGTGGAAGCCCAATGACGAAATCCATGGTAATACGCTCCCATTTCCACTCTGGAATTTCAAGTCTCTGAAGCAATCCTCCCGGCCTCTAATGTTCATATTTCACTTGTTGACAATTTAAATATCAAGCTACAAACCCAACTATATCTTTCTTCATTTGCCTCCACCAATAGTGCTGCCTCAAATCCTGATATATCTTCGCGGCACTTGGATGAATGGAGTACCGCGAACAGTGAGCTTCATGGAGAATCAACTCACGCAAACTATCTACATTAGGCACACATTGCCTGACCTGCATCAGTAATACACCGTCATCCCCAATAGTGACTTCCTTGGCCTCACCATGCTGAACCATGTCTCTAAGGACAAGCAGATGTGGATCATCATACTAGCGCTCTCTGATGCGATCATATAAAGAAGACCGAAAAACCACACAAGCCAAAACTCGATTCGTCTTGGAAACATCCAATCTAACAAACTGGTTGGCCAAGTCCTGCACATCTAAGACTAAAGGCCTCTCTGCTACCGGTAAGTATGCTAAGCTTCCCAAACTCTCCGCCTTATGACTCAAGGCATCAGCCACCACATTGGCATTTCCGGGATGATAGAGAATGGTAATGTCATAATCCTTAAGCAACTCCAACCACCTTCGCTGCAACACATTAAGATCCTTCTATTTAAACAAATGTTGTAGACTTCGATGATCGGTATATACCTCACACTGGACACCGTACAAGTAATGCCGCCAAATTTTAAACGAATGAACAATAACTATTAACTCAAGATCGTTGACCGGGTAATTCTTCTCGTGTACCTTTAACTGTTTGGATGCTTAGGCAATCACCCTACCGTCTTGCATAAGCACTGCGCCGAGACCAATACGCGACGCATCACAATACACAGTATAAGACTCTGAACCTATAGGCAACACCAATACTAGAGCTGTAGTCAAAGCTATTTTGAGCTTCTGAAAGCTCTCCTCGCATTCATACGACCACCTTAATGGAGCACCTTTCTGGGTCAATTTAGTTATAGGCGTTGTAATAGACGAGAAACCCTCCACGAAGCGACGATAATAACCAGCCAAGTCGAGCAAACTCCTAATCTCAGTAACTGAAGATGGCTTGGGCCAACTCTGAACTGCCTCTATTTTCTTTGGATCCACCTTAATTCCTTCACTGAACACTATATGTCCCAAGAATGCCACCTAACTAAGACAGAACATACACTTAGAGAATATGGCATAAAGTCTCTCATCTCTCAGCCTCTGTAATACAATACCCAAGTGTTGTGCATGCTTCTCCTGGCTACGTGAGTACACCTGTATATCATCAATAAATACTACGATAAATAAATCAAGATATGGCTGGAATACAATATTCATCAAATGCATAAATATTGCTGGGGCATTAGTTATCCCAAAATACATCATAAGAAATTCATAGTGGCCATAGCGAGTTCTGAATGTCGTCTTTAGAATATCCGAATCCTGAATTTTCAACTCATGATACCCAAACCTCAAATCAATTTTAGAGAACACCCTCGCCCCCTGAAGCTGGTCAAATAAGCCATCAATACGCGGCAAGGGATATTTATTCTTGATTGTAACTTTGTTCAACTACCTATAATCGATGCACATCCGTATAGTACCATCTTTCTTTTTTACAAATAGAAACGGTGCACTACAAGGCAACACACTAGGACTAATAAATCGCTTTTCAAGGAGTTCCTGAAGTTGTCCTTTCAATTCTTTTAACTCAGTTGGTGCCCTACGATACGGAGGAATAGAAATGGGCTGAGTGCCCTGCACCAAGTCAATACTGAAATCAATATCCTTGTCGGGTGGCATACCCGGCAGGTCTACAGGAAATACATCCGAAACGTCTCGCATGACCGGTACTGAATCAATAATAGGAGTATCTGCATCAACATCTCTTACAAAGGCCAAATATGACAAACATCCCTTTCCAACCATACATTGGGCCTTCAAATAAGAAATTATCCTACTAAGAACAAAATCTAGAGAACCTCTCCATTCAACCTTTGGCAACCCCGGTATTGTCAACATCACAGTTTTTGCGTGACAGTCCAGAATAGCATGACATGGAGACAACCAATCCATACCCTAGATTATATCGAAATCAACCATACCGAGTAATAAGAGATTAACTTTAGTCTCCAGTTCCCCAATAGTTACCACACACGACTGATACACATGGTCCATAGTAATAATATCTCCCACCGGTGTAGATACACAAACAGGTGAAATTAAGGACTCACAGGGCATATCCAGATAATGAGCAAAATACGATGATACATATGAATAAGTGAAACCGGGTAAAATAATATAGAAGCTTCCCTGTGGCACTCTGAAACAATACATGTGATCACTGAATCTGAATCAACAGCATCTGGCATGGCAGGAAAAGCATAGAATCGGGTCTGACCGCCACTTGATCGGCCTCCCCCTCTTAGGCAACCCTTAGTTGCTTGACCCCCACCCCGAGTTGGCTGGGCGGGTGGTGTAATTGTCGGTGCTGGTGCTGTTGGTCGAGAACTCTACTGTAGATCCCCACTCAACAGCCTTGGACAATCTCTCTTGAAATGACCCAATTCTCCGCACTCGAAAAAAACCCTCCTCTAACGGAACTGCTACTCCTGATAACTCGAGGAATTACCTGTAGAAGCCTGAGAGGATGAGGCATGATGAGAACTCTGTGCTGGTAGTGCACTGAATGAAGACTGGCCTGAGTGAGCACTGTAAGAACCATGGCTAGCTGATGCACCATGATGAGCGGGATGGACCGTCTGAGCATGTCTGAAAGAACTACCCCTACCGCGGTAAAACTGACCCCCTGAAGGAACACCGATGAAATCACCTGAACCACGAGGCCTCTTAGCCTCCCTCTCAACCCGTTCCTGACTGCGAATCATCTCAATCTATCGAGCAATGTCAACAACCTCGTCAAAAGTAGCACCATACACTCTCTCTCTAGTCATGAGTAATCGCAGCTGAATAGTGAGGCCATCTATGAACCTCTTAACCCTTTCCCTGTCTGTGGGAATCAACCAGATAGCATGACGGGCCAACTCTGATAATCTCATCTCATACTACGTCACAGACATATCACCCTGATAAAGCAGCTCGAACTGCCTACGCAGCTCCTCTCTACGGGACTGAGGCACGAACTTCTCCAGGAATAGACTGTAGAACTATTTCCAGGTAAGGGATGTTGTGCCGAATAGCCTACACCTCTCATAAGCCTCCCATCATCTTAATGCAGTCAGAAAACTGAAAAGTAGTGAACGAGACATCAGTTGTCTCCAGAATACCGTTGTTTGAAGCATCCGCTGACACTTATCTAGATAACCCTGAGCATCCTCTGACTCAGCACCGCTAATTGGTAGAGGTCGAAGCATATCAAATCTCTCAAGTCTCCTCTGCTCATCATCTTCCATAACAAGAACTACCGGGGCCTGAGCAGCTGCAGTCGGTTGGGCTGGGGGTGCCCCCGGTACCTGAAGACCTTGTACTACCTGGTCTGGAGTACGCGCAACAGGGGTATAAGTACCTCCCCGGCCTGAGAAGTGGCAGGTGCGTCCTGAGCCGAAACCACATGAGAAAGACCAGTGCACAATGTCAATATCTGGGCCAAAGCCTCCTAAAGGCCTGGAATCTCAATGGGCACAACTGGTGCCTGAGCTGGTCCTGTCAGTTCAGCTATATCTGGAATATGCTCCTGAGCTGGAGCAACTGGTGGTACTACAGGTGCTGGTCCAACTGCGGTACGAGCTACACCTCGACCTCGACCTCGGCCCCAGCCTCTACCACGGCCCCAGCCTCTCGCGGCCCTAACTGGTGGCACTGGTGGCTGATCATTCGATCCGGTAGTGCGTGTTCTCACCATCTGTGAGATAACAGAGTAATAGAAATTTAATTTTTTTCGGAATCAACAAATTTGTAGGACCAAATACAAGAAAGTGAAATTTTCCTAAAGGCTCTACAGCCCCTCGAAGATAAGTACAGATATCTCCGTACCGATCCGCAAGATTCTACTAAACTTGCTCATGTCTTGTGAGACCTATGTAACCTAGGGCTCTAATACCAACTTGTCACGACCCAAAATCCCACCCGTCGTGATGGCACCTATCTCAATACTAGGCAAGACGACAATCTCAATAAACCACGTATTCTTTTAATTTTGAAAAGAGAATGGTTAAATTCAGCCGAAGAAATCTCACAAGTACAAATATAAATACTCCCAAAACATGGTGTCACTGAGTACATGAGCATCTAATATGATTACATGTCTGGAAAAATATGGTCTATGATAGTCTGAGACCAAATACAGTAAACAAGGAGATAGGGAAGGAGAGACAAGGTCTGCAAAACACGACAACTACCTCAGAATCTCCAGAAAACCAACTGCGCGAAAGTATCAACACCCGATATGTCTGAGAACACCAGGATCTGCACACGAAGTGCAAGGTGTAGTATGACTTCAACTCAGTAAGTAACAATAATAAATAAGGAACTGAAGATAATGACGAGTTACACAGTTATAGTTCATTTTCAGTAATTCCAGCTGAGAGTAGACATGCTATTAATTCCAGCAGTTTAAGTCAAATCACTTTTATACAGTTCAAGTTCATGTAATTCGGATATAAAAACTTTTAGAGAATTTCACAACAATGATAGATAGTAACTAAATGTAACAACAAATGAAAAGCAAGTACAGCCTATCATGACAACAATCACTCACTAGGCTCCCAGCCCTCACACTCAATGGGTACCCATGCTCACTGGGGGTGTACAGACTCCGGAGGGGCTCCTACAGCCCAAGCGCCATAATCTGCACGGACAACTCACGTGATATAATATCCTGCATAGACAACTCGCGTGCTATAGTATCTTTACCTCACCGACAGGCCCCCGGCCTTACTCAGTCCTCAACCTCTCTAGTCTCTCGGCTCTCGAAAATCACGATGATTAATCCAAACAAGGATAACATAGTGTATCAACAAAATCAAGAAAGACTGAGGTATGATACGGAAGTAAAATCATGACTGAGTATAAGACAGCAATTAGCAAATAATTCAATAAGTATGCGACATCTGTGGGTCCCAACAATACTATCACATGGCCTAAGCATGATTTCTAACATGATTTACAGTCAAATTCCTTCAACACATAGAGAGCAGATAGCTAACAACAAGTTATTCAGCTTTACAGTTTCACGGGACGGACCAAGTCACAATCCCCTCGGTGTACGCCCACACGCCTGTCACCTAGCATGTGCGTCACCTCCAAAATAATCACATGATATAAAAACACGGGGTTTCATACCCTCAAGACTATGTTTATACTTGTTACTTACCTCAATCCGAGCAATTCTTTATTCCAATAAGCCTTTACCTCGTGAATTGGCCTCTAAACACCTCGAATCTAGTCATAAATAATTTGATTCAGCCAATAAAAGTTATTGGAATTAATTCCATATGAAAATACAAAGTTTTCACAAACATCCGAAATTTAATTCAATAATCGCCCTTGGGGCCCACGTCTCAGAACCCGACAAACGTTACATAATCCGAAATCCCATTCCACCACGAGTCTACCCATACTAATTTTACATAAATCCAACCTCAACTCGACCTCCAAATCATCAAATCATATTTCCAAATTTCTAAGTTCAAATCTCTGATTTACACCTCAAAAACATGTAATCTAGTCGGATTATTCGATGATAATTCAATATTATGGAGTAGACATAATCACAAGTGGCTTACCTCAAGATTTAAATTGAAAATCTATCGAAAATCGCCTCTCCTCAAGCTCCAATTTGTCAAAAATGGCGAATGGGACGAAGTCCCCTGCTTTATAATTCTGCCGAGACAGCCCTCGATCCTGCCTCGATCTTGGCTTTCGATCGTGGTCCTCGATCCTGGGCTTTGATTCTGAACCTCGATCCTGGCCCTCGATCCTGGCTTCTATCATGGCCCTTGACCCTGGCCTTCGATCGTGGCTTCGATCCTGGCTTCGATCATGGCCCTCGACCCTGCCTTCGATCCTGGCTTCGATCATGGCCCTTAACTCTACCTTCGATCTTGGCTTCTATCATGGCCCTCGATAATGGGTTCGATTTTGGGCTCAATTCTGGGCTCGATTCTGGAGTCCCCGAATTTCCAGCATAAGGAATTCCTAGCAGAAGGAAATTGCAGCAACTGTTCTAGTCCAACTTTTGATCTGTTAACCATCCGAAACTCACTCGAGGCCCTCGGAACCTCAATCAAATACACCAAAAAGTCCTCAAACATCATATGAACTTAGTCGAGTCTTCAAATAATGTCCAACAACACTAAAAACACGAATCACACGTAGATTCAAGCCTAATAAACTTTGAAACTTTCTATTTCTACAAACAACGCCGAAACCTATCAAATCACGTCCGATTGACCTCAAATTTTGTACACAAGTCATAAATGACATAAGAGGCCTATTAAAATTTTCAGAATTGGATTTCGACCCCGATATCAAAAAGTCAACCCCGGTGAAACTTCCCAAAAATTTAACTTTCGGCATTTCAAGCCTAATTCCTCTACGGACTTGCAAATAATTTTCCGAATACGCTCCTAAGTCCAAAATCACCATACGGAGCTATTGGAATCATAAAAATTTATATTCAAGGTCGTTTACACATAAGTCCACATCTGGTCAACTTTTCTAACTTAAATTTTTAATTATGAGACTAAGTATCTCGTTTCATTCTGAATTCCTTCCGGACCCAAACCAACTAACCCGGTAAGTCATGAAATAACTGTAAAGCATAAATTGAGCAGTAAATAGGGAAATGGGGTTATATTACTCAAAACGACCGGCCGGGTCATTATAGTGACAATAGATAGGAAGGGAACTTGCCTTGCAGCACTACCTCAAGTCTCGAGGAAGAAAGGATCCAAGCAATCACCGCTGAACGCCGACGGGCCCAACACCAAGAGCTACACAAGGAGTGAAGAAGTGTAGTATAAGTACAATCGAACCCATGTACTCTGTAAATGCCAAGCCTAACCTTGACGAAGTAGTGACGAGGCTATGACAAGATACTCACTATAACCATGTACGAGTATAAGCAGAAAAGCAATAAGGAAATAGAAAAATAACTAGCTACATGATAACCAGAAAGAAAGAAATGACAGAGGGCCCTAGAATATCATCAGTTCTCAGTCTTACAACACAACACAACACGGTATCAGAAACCAACAACCAAGGATAACCATAATACTACCTCTCTGTTGCAGTGTGCAACCCGATCCACATATATAATAATGATAATAACACCGCTGCAACATGCAACCTTATATATATATATATATATATAATACAACTATTTATCACCTTCGGCGTATCTCACAATGTAATATAAAAGAGAACTCAAACGTATAAATTCTCTAACACAATCCAATATAATATAGTAAAGTAAAATAGAAAGCAAGAAAAGGCAAAAAAGCAATAAAATCATGAGACAAGTAAAAGCATCTATCTAATTACATGTAAGAGCATAAAACAAGTAAAAGCGGACAACAATAAAGGCATGAATACTTGGAAGCACATAGCAAATAGAACCATGTAAACAGTGAAGGAATGTATTTAACAAGCATGTAACAAGTAAGAATATGGAATAAATAAATACATGATATAATTGAAGACATGCAATTAAGTAGTACACCCTGCATGCTCGAACCCATGACAACGCATATATACTCATCACCTTGCATATACATCATTTCCCCACATAAATCACATAGCAAATAGACCAATCAAGTCCTAATTCTCTCAAATCAAGATTAACCTGACACTTACCTCTTTCTATAACAAAGTCAACAATCCACTACGACTTTTCGATTAGAACAAGCCTCCAAACCAACCGAATCTAGTCAAATGTCATTCAAACAATTTAAACTAAGCTTTAGAAACCAACCACGTACGATAAAGGTTCGATCTTTAATATAATTTAAAAATTCAACCCGGGCCCACATGGTTGAAATTCGAAATTAAGACCAAATACCGATTACCGATTCACCCCCGAGCCTAGTTATGTGATTTGTTCGAAATCCGATCTCAATTTGAGGTCTAAATCTAAATTTCACAAAATTCCTAAATTCTACCAACCCCCCCCCCCCCCAATTTCTACTTTAAAAATCCTAGATCTGATGCTGAAACTCATGAAAAAGTAATGAAAATTGATTGAAAACAAGTTAATGCTACTAACCTATGAAATTGGGAACAAAATTGCTCTCCCAAATTGCCTCTATGGAGTCTAAGGTTCAAAAATGGTGTCAAATGAGCTAACTCAAGAAATTTCCATTATTTACCCAGCTGCAGATATCACAATTGTGAACTCTTGCTCATAATTGCGATGATCACAAATGCGAACCGCCCATCACAAATGCTATCAGTGCCTGAGACATGCAGATATCACAAATGCGACCAAAACCTCGCATTTGCAAAGTCTACATCCATCGCAAATGCGGTCAAAGCTTCCCATTTGCGAAGCTGGCCAGCCCAGCCCCCAGTCGCAATTGTGACACTGCCATCGCATATGCGACACACCCCCCACATCAAAAATATAGCCATATCTTTGCAAAAGCGAAGTCCCTATTCCCAGTCACATATCGCAAATGTAATCCTGACATTGCAAATGCGAGGATTGCATTTGCAAACAGGTCTTCGCAAATGCGAGACATGCAGGTTCCCAGCACTAGATTTGTTTTATCAGTCCAAAAACATACGCAATGCATCCGAAACTCACCTGAGCCTTCAATCCGAAAATTCACACAAGTGTAACAACATCATAAGAACTTACTCACAAGCTCAAATCCCCAAAATAATATCTAAAATCAAGGATCGTTCATTAAAACTCAAGATTTTCAAGTTTAAAACTCATTTTTTCCAACTTTTCACATAATGTGCCGAAACAGCCTCAGGTCACCCGAGACCCTACCCAAATATGTGTACAAGTCCTAAATTATTATACAAACTTGCCGGAATTGTCAAAATACCGATCTGAGGTCATTTATCAAAAACGTTGACCGCGGTTAACTTTAGCCATATTTAAAGTCAAAAATCATATTTTCTTTAAAGTTTCACATATAAACTTTTCGGACATTGACACGGACTATGCACACAAGTCAAAAATCATCAAATCAAGTTATACAAAGTATCAAAACACATAAAAGGAAGTTAGTACTCAAAACGACCTATCGGGCTACATTTTCCACCAATAAATGAAATGTTCGTCCTCGAACGGACATAGAAATATACTTGAACTGGCAAAACGATATGGGTATCTACTCCTCATATCAGACTCGAACTCTTAAATAGCCTCCTCTGTCGGCTGACCTCTCCAACACACTTTCACAGAAGGAAAGCTCTTAGATATCAACTTTCAAACATGCCGGTCTAGAATATCCAACGGCTCTTCCTCATAGGTCAAATTGTCATCAAGTTGCATTGTGTTGAAGGGTAAAACACGTGACATATCTTCATGGTATTTCCAAAGCATGGAGACGTGAAATAATGGATGTAGCTCCGCTAAGCTAGGAGGCAATGCAAACCTATAAGCAACCTCCTCAACTCTCTCCAATCTCAAGCGGGCCAATAAACCTCGGGCTCAACTTGCCCTTCTTCCTACATTGCATCACGCCTTTATAGGCGAAACTCGGAGAAGAACCTTTTCACCTTCCATGTAAGACACTTCTCAAACCTTCCGATACACATAACTCTTTTGCCTGGACTAAGAAGTACGAAGCCACTCTTGAATCACTTTCACCTTTACCAAAGCATCATGAACCAAATCCATGCCGAACAATCTAGCCTCATCGGGCTCAAACCAACCAATCGGAGAACGATATTGCCTCCCATATAAGGCCTCATATGGAGGCATATGAATTCTTGACTGATAGTTGTTGTTGTAGGCGAACTCTGCTAGAGGTAGAAACCAATCCTACCGAACCCCGAAATCTATAGAGCATATGCCCGCAACATGTACTTCAAAATTTGAATAGTATATTCAGACTGTACGATCATCTGAGGATGAAACGGATACTCAGTTTGACCTGCGTGCCCAACTCACGCTTCATAACTCTCCAAAAATATGACGTGAGCTGTGAGTGTGTGGACACCCTCGTCCGGGTGTGTGGACCCACTTCAGAATTAATAGAATTGGACACATTGAGTAGGTGGATAATCTCCCAAATATAAATTTGATCCAACCACTCTGAAGAATAAGAAGTCATCACCGGAATAAAGTGTGTGGACTTAGTCAACCGGTGAACAATAACCCAGATAACTTCATATTTCCTCAAGGTCCATGATAAGCCTACCACAAGATCCATAGTAATGCTCTCCCACTTCCACTCTGATATTACCAATCTCTGAGTTAACCCACCCGGTTTCTGATGTTCATGCTTCACCTGTTGACAATTCAAACACCGAGAGACATGTCCAACAATGTCTTTCTTCATCTTCCGCCACCAATAGTATTGCTTCAAGTCACAATACATCTTCATGAAACCTGGGTGAATAGAATACTGTGAACTGTGAGCCTCCTCAAACATCAACTCTCTTAACCCATCAATATTCAAAACACAAATTCGGCCTTGAAGCTGCATAACACCATCATCTTGTGCTTAAGGGGTGCCTAACACCTTGAGCTTAGAAGAACAAGAACCCTTGCCCATAATCTCACCGGTTAGCAAACTAATGAAGAATATGACGCTTAGTAATTAAATAGGTACCCTAGTATACCTTTAAATATTAGGTGGTGACTCTCTTTCATCAACAACAGAGAAACCACAAATTGAATCTTGTTTTGACTAGTGCAAAATAAGGTGCAACAACATGGCGACTCTGCTGGGTAGAATTCACACTTAGGTTCTGACCTTAGCAGACTTAGACTGGATTTGGCACTTAGATTTGTTTGTACATTGCTTTAACTATATTAAACTTGCAATTACATTCTTACCTGCTTTATTTGCTCTTTATGTTTGCTTATTATTGTTACACCCTTATCTATTACCGCTTTATATATATTGTCATCACAATTCTTACTATCGAGTCTTGGTCGTACAGTATCATACACAATGGCACGCTAGGGTTTTTTTTACACCCCTCCGAACCTTCTTTTCAAAACTCTTTAATTTCAGATAGTGGCTTTGTCAGGTCAACTGACATAACTTCTCGCAGTCTTCAGTCCAATTCAAAAGTAGGAGACACTCTACTCTAGAAAAAATAGGTCATATTGCATAAACCTTAGGTGATTCGGTTCTTGGCATCGACACACAATTAGGAAAACCACCCTAATGTCAATGGGTCATGCACCCAATGACATGACTTCTGTGGAAAGACGAACAAACCTGACGATACACCTAAAGATCCGAAGAAAACACTTACCAAAACCTTTGTTTACCCACTTCAGAAATGAAAATTAACCAAAAATCCCCTAGATCAATATGGTGATGGGGGCTCCACACAATTTGAAGCAGCAACGGAAGAATATACGCCGAGAACACGGAAATGAGATTCAAACACACCTGGGGGCACTGTCCGCTTTGCTAAACATCCTAGCAGATAGTGTTCTCACTCGCCTGTTGATAGAGTTATGGGATTCGGCTAACGTGGTGTTCAAGTTTACTGTTTGTGAGTTAGTACCAACGTTGGAAGAAGTTACTAGTTTCATGAAGCTGCCATTTACAAGGAGGAAACCAATACTACCAGTCACTATGCCTGGTTACAGGTTCTTAGATGTTTTGGGTCTGGCTAACAGTCGAGGTTTGAGAAATATTGAGGATGGATGGGTGAGCCTAGATCAGTTGTTCAATAGGTTCGTACATCATGAAAGCTATGAGTGGTACTCAGGGGAATTTCAGTGTGATCAAGTAACTTGGGAGAGTCTCAGGCTGATCACTTTCTCATTGGCACTGTTGGGATTGTTGGTTTTCATGTAGAGAAGAGGTCGGATCAACATTAACTTATTACCCGAGGTTTTGGCGACCTTCTGTGGTAACCTCCATGCTACTCTGGTACCGATGCTGCTAGCTGAGATTCTACGGGCTTTGTCTTTATGTGCACGAGGGTATGATTTCTTTAAGGGTTGTAACTTTCTACTTAAAATGTGAGCCACAAAACATTTCTTCCAGCAAGAGGCCACCACTTACTACTTTGAGGGCATCAGCAATATGATTCGAAGCCATAACGAGAGGATGAGACATTGGGTCTCCCCACATGGAGAAGAAGAGTGGAGAGAAATGCTGACCAATCTAAGTTGGGAACGGGTCAATTGGAAGCTATTATGGTTAAGAGGGAGGGCAATCTTAAGGACTCCTCAGAAATACGTCATTGAGCTGATAAGACTTGAGGGCATCCAACCATACCCACGCTTGTGGGTCCTCAATCAGTTCCGGATGATTCAGGATTGTAAGGCCCCGTAAATTTTTTGCCAAGGAATTTAAGGTTTTGTAGTACCGAGGTAGACTTATATGTTTGAGGATTGTAGAAATTATTTGCGGCGAGCTTGCTCGACGCGGTACGGAAATTTTGGGTTGATGAATGCACTGAGGAGTTGATGGAAAATTTTGGTAGAAGAAGGCAATTCTGAGGTCTGTTTCGCGACCGCATAACCGTTTTGTGGGCCGCATAAGCATCGCAGAGTTGAGCAAGGAGTTTGATGAATTTTGAAGGTCATTTTGTGGTCCATTATGTGATCGCATAGTTGTTTTGCGGTTTGCATTTTCCGGCGCAAATTTGGCATGAAGAATTTTTTGCGTCATTCTGCGGTCTATTTTGCGGCCGCATAAGTGGTCTGTGGACCACAGACCTATCGCAGACCTGTCCAGACCATTCTAGTTTTGGGCATCAGTTTTGCGGTCCATTTTGCGAACCGCATAACTGTTATGAGGGCCATTCTGTGACCGCAAACCTGAGTTCGGAGGGTCCATTTTCCTATTTTTACAACCCGACCTCATTGTGATAAATAGCCTTTGTGGAGATTATCTGATGATTTTAGAGAGAGGTAAGAGAATTTTAGAGAGAGAAGGAGGAAATCTAGCATTCTAATCATCCAATCTTGCACCAATCTTCAAGAATGAAAAAGCCATTCACTAGACCATCATCTACCCGGGTAAGACCTTGTACTAAAACCTTGATGCAATTGTTATGGGTTTAATTAGGTTTTAGGGTTGGAAATAGGCCATGCATGTGACAATAGGTTGTAGTATGTGGGGTTAATAAACAATTTTGGGTAGTTCTTATTGAAATTGGTTGAGGGAGGAAGGGATTACCATTGTAGAGCATTATAGTCTATTTTGCATACTAGGTGCTTGACAAAACTCCTAAGAGAGTTACACCATGTGAATCCTTCTAATTATTATCTGATTTTCGCTATCTTCATATAGATTGTTATTGCTAGAAGTGTTGGAACGTTGTAGTAACTTAAGAAAAGCTCAAATAAGGTATGTTGGCTAAACTCCTCTTTTAGAATTGAATCCCGCAATGGCCTTGTACGTCTCGTGTCACTCATTATAAATTGATTATTCTGAATAAGCCTTGTGAAAATTAGCATGTCGAATGGTGTAAAAAATCACATGTGCCTAAGACCCTTAACTTGGTCGGTTGCTCAAATGTGTATTTAAAGTCTTGAGTAGAAATGCCTTGTTGTTGATAATCTATAAGGATGCTTGAAAGTGAAAGAAGTGGGTTGGAGATATAAAGTGTGGCCAACGTGCCAAGAATGAAAGTTATACTTGTGGCCAATGGTGCTAATTAAATGAAATGATGTGAGAAAGGTTAAGAAATGAATTGATTCGACTGTTCCAAATTGACTTCGAAAATAGATTTGCCTAAAAGCTTATGTACTCAAGTTGTGACCAAATATGTTTTTTCAACTAATGTTATGCTTTGTAAGTATTTCCAACGTGTTTTGAGCTCTTATATATTCATGAGTTGAAATTGTGTATTGCCCTTTCTGGGAAAATTATTTCAAGAATAAATGATATGTTACTTGTTTATGATTTTAACTTATGCTTCGATTTCCAATCATTTTACTCCATTTCTTGGAAAGAAATCCATTGTGTTTAAAGTCTTCAGTACTAATGAACCTAAAGTTGCGACTTTCGGAGTATTCTATTTGTTGATATTTATGATGATGGTCCATGAAAGGAATGAAATTAAGGTGTGGAATATGAGATACGGCCACCGTTCCATGAATGAAAAATCATACGTATGGCCAATAGAGGCAAGGAAATAATAAGGTTGTTAATGATTGAAAGTATTGACGAAGCTATATATACATTGTGAAAGATTAAAAGGTGAATATAAAATATATTTGTACTTTTTTCCCTTGTGTGCAAAATAAAAATATTTTTAGGAGTATCATTAGCAAACCGAGGAAGGGTGGGTCATAAGGCCTATACCCGAAACTACACGTGTCGGTGTAGGAGTGGATTGTGATTATTCCCCTTGTTTGGGATGAGTTTGAGATATTGATGTGATTGTGGTTATTCCCCTTAATTGGGATGAGGTTGATATTAGTTGTGAATTAGAAAGTCAACCCACATGGCATATATGAGAAGGTGGCCTAGCCGATTGGGTGGAGATCGTACGCCATGTTGCGCACATAGTGGTACTACTCTTGGCAACATCTTTCTTTCGCACCAAAAGTCAAACCACATTGTTCGTGGGGAAATGTCCTAGTCGATCGGGAATGATCGGACTCGTGCTAAAAACAAGGTGGTATATCAGTTCTAATGATCTCCCAACCAAATATATATATATTTTGAAAGTTGTTATGTTTTAACTAGGCATTAGGATATTGTTAATTGTGACTTGCTATTTTTATTGTTTTTCTTTTCTTTTATTGGCATTCTATTTTGAAAGAGGACATTTAGCTTTACATGGTAGTACTATTTCATATGTATTAACGTCCCTTCTGCCGGGGGCGCTGCATCTTCAATGGATGTAGGTGGATTCGTCAGCGGGTAGTTTTGATCCTTGTTAGCAGTTACTCTCTGTTCAGTAGATTTTGGTGAGCCCTACTCTATTCCGGGCTTTTTCTCATTTGACGTTGTACTTTATGTTTTGAGGTATAGCCGGGGCCTTGTCGCCGGCACTTCCATTCTTCTCTCCTATTGTACTTAGAGTCTTCGTAGACAGATTGTGGGTGGTGTTTGATGTTGGGAATTAAACTCGAAAGTGTTGGTATTTGGGCAAACATGTTTTTTTTTATCATATCTATAAACTTGTACTATTTTGGAAATCATAAACGAATATCCTTTAGTAATGGAAAATATTGTGGAATACTTGACTATTCTCATGTCTATCACCTGTACTGGTTCTTATACTGTTAATGGGCAAGGTTGGGTAGAAGGCATCTAACAGGCTTGCTTAACCGGGGTGTCTGGGTTGAGCATCGGTCGTGCTCCCCGAGGTCGGGGCGTGATAAGGATGTGCCTCTATGGTCGAGGACAGCGCTATATGAGGACGAGTACAATGGAAAGATTCAATGCCTATAATAAGAAGGCTCCAAGAAGAGTGGAACGATCTGGTGACAATGTCAATGGGTCAAAACTCGTGGTGCACTCCGAATTATTAAGTATGGATCAATGAGGAAGACGAGCTAGACCGACCAAGCAGAGAGGGTATAGCCTGGTTGGAGGATGCAGTGGCTCTATCATGAGATTCTGCCACATTACCTTGTGACTACCTCGATACATCGTCAAGTAGTCCCGGGATCCATCGATCAAATACTGCCACCTGCTGAAGATGATGACCGGGTAGTAGGAATGTATCCAGATAGAATTTGAGATAGAGTCGGATAGACATCCAGGAGAAGAGTCTGAGTTCAACGATGATGAATAGGAGTTTGAAGAAGATCCGGAGGAAGAGCCAGAAGAAGAAGATAAGATGGGGAATGATTTCAGAGATGGTTACTAGAAGTTGGTTGTTTTCCCCTTCTTTCCCACTTTGTATCCTTATCCCAATTTTCTTAATTTCCCTAAGGGCGAGTTGTTTAAGACCATGCAGTTCTACAAATATGAGAAACAGTGATGTAACCTTTGTTCCCACTTATCCCAATCCAAACATTATCAATGAAAAAAAAAAAAAACTTGCTTCGAATCTATATATGTCAAGTCTAATTATTTGTCAAACATTCGCGATTTAGGCCCACCTCCGGCAATGAGAGGTCCCACGAATTCTAGGAAAACGCGCTTGACTGAATATGTAAATTAACTGGTCTGTGTGATTTTCTGCTTGTATAAATGCAGAAACTGACTTCTATTTCTTTTTCTTTTTTCTTTCTTTTTTTTTCCTTACTTTGTTATTACCCCCCAAAAGAAAGTTGGTTTATGTCAACCCGAAGCTGGCAGAACCACTGTACACCCTAATATCAAGGGGAAGATGTCTCCTACAGAAAACCCGACTGAGCATGCTCTGGTCGTAGCCGATAGCCCGAGGTGATCGAGAGATAAGGACGATACAAGAAATGATGAACACGTGGCCAGGATGGCCCAGGATATGGATTCTTTAAGGGAGGAAGTAAAGCATATTAGGGAACTAGAACATCTGGACGTGACAACGCTCCCTCAATCACCTCGATTTCCTTCTCTGGATTCAATCCCCGACCATTTTCCTTCCACATCATGCCAAACCAACAACACCCCGACTTTAGTCCCCACCACTCAAGTCATACCTCTAGTAACCCCCGCAAACCCATCAAATTCCCCTATCCATACTCCCTATGTACCACAGTACGTTCAAACGCCACAAATCCCACCTATTACCACTAACATAACCCACACCCCTCCTCGTGATGAAATCACTTTTACCACTCACCCAAATCAGCACATACTCGTGGCGCATACTGCCTCCTATGAGTGATATGTTCCTCCTGTATATGCCATTTTTGAACCTACCTTCACATCGCCTGTCACCGTCATGGTGCCTTATAAGATTGACCAATACGCTAAGATAGAAAGGGAAGCTAGGCGTAAGGAAGAGGATTCAGTGTCTGAGCAACTACAAATCTTGAGAAAACAAATGAAGAACCTCCAAGTCGCTCAGGGAAGTGAAAGTTTGGACTATGAGGATATGTGTATCCGTCCGGATGTGGTTATGCCAGAAAGGTATAAGCCTCCAAAGTTTGATATCTTCAACGGGACGGGTGATCCCAACACACATTTGAGGGCATATTGTGACAAGTTAGTGGGAGTGGGAAGGAATGAGAAGCTGAGAATGAAGTTGTTCATAAGGAGCCTGACGGCAGATGCACTTACCTGGTATACTCGACAGGATCCGCGAAACTGGAGAACATGCAAAGATATGGCGGAAGATTTCATGAATCTCTTTCGATTCAACATAGAGATCACTCCCAATAGGTTTTCACTTGTAAACCTATAGAAAATGTTGTCCGAGTCATTCTAATAATATGCACGTTGGTGGAGGTCAGAAGACGCCAGGGCACAACCTCCATTGGACTAAAGTGAATTAACCAAGTATTTCATCAGGGCCTAGGAAGTGATATACTTTGAGACAATAATGGGAATGATGGGGCCTAGAAGGCCATGGATACACATGGTAGGGGTCGTCCTATCCACCTCACACCAATGCATGAAATTTGAATGGGGATGTCAAGATATCGTGGTCCATGGCGAACGGGGCAAATCAGCTTATTTGGAGCACGTAGTCCCGTTCATTGAAGGGCTATGTCACGCTCCAAACTCGGGGAGCGCGACCGGTGCTCAACCGAGTAAACCCGGCTGAGCAAGCCTGTTAGATTTCCTTCTACCCAAATTCATCCTTGCATAAAGAGGAGATGTACTACATTAATCAATTACTGAAAAGATTTCATTAACCACTTCCATTTGATTCCCATTAACAACATCATTCAATATTTCCAAAATAGTACAAGTTTATAGATATAATGAAAAACATGTTTGCCAAATACCAACATTTCTAGTTCAATTCCCCACATCAAACACCACCCACAACCTGTCTACAGAGCCTCTAAGTACAACAGAAGAGTAGTATGGAAGTGCCGGCAATAAGGCCCCAGCTATACCTTAAAGCACAATGTACAACTCAAATGACATCAGGCTCGGAATAGAGTAGGTCTCACCAAAATCTGCTGAAAAGAGAGTGACTGCTAACGAGGACCAAAGCTGCCTGCAGATGAACCACCTGCTTCCATTGAAGATGCAGCGCCCCCGGCAAAAGGGACGTTAGTACATATGGAATAGTACTAGTATGTAAAGTTAACTATCCACTTTCAAAATAGAATGCAGATGTAATAAAGGAAAAACCATGGAAACAACAATCAACAATCAATGATATTCAAATGACAAGTTAAAACATAATAATTCCCAATATATGAAGATAACACTGTGAAGTGATAATCAAAGTATGATGATAATATTATTTTTGGTTAGAAGATCTTTAGCATCGATATACCATTGTTCACAATACCACTGTTCACAATACCAATACCACCGTACTTTTAGCATGAATTCTGATCACGAACCGATCGGCTAGGCCGTCTCATCCGAGACATCAACCATAATTACAATTTTAATTACAATTTCCAGCACAATCACCACGATGTGTGCAGCGTGGTGTCCGATCACGACCCAATCGGCTAGGCCATCTCACCACAATGCCGTGTGGAATAATTTTCTATCAATCATCTCATCCCAATTAAGGGGAATAATTTTATCACATCAATCTCATCCCAAATAAGGGGAATATTTACAATCCACTCCTACACCGGCACGTGTAGTTTCGGGGTTAGGTTATTTCAACCTACCCTTCCTCGGTGACTATCGATACTCCCAAAAATATCATTGATTTTCTTACAAAGGAAACAACAATACAAATGCATTTACCTCATAACCTTTCATACCGTATATAGCCTCATTGGCACGTTCAACATCATTATTTCATTGGCTCTCTTAGCCATACATATGATTCTTCATTCATGGCATAATGGCTGTATTTCATATTCAACACTTTCATTCCTTCTCTTTCATGGATCATCATCATAAATATCAACAAATAGAATATTCCGGAAATCACAACCTTAGGTTCATTAGTAATGAAGGCTTTAAACATAATGGATTCCTTTTCAAGAAACGAAGTAAAATGATTGGCAATCAAAGCATAAGTTAAAATCATAAACAAGTAACACATCATTTATTCTTGAAGTACTTTTTTCCCAAAAAGGGCAATACATAATTTCAACTCACGAATATGTAAGAACGCAAAACACATAGAAACTACTTACAAAGCTTAGCATTAGTCAAAATGGCCACATATGAGCATCACTTGAGTTCATAAGCTTTTAGGAAATTCTATTTTTGAAGTCAATTTCGGAACAGTTGAATCAAAGCTCATTTCATAATCTTTCTCACGTCATCTCATTTCATTGGCACCATTGGCCACAAGTATAACTTTCACTCTTGGCACGTTGGCCACACTTTATATCTCTAATTTACTTATTTCACTTCCAACCATCTTTGTAGATTATCAGAAATAAGACATTTCCAAACAAGACTTTAGGTACACATATGAGCAATTAAGAGTCTTAAGCATAATGAGATTTTCTCACACAATATGGCATCATAACCTTCATTTGAAACACGACTCAAAGACATAGCATTTTAATACATATATCATTCTTGAACACATTCCCAAAGGATAATAAAATGTGATAGGAACATCCAAAACACGTTTTGAATACATAATTCTTGACACTTTGCTTATTCGGGACAATCGAATTTATTGGGAACAACTCAAAACATAGAATAAAGAACTTGAGCCAACAATACTTGAAACATACGGGAAGATCATGAAATTCATTTCTAAAGAAGTAATTTAGCCAACATACCTCAAATTCTTCCCTAATGATACTACAACGCTCCACTACACTAAGCAACTTCAATCTACAATAACAACATCCAATGGAACCAATATTAGTAACAAATTCTATAGTTTAGGCCCTTTAGGAATTTTATCAAACACTTAGTAGGCATGAACCTTTACATCTCTTACCCATAGAATTAGTGCATCCAACTACTACCATTTACCAACAATTTATCCCACCATCATTATTAAATAATTCATAACTTTCAACATCACATACATGACCATCCATCCACACCCAACCAACAAAATTCCATCAAATAATCACCTTTCAATCTCTACAATGGTTATGTATTTAAATTGGGAAATTATGGCCTCCAATAACCATACCATAAGTTCCAATACTTAATTCATACTCATATACCCATAACATATCCATACATGAAAGGCCAAAGGTGTAGGATTACCTTTTAGAAAAAATCTTGCAAAACCTTCCTTTAAGTTCTTGAAGAAATTTCTTGAAAATCTATGTATCTTACGGAGGATTGAGTTAGTTTTAGAGTGGAATTGATGGAATGAAACACCAAATTAGTAGGTATTACTCACCTTGAAGATGGGGGGAGTTGGAGGTCTTGAGAGAATGGAGAAAAACCCCAAAGTTTGGCCAAGAAAAATGGGTAAAATGAACCCCGGATGAGTATATAGCATTTCGGGCGCCAGAGATGGCGTGGGGGTACTGCCTGTGGCACTGGTTCCAGTACCTAAAAGAAATCCCAGCGCCAGGGATAGCGCCCCATGCTACACTGGGAGCTGGCGATGGAAAATCGTTTCTATCTTGCCCGAAATTGGCATAACTCTCTCATACGATGTCCGAATTCGACGATTCTTTTTGCTATGGCTCCGTAATTTCAATACGGATCTAATACTTCAATCAAAACTGAATTGGAAGCTCATTTTCTTAATTCTATACCACATATACTCTAAGAAATGACGTCGTTGAAACACGTTTGATGTCAAAATAATGCGGTTCCACCCCATAGGTCTCCTTTGATACTCGAATAAGTTATTCCCGAATTCCGTTGTCACATTTTAAAATATTAAATCATTAAAAAAATTAGCGGGGCCTTACAGGCTAGGAGGGGTTTCTTTCCATGCAGTGGAAATCATGCAGACCACCGAAATAGAAAAGACTGAATGAAACTTGGGAATGCAATCACCGTATAGATCCAAGATCGCCATAAGGGAGATGATGAAATATGGATACAGACCAGGAACCTGGCTAGGAGCCAGGTCAGACTGGATTATATAGCAAATTGAGCCAAGTGGGCAGAAAGGAAGGGCTCGCATAAGATATCAACCTCCGATGGGGAAAACTCATATTGGTAGCTCCGGAAGAAAGACTTTTGTGCCAGAGCATGTTTCGGGTACGTGCCAGAGTTCAGCACCAGAAAATGATATTATTGATGGAATGGGAAGTCTGTTCGTGAATATGATTGAAGAGTGTTGTGAAGGAACTAACATCAAGACACCGACAATCAGGAATGCCGAACTAGGAGAAGAGCTGCAGAATTAGACCTCTAGCCCATCTTTGGTTCGCCGGGAGTCTTGGTAGTGTGGAACGGTAAAAGTTTTCTTTTGAAAAGCACACGGTCAATTGACTGTACCTTTTTGTCATTTGCCTCTTTTTGAACACTTAGACGTTCCTCTTTTGGTGAAATAAAAAGAATCATTTTCTTAAAACATTGCAACTTTATTTACCGCTTCATTTATAATTAGTTTTTCTTTTCAGTAATCAAAATAATAAAAATCCACGATCCACAATTATGACATATAACAAAATTGTCGAGCGAAACGACCCAGATTACGAAGAAAAAGATGAGATTATGATGCCAGACAATCTCCCACAAGAGATCAATTAGCTGGAGAGTCAGAAAAAGCCTAACCTCGAAGGAACGTAAGTGGTCAATCTCGGAAGTGAAGAAGACGTGAAAGAAACCAGAATCAACATTCACCTAGAAGCTGAGAAGAGGGAAATTTGGTTGAGCTCTTCCGACAATACATCGATGTGTTCGCATGGTCATATAATGGCATATCTGGGTTAAGTACTGACATTGTCTCGCATCGACTGCCTGCTGATCCCGCTAGACCGCTTGTCAAGCAAAAACCTAGAAAATTCACGCCCGATTTGAGTCTGAGGATAAAGGAGGAAGTAACCAAGAAAATAGAGGCGAATGTGGTAAGGGTCACCAATTATCCTAGTTGGTTGGAAAATATTGTCCCATTACCCAAGAAAGACGGGAGGATCAGAATATGCATGGAATACCGAGATCTCAACAAACCTAGTCCAAAGGATGACTTCCTTTTACCAAATATCCACATCCTCATCGACAATTGTGCGAAGCATGAACTGCAGTACTTCATAGATTGTTTCACTAGATACCACCGGAACTTGATGCACGAGGAAGATGCAGAAAAGACAACGTTCACCACACCTTGGGGAGTTTACTGCTATAGAGTCATGTCGTTTGGTCTCAAAAACATCGTTGCCACTTACATGAGGTCCATGACGACCCTTTTTCATGACATTATTCACAAGGAGATCGAAGTATATGTGGATGATGTTATCATTAAGTTTCGGAAAAGTTCAGAACACTTGGACTATTTGAAGAAATTTTCAAGCACCTGCGGAGGTACAACATGAAATTGAACCCAATGAAATGTGCGTTAGGGGTCCCTGATGGAAACTTATTAGGCTTCATCGTAAGCAGAAAAGGGATAGAACTGGACTCATCAAAAATCAAGGTCATTCAAGAGTTGCCACCACCCAAGTGTATGAAAGATATAATGAGTTTCATGGGTAGATTGAATTACATCAATCTTTTCATAGCCCAGTCTACAGTAATCTGTGAACCCATTTTCAAGTTGATGAAAAAGGATGTTGCCATAAAATGGACAGGGGGGTGCCAGAAAGCCTTCGACAAAATTAAGGAGTATTTGTCAAATCCACCCGTGCTGGTTCCCTCAGCCTAGGAAGCCATTGTTACTATATCTGTCAGTCTTGGATAACGCCTTCGGATGTGTGTTGGGATAGCGTGACAAAATTGGGAGAAAGGAGCAGGCCATCTACTACCTAAGTAAGAAGTTTACGCCATGCGAGGCCAAATACACTTTGATAGAACGCACTTGATGTGCTCTGACTTGGATCGCCCGAAAACTAAGGCATTACATGTCAGCATTTACCACGCATCTGATATCTCGGCTCTACCAACTCAAGTAAATCTTTCATAAGCCGATGCCTACAGGAAAGCTAGCTAAATGGCAAATTCTCCTCATGACATTGTGTACATGACTTAGAAGACTATCAAGGGGCAAGCTTTAGCCGACCACCTCGCAGAGAATCCAGTGGACAGGGATTATGAGCCGCTCACTACGTATTTTCCCCATGAATAGGTATTATTTGCCGAAGAAGATATTGCAGAGTCATACCCTGGATGGAGAATGTTTTTTGATGTAGCAGCAAACTTCAAAGGAGTCGAAACCGGGGCAATCCTAATTTAGAATCCGGACAGCACTATCCAGCATCAGCAAAGATAAGATTCCCTTGTACTAATATTATGGCGAAATACGAAGCATGCATCCTTGGGATTAGAATGGCAGTCGACATGAACGTCAAAGAACTTTTAGTCATAGGGAATTCCGATCTATTGATATACAAACTCAAAAGGGAGTGGTCTACCAAAAATGTCAAGATCCTTCCGTACCTGCACAGTGTAAATGAGCTATGTAAGAAGTTCACGAAGATTGAGTTCAAGCACGTTCCCAAGATTCAGAACGAGTTCGTCGACACTCTTGCAACTATATCGTCCATGATTCAGCATCCAGACAAGAACTTTATCTACCCTATTGAGGTAGAGATTAGGGATCAACATGTCTATTGCTTCCATGTAAATGAAGAGCCAAACAGTAAACCATGGTACCACGAGGTCAGGAGATTCCTTGCAACCAGAGAGTACCCGGAGAATGCTACTATTAGTCAGAAGCGAGCCCTCAGGAGGTTGGCAAATCACTTCTTCCTTAACGGGGAAAACTTGTACAGGAAGACCCAAGACTTGGGTTTGTCGAGATGTGTAGATGCTGCCGAGGCAACTAGGTTATTGGAATAAATACATGTAGGAATAAGCGAACCCCATATGAACGGGTTCACATTAACCAAGAAGATCTTGAGAGCCGGATACTTTTGGATTACTATGGAAAGAGATAGCATCCGCTACATACAGAAGTGTCACCACTACCAGATTCACGGGGATTTCATCCGAGTTCCACCGAATGAGTTGAATGTGATGGGTTCATCCTAGCCGTTCGCCGCATGGGGCATGGACGCGATTGGACCTATAGAGCCCGCTGCATCAAATGGGTCAAAGCATCTACCTACAAGGCCATCACAAAGAAAGGTAGTGGCGGATTTCATCTAAAACATCATCCTCCGATTTGGAATACCTAAGTCAATCATCACTGACAACGCTACTAACCTCAATAGCGACCGCATGAGAGAAATCTACGAGAAGTTCAGAATCTTCCACCATAACTCCATAACCTACAGACCACAAATGAATGGGGTAGTCGAGGCAACCAACTAGAATATCAAGAGGATTCTGCAAAAGATAGTGGACAATCATAGGCAATGGCACAAGAAACTTTCCTTCATCTTACTGGGTTATCAGATCACCATGAGAACATCCACTGAATAATGTCGTACATATTAGTATATGGAACCAAAGATGTGATACACACAGAAGTAAAGATACCACCTTTAAGAGTCATTCAAGAAGCCAAGTTGGATGATGTAGAATGGATATGGGTCATACATGAGCAATTCATGCTCATCGACGAGAAAATAATGGATATAGTATGCCATGGTCAGCTATATAGGAACATGATGGCCAGTGCATTTAACAAAAGGGTGAAGCCTCGCCAGTTCACACTGGGGTAGTAGGTCCTGAAAAAAATCATTCCCCACCAGGAGGAAGCCAAAGGAATATTCACACCAAATTTTTAAGGTCCTTATGTGGTTCACCGAGTGTTGTCAGGCGGAGCTCTAATCATGGCATAAATGGATGGAAGAATCAACACTAAG
Organism: Nicotiana tabacum; assembly: GCF_000715075.1. Taxonomy (NCBI): domain Eukaryota; kingdom Viridiplantae; phylum Streptophyta; class Magnoliopsida; order Solanales; family Solanaceae; genus Nicotiana; species Nicotiana tabacum. Next base: position 79,666,226 of record NC_134101.1, read on the forward strand.
CCCATCAACTCAGATGCAATTAAGAGATACTATGTTTAAAGACAAATAGAGTTATGTTTTACTATAATAGAACTACGTTCAACCTGACTTCCCACAGAGGGATACGTTGGCAACCCACGTAGGGTTCGATTTTGTAATAGAAAATCCAAATATCACTTTTGTATGTTGCTCAGGAACTACGCCGACCAGATTTCCTCAAGGAATACATAAGAAATCCTCATCGGATTTAGTCGTGTTTTGTAATTGAACTACGTTCTAGCCTGATTCCATTTGGATATGTAGGTAGTCTGAGTCAGACTCCGCCATTTTCATTCTTAATCCTATCATTTTTGCACCCATTTTAATCGAACTACATCTTGACCTAATTCTATTTGGATACGTAGGCTGACTGACTTAGACTCAGTCATCTTCATCTTATTTTTATCATACTCCACGAACTACGCTCAGACATGATTTTGTTTTACATACGTAGGAAACCTAAAAGGGTTCGGTCCTAACCCTAGGAAAATGTTTTGTAATGCATTAGTTCGAACTAGGACGTAGTCGCAACGGCAAGCAGCCGCATTGTCAAAGCATCACGAAGGATCAACACCAATGGGTGATAAGTGGGGATTTTGACTGCTTATTAGCACCTTTTAGCTTTTGTTTTAGTCTGAAAGTATTGAATTGTATTCCCAAAAGTAATGAAATTGTGCAAATTGTAGGAATTCTAGAAGTTTGGTCTCCCATGATGAAAACTGACTCAAAAAGGAGTGTTCTGAAGCACAAGGTAATAAAGGGCATAGAAGTAAAGATGTGCAGTCCGTAGAAGAAATTCGGCGGCCGCAGAAGAAATTGCGGACCGCAGAATTCCATTTGCGGTCGCAACCCAAGCAGCAGAACCCAACAGGCTTTTTAGCAATGTGCGGACCGCACATGAATTGTATGGCCGCTGAACTAGGCTTTCACTGACAAATATTCAAAGTTAAGAGAATATGCAAGAAGACCAAGTCCTGAAGCCTTTGTGAAGTGTGAATTGCATAAGAAATGTGCGGCCGCAGTCCTCCTTCCTGCCAACTGAAGAAATCTGTGGACCGCATATGGAATTGTGCGGCCGCAAGAACCTCCCGAGGGGCATTTTTGTCCATAATTTTTGGCCTTGTATAAATAGACAAGTTTCACAAAATTAGGTCAAGTTTGAACATTAAAAGTTGTTGTAGCTGTTTTGTTTTACGACTTTTGGAAATTTTACATTATTTTGGTGTTTAAACATTATATTTCATCATTTTAATCTTTCATTATGGGTTTAATTAGCTTTTCTTCTTTATTTTCTTCAAATCCCATTATGCGTAGCTAGTTACTAGGGTTGTGACCCAACCCTAGTGTGTAAACATTATGGGTGATTAATTTTATGCTTGTTTATGATTGGTTGTCGATTATTTAGCTTAGTTCATGCTTCAATTTTAGAATCAATGGTTGCAAACATTGATTCATGCCTATTTGACTTAGTCTCTACTTGAGAAAGAGAGACCTGGTCTAGGATAACTTGGCTAACAAGGAATTGGGTTAGGTGAGAGATTGATTAGCCTAATTAAAGGGTTCAAACTAGAGATACTCATATCAAATATTTTATTTGATACCCATTTGGACTTGAGAAAGCCAAATTGGGCAAAATCACTCTTTGACCGAGAGGTATTGAGTGGGTAACGTAGAGTTGAGAGCTATAATATACCCCAATCAACAAAACAAGTATTAACATGTGTAGACAAGGACTATTATATGGATGATATCAATTGATAATGACAATATATGTATTAAGTGCATTAAGAATGGTTTATGGTCTAAGAAGTGCCCCAAGGCTAAGGCAAGTTGAAAATTTCTTGATAGAATAAAGTTTCAAGTGAGTTCGCACATGATCTAACTTCAACAATCATACCTCTCTGGATATTAAGAATTATATGGTGTATTGCATATCCAATTAAAGCGCTTTGGGTCTAGTTTCCAAAGCTTCAAACATTTCATCATTTGGATATTCCTACAAGAAGTTATGACCAAATTACCAAAGGCTGACAGAATGCGATTCTGCGAATAATTATGCGACCATTATGCGATCGCAAAATGGTTATGCGACCGCAAACTGGTCGCAAACTGGTCCAGAACAGCCCAGTTCTAGGCACCAAATTGTGCCACCATTATGCGACCCGCACACCAATGGTGCGACCATTATGCGACCCGCACATGTGTATCGTATAGTATATTTAAATCCTATGAACGGTCTATGAAACACACAGGTGTATTGTGTAAGTAAACACTGTGAAGGGTCTATGAAATGCACAGGTGTATTTTGTAAGTAAACACTGTGAACGGTCTATGAAACGCACAGGTGTTTTGTGTAAGTAAACACTGTGAACGGCCTATGAAATGCAAATGTGTATCGTATGGTATATACGAATCCTATGAACGGTCTATGAAACATACAGGTGTATTGTGTAAGTAAACACTGTGAACGGTCTATGAAACACACAGGTGTATTGTGTAAGTAAACATTATGAACGGTCTATGAAACGCACAGATGTATTGTGTAAGTAAACACTGTGAACGGTCTATGAAACACACATGTTTATCATATGGTATATGTGAATCCGATGAACGGTCTATGAAACACACAGGTGTATTGTATAAGTAAACATTACGAACGGTCTATGAAACGCACAGATGTATTGTGTAAGTAAACACTGTGAACGGTCTATGAAACACACATGTTTATCATATGGTATATGTGAATCCGATGAACGGTCTATGAAACGCACAGGTGTATTGTATAAGTAAACACTGTGAACGATCTATGAAACGCACAGGTGTATTGTGTAAGTAAACACTGTGAACGGTCTATGAAACGCACAGGTGTATTGTGTAAGTAAACACTGTGAACGGTCTATGAAACGCACAGGTGTATTGTGTAAGTAAACACTGTGAACGGTCTATGAAACGCACAGGTGTATTGTGTAAGTAAACACTGTGAACGGTCTATGAAACGCACAGGTGTATTGTGTAAGTAAACCCTATGAGCGTTCTATGAAATGCATAGGTGTATAATATTATATGTGAACACTAGGGACGATCTATGAAATGCATAGGGGTAAGATAAGAGAGTGATATGGACGGTCAAGTAAGATGCATTGTCAACGCAGACATTATGAGCAATTGTCATTGGCCTTGTTTGTACATGTTGTTTCAATTACTTTATATTATGTGTTCCGCGTATAGATCATATGGCTCAGTTGACCCTAAAAGAAGTTTAGAATGATGCAAGTACAATAAGGCTTGATATTTCAACCTACGCGATGTTTTGTAGTCTTTTGATGTACTTTAATGAAAGAAATATGAAATGCTATGATTTATATAAAAACAAAGGGCTTGATGTCTCGAATAAGACAACCTAACCGATCGGGTCGTGATCAAACTCCATGCTGAGAGGACGGTGGTATTGGTATTGTGAACAATGGTATATTGGTGCTAAGACTCACTAATCTGAAATTATGGGAATTTACGTGACACTTGATGTTTTGGTATTGTTAGAGACTTTTATTGATTTTGTGATTATTCCCCCTTATAATATTAATTGTTCTATTTAGATGGTGTTTAGTTATACATACTAGTACTATTCAACAATACTAATGTCCCTTTTGTCGGGGGCGCTGCATCTTTTAATGGATGCAGGTATACATCTAGAGGATGATATGTATCTTTGGTAGGGATCTTCTGTGCATCAGATTATGGTGAGCATGCTACAATTCCAGTGGGCTTCGAGTCTAGTTGGTATTATGTACTTTGATATCTATTGTCATAGAAGCTCCATGTACATTGTAGGTCATGTACTTAAGTTTTGAGTTTCGTCATGTATTTATGTTCACAGATATTTATGAAGCTATGTACCCATCACGAGTGAAATAGAAAAGAAAAACATTTATGGGCTATTGAGCCAAATGTATTCAATATGAAAGTCAAGTTCCTATTATGTTATGGTAAATCATGCATGAGTAATGATGAGAGGTTAATGTAAATTTGGCTTGCTCGACTGGGTTTACTCGGTTGAGCGCCGGTCGCGCTCCTTGGTTTGGGGCATGACAAACTTGGTATTAGAGCATGGTTTAGGAGTCCTAAGGTGTCATGGAGTTGCGTCAATAGAGTCCCTTTTATCGCTGTGTTGCCGGCCACACTTATAATTGGGAGGCTACAATGACATTTAGGAAATATTTCGCTTCTTCTATCCTCGATCGTGCGTTAATGTTCCAAGTTAGTCTCAGAGTTCCCTTTATTACCAAGGAATGTAGCACATCGTGCTACGAAATGAGAAAGGCATAAGGATTAAAGGAATGATGCACATAACAGTCATAATGTGTGAGGAACCCAATTGTCCTCATAATGGACGAAGAAAAAGCCAATGATACGACTAAAGGTAAGAAAGATCATAAAGTTGGCCTTGAGGGTCATAGTTGTTGATTTCATATATATATGGTGCAAAGTGGTATTATCTATATGTTTTTTAGGATTTATTTCTGGGATTCTCTGACAGGTGGATAGGCCTAGTTACAGGGGAAACTCTGCCGAAATTTTTAAGAATTTGTAAAGATAGCCAAATTTTAAGGGCCCTAAGTAAGTTGAGATTTTGGATAGGAAGTATATGACCCATGTAGTCATAAGTGCCTATGTATAACGGTTGGAGGTAAAATGATGGTAACTCTATTCTTAGAAGGGACTTGTAAAACATTCGAGGACGAATGTTCTTAAGTGGGAAAGAATGTAACACCCCGGAAAGATTTCGAAGTACTTGAGTGCTAGTAAAAAAGTTGATGTGCGCTAATTATATTATTTTGTGTGTAGACAAAGACTATTATATGAATGATATCAAATGATCATTATAATATATGTATTAAGTGCATTAAGAATGGTTAATGGTCTACGAAGAGCCCCAAGGCTAAGGCAAGTTGAAAATTTCATGATAGAATAAAGTTTCAAGTGAGTTCGCACAAGACCTAACTTCAAATGATCATACCTCTCTGGATATGACTATTTATATGGTGTATTACCTATGCAATTAAAGCCCTTTGAGTCTAGTTTCCAACTCTTCAAACCGTTCATCATTTGGATATTCCTACAAGAAGTTATGACCAAATTACCAAAGGCTGACAGAATACGATTCTACGAAAGATTATGCAACCATTATACGATCGCAAAATGGTTATGCGACCGCAAACTTGTCGCAAACTTGTCGCAAACTGGTCCAGAACTGCCTAGTTCTGGGCACCAAATTGTGCGACCATTATGTGACCCGCACACCAATTGTGCGGTCGCATAGCTGAGTTCGGAGGGTTAATTTTCCTCTTTTCATAACTCGAACCCATTTTGATAAATAGGCTTTGGGGCTTATTTTGGGTTGTTTTCTGAGGGTTTTAGAGAGAGGTAAGAGCATTTTCGAGAGATAAGGAGGGAACCTAACATTATAATCATCCAATCTTGCACCAATCTTCAAGAATCAAGGAAGCTAATCACAAGATCTTCATCTAAGAGGTAAGATTCAAACCCTTAATCTTCAATTTTGAGTTTGGGGTAAAAGATTGGTGATTGGGAGTATGATTCTTGAGTGTAAGAGTATTATGCATATATGCTTGTACCAATAAGGTTTGTGGGAAAATTGTTGAGCTCAAATAAGTAAAGATTGAGTTATGGAGTGAAGGAAATCTTGTAGAAGAACCTTGTAGTTAAATATGCACACCTAGTGTTTGATAAAATGCTCAAACGAGTTGAGACCATGAATACCTTCCTAATTATGGTTCAATTTTGTTTTGTCTCAAAATATATTGGGATTGCTAGAATTTTCGCAACGTTGTAGTAATTTAAGGAAAGCTCAAAGCGAGGTATGTTGGCTAAACTTCTTTCATAGAATTGAATTCCATGATGCTCTTGTAAGTCCCGAGTTATTCTTTATAAATCAATTATTCCAAATAAGCATTGTGTTGAAATGTATATATTCAAAATATATTTTGGATACTCTTATCATATGATGTTATCCTTCGGAAATGTGTTTAAAGCATGAGTTGGGTATAAAAATATTATGACTCCAAGTAGCGTTTCAAGTGAAGGCTATTATGCCAAATTGTGTAAGAAGTCTCAATGTACATAAAACTCTTATTTGCTCATAGGTGTATTATGTAAGTAAACACTGTGAACGGTCTATGAAATGCACAGGTGTATTATAAAAGTAAACACTATGAACGGTCGATGAAACGCACATGTGTATCGTATGGTATATGTGAATCCTATGAACGGTCTATGAAACGCACAGGTGTATTGTGTAAGTAAACACTGTGAGCGATCTATGAAACGCACAGGTGTATTGTGTAAGTAAACACTGTGAACGGTCTATGAAACGCACAGGTGTATTGTGTAAGTAAACACTGTGAATGGTCTATGAAATGCACATGTGTATCATATGGTATATTTGAATCCTATGAACGGTCTATGAAACACACAGGTGTATTGTGTAAGTAAACACTGTGAACGGTCTATGAAACGCACAGGTGTATTGTGTAAGTAAACACTATGAACGGTCTATGAAATGCACAGGTGTATTGTATAGGTGATACTGTGAACGATCTATGAAACGCACAGGTGTATTGTGTAAGTAAACACTGTGAACGGTCTATGAAACGCACAGGTGTATTGTGTAAGTAAACACCGTGAACGGTCTATGAAACGCACATGTGTATCGTATGGTATATGTGAATCCTATGAACGGTCTATGAAACATATAGGTGTATTGTGTATGAAATCCTATGACCATTCTATGAAATGCATAGGTGTATAATATGATATGTGAACACTAGGGACGATCTATGAAATGCATAGGGGTAAGATAAGAGAGGGATATGGACGGTCAAGTAAGATGCATTGTCAACGCAGACATTATGAGCAATTTTCATTGGCCTTGTTTGTACATGTTGTTTCAATTACTTTATATTATGTGTTCCGCGTATAGATCATATGGCTCAGTTGACCCCAAAACAAGTTTAGAATGATGCAAGTATAATAAGGCTTGATATTTCAACCTACGCGATGTTTTGTAGTCTTTTGATGTACTTTAATGAAAGAAATATGAAATGCTATGATTTATATAAAAACAAAGGGCTTGATGTCTCGAATAAGACAACCTAACCGATCGGGTCGTGATCAAACTCCATGCTGAGAGGACGGTGGTATTGGTATTGTGAACAATGGTATATTGGTGCTAAGACTCACTAATCTGAAATTATGGGAATTTACGTGACACTTGATGTTTTGGTATTGTTAGAGACTTTTATTGATTTTATGATTATTCCCCCTTATAATATTAATTGTTCTATTTAGATGGTGTTTAGTTATACATACTAGTACTATTCAACAATACTAATGTCCCTTTTGTCGGGGGCGCTGCATCTTTTAATGGATGCAGGTATACATCTAGAGGATGATATGGATCTTTGGTAGGGATCTTTTGTGCATCAGATTATGGTGAGCATGCTACAATTCCATTGGTCTTCGAGTCTAGTTGGTATTATGTACTTCGATATCTATTGTCATAGAAGCTCCATGTACACTGTGGGTCATGTACTTTAGTTTTGAGTTTCGTCATGTATTTATGTTCACAGATATTTATGACGCTATGTACCCATCACGAGTGAAATAGAAAAGAAAAACATTTATGGGCTATTGAGCCAAATGTATTCAATATGAAAGTCAAGTTCTTATTATGTTATGGTAAATCATGCATGAGTAATGATGAGAGGTTAATGGAAATTAGGCTTGCTCGACTGGGTTTACTCGGTTGAGCACCGGTCGCGCTCCTTGGTTTGGGGCGTGACAAGTTTTGAGATAGTTCAGGGAACGCAAGGGGTGGATGTGGCTCACTCAAAGTGTAGTAGATGTCAAAGAGTTCCTTATCCATAAATTCTACGCCAATGTGGCTCATATCAAAAAGGGGACAAAGGTGACTAAAGTATGTAACCTAAAAGTGAGGTTTGATCATCATACATTCAACACGTACTTGGGATTTGAATATGTTGAGCCGAAAAAGTATTTGAAGAAGTGTGCACTAGGGGACGAGGTGCGACCTTGGTTAGCAGAGATTTTGGCACCACCAGGGCCACCACCATCATTGATTGCTACCAGGGTTCCCATCTACCGTAGCACGTTCAGCTTTGAGGTAAAGGGGTGGCAGACATTTGTATGCAGTAGGTTGGATCCATGCCAGAATCATACTCACCTTCCGATTACTCGGGCAGTTCTGGTTGCTTCTATTATGGCTGGGTACCCAATCAATGTGGATGTTGTGATGTCAGCCAAAATCTCAATGATCGCTCGGCAAGATGACTCGTCCTACCCATATCTCAACATCATTACAGAATATCTCACTTATGCAAAGGTAGAGCCGAGGGATTATGATACAAAGGTGAAGCCAAAGAAGCCTTTCACTTGGTACTCTCTGATGGATGTGAGCAACCCGAAGAAAAAAGTTCAGCCTTCTACCACCACAGGCCAGTCTGATGAGCCAGCAGTGGTAGCTCCTGAGACAGTTGTTGTTCCATCCACTTCAGCTAAGCCTTCCTCCAGTGTCGTAGTTATGCCTCCACCACTATCCACAACCCTTATTGCAGCTCCTGCCACAGCTCCCACCTCGGCTTTGAAGCTAGTACACGTGCCTACTCACCCATTATCTGCATTACGAGTCTCCCAGACATTGGCGAGTCTCAACAACTGGATGCAGATAGCCACTATAAAGCTAACTGACTTATCTAGTACTGTTGCAGCACAATCCACCTCACAGGAATCATAGGTTCCTTCTGACATTGAGGAGACATTGAAGAAAATTTTGGAGAATCAAAACACTATCACAGGCACCTTGGTACAGCATGGATCAGTGATTAAAGAGATGGGAAAGGAAGTAAAGAAGATGAGGAAGCCCCAGGCCAGCAAGAAGTCAGTGTACAAGCTCTGGAGAGTGGTGATCAGGATTGCTACAGCCGTAGATCTCCCTTTTGATATTCTGCTTGACCCACACCGTTTCGCCTCAGATCCTTCAGCACCATCTTCACCGGTGGCACTAGCTAGCCAGTCTGAAGAACCAGACCTTGTTGCCGACACTGTTGAGGCAGTGCGTCAGATGTTCACCAACCAAGCCACACCTAGAGTTGAGGATGATGATATTCAGTTGGCTGATCCTGAGGGCGATGGCATTGCTGGGGACACAAAGATGTTTAAGGATCCATAGGGAGTTTTCTTCACTTTTCCCTATTTTACTCTTATTTTGCTAAGCATTAGGGACAATGCTTACTTTTATTCAAGGGGTGGAGTTTATTTGACACATTTGGTACTTTGATACATTTGGCCTGTAATAATTTGATGATATTCTCTCTTTTCTTATTTGTATGTATATATCTTCTCTCTCTCTCTCTTACTATGTATATTCATTCTATCTTTAGTAGTTTTTCCTTATTAGCTTCTTTTTATGTTTTAGTAGCGTATTAGCTCTTTTTTTGTTTAGTGTCTTCTTTTTATGTTTTAGTAGATAATAAGCATTTGGTTTCTTAATGCCACAGTTCTTTCCAAAGGTAGTTGTTGTGTGAACCAGGTGACTCGTCCCAATGATGGATGGCGTGACAACCTTCTTAAGGGAATGAGTCTGTTTTTGTGTTTAGGTAATAATAGTAGTAGTAATGAATAAAAATACCTAATTAAGTCATGCTCGAAGAGTCAGCCATGCTTCAATTGGCACCAACATACTTAACTATGTGCTTATGGTTAGAGATAATATTTGTGAAAGAAATAGCTCTAGTAGTGACTTTGTGACTCTTGTGTTGACTTTGGCAATCTTCGAGTGGTTTAGCTGGACCATAGTGATCTTTAAACTTGAATGTGGTCGTTGTGGGCCCTCGACTCTGTCCTCTTTTACAATATGTCTTGAGGGTTGGGATGAATTGTTGCTAGTCCAAGTATCCGTGCGAAGGATCTAGAACTTGCCCCGAATGTGTGTCAAGGCGAAATCCTAAGTTTTTCTTAGTTTGAGAAGTGATTGTAGGACCTCCTTGGCTTGTTTGAGTTTTCTATTTCCAACCAATGTCATTATCCCTAGTCAACCCCTTTGAGCCTCTAGCCTTTCTCATTTGATAACCATGTTATAAGCCTTTACCCATTTTGTCGTGACCCTATCTTGGCACCCGAGCTTTACTTAACACTCTTGTGAAATAAATGGCTTAAGACGTAAGTTTGGAGGAGAGATGAGGAACTTCAAAAAGGTATCAAGGCACAAAAAGAGAAAAGAAATGATCTCTATGAGAAAAGAAGGCAAAAAAGAAAAGAACAAAAACAGAAAAAATGCAAAAAAGTGAATAAGTGGAAGGGTTGAATGGATTCAAAAAAAAAGGTAATGATCCCAAACATGGAGAATCAAAAAGGGAGAAAAAGAATGAAATGATCAAGAAAGAGTGATGCTAAGTCTCTCTAGTCCCCAATGAAAACAAAGTGCCTCTAAGAATTGGCAAAGTGTGAACTGAAAAATGAAAGATGGAGTGCTTAAGGAAAGGTGTAACCACTTACCCCAAACGGTATCCTACCCTAACCCAAACGCCTTCATTACACCTCGCAACAAGTTCTACTTGATTTCAAGCTGAGTGAACTTACATTCGTGGCGATCTACATGAGGGGTAAGCCTATGGTACTTGACGCCATACTTGTGACATTCTCTTGAGAGAGATGAGTGAACCTTTCATAAATCATTGGATTGAATGCTAAATTTATTAAGTGAGCTTGGCAAATGGAAACTAGAGGAGGAAGAGATTGGAGTCCACCATGGCCTACATGATAGAGCAAGACTCCTTGATGAGTAAATTCAATTCTTGAAGCTCAAATGTCACGGTAGAACTATATGTGCATAGATGTTTAACTCGTCGCCTTGTTGATAATACATGAGTAGTGTGGGTAATTGTTGTTCCCAATTGATGTGTGAATAGCTCACCTTTGACTCGCTGAAATGGCCCTTAACTTTTGGAGGTGGGTACTAATTTATTTGCTTGAGGACAAGCAAAGACTTAAGTTTGTGGGAGTTGATAAGTGGGGATTTTGACTGCTTATTAGCACCTTTTAGCTTTTGTTTTAGTCCGAAAGTATAGAATTGTGTTCTCGAAACTAATGAAATTTTGCAAATTGCAGGAATGTTGGATGTTTGGTCTCCCACGATAGAATCCGACTCAAAAAGGAGTGTTTCAAAGCACAAGGCAATAAAGGGCACATAAGCAAAGATGTGCGGTCCGCAGAAGGAATTCTGCGGCCGCAGAAGAAATTGTGGACCGCAGAATTCCATCTGCGACCGCAACACAAGCAACAGAATCCAACAGGCTTTTCAGCGATGTGCGATCGCACATGAATTGTGCGGCCATTGAATTGGGCATTCACTGACAAATATTCAAAATTAAGAGAATATGCAAGAATACCAAGTCCTGAAGCCTTTGTGAAGTGCTGACCGCACAAGAAATGTGTGGCCATAGTACAGAAATGTGCTACCGCAGAATCCTCCTTCCTACCAACTGAAGAAATCTGCGGACCGCACATGGCATTGTGCGGCCGCAAAACCTCCCGAGGGGCATTTTTGTTTGCGATGTTTGGCCCTGTATAAATAGACGAGTTTCACAAAATTAGGTCAGGTTTGAACATCTGAAAAGCTACTGTAGCCGTTTCTTTTTATAACTTTAGGAAGTTTTACATTATTTTGGTGTTTAAACATTAGATTTCATCATTTTAATCTTTCATTGTGGATTTAATTAGCTTTTCTTCTTTATTTTTGTTCAAATCCCATTATGAGTAGCTAGATTTTTACTAGGGTTGTGACCTATCCCTAGTGTGTAAACCTTATGGGTGATTAATTTTATGCTTGTTTATGATTGGGTGTCGATTATTTAGCTTAGTTCATGATTCAATTTTAATATTAATGGTTGCAAATATTGATTCATGCCTATTTGACTTAGTCTCTACTTGAGAAAGAGAGACCTAGTCTAGGATAACTTGGCTAACAAGGAATTGGGTTAATTGAGAGATTGATTAGCCTAATTAAAGGGTTCAAACTAGAGATAGTAAGAACAACTATTTTATTTGATACCCATTTGGACTTGAGAAAGCCAAATTGGGCAAAATCACTCTTTGACCGAGAGGTATTGAGTGGGTAACGTAGAGTTGAGAGCTATAATATACCCCAATCAACAAAACAAGTATTAACGTCTTTGTCCCATTAGGCAAACACCTAGGTTATGGTCACAGCCCTAGGCCTTTAAACTATTTGGAAAAACAACAAAAACATTCATCTCTAGTTTATTTACCTTAGCTTGCAATCATTAGAGTTATGGTAGAAGTAGAAATCAAAACTCTGTTGTGGAAGTGCAATTTAGATAGTTCATTCACTTGCTTCAAATATATACTCATGATACCCCTTATAACTCCCAGTGGATTCGACCCCGACTCATAGTTGGGTAATTATTATTGCATAGGACCGTATCATAGCTATTATTGAGGTGTGTTGTCGACGTCATCAACGAGATAGTGTTTTCAAGAAGTGGAGAATCTTTTGTAGCATGTCATAATCCGGAACGACGGCATTTGTCTTAAAACAAATCTTTTCAAAAAAAATTGTTTTTTCTAAAAATACAGTAATTTGTTCCACCTAACAAACTTCGTGGCATGGCCATATCAAGGGTCGGGGAAAAACCAATATTGTGGTCTACACAAACCAACCCCTTCCCCCACTAAGATTTTTTCTTTGTGTGCAGCGCCAATAGGAAGCAAGGAAATGTTGGTACCACACCGGGGGAAATGACGGATCCGCCATTTTCCCAAGATTAACACCCTTTCTCATTTACTTAAATTTTTCTGGTACAACTAAAACTTATCCTTGAATCGTTTGCATGTACCTCAGAGTCAGAACGCTGATGCGGAAAAAGGCACACTGTATATAGTAAACCAGCATGCTCAACCAATCGGATCACCTTGTACAAAATGAATCGCTGGCTTTGTCAGTTGAACCCCTGTATATAGCAAACCGCATGCTCAACCAATCGGAGCACCTTATACAAAGTAAGTTGTCGGCTTCACCAATTGAAACCTTGTATATAGCAAATCATTAGCTCAATCAATCGGAGCGACCTGCACAAAATCAAACATCGACTTCACCAATCGGAGCCTTGTATATAGAAAACTATTCACTCTGTCAAAAAAATAGTCTACATTCTCTCTCTGTCACAACGAGGATAGAATAGGCAGTCGCATACTTCGTCACCGACATTCTGCCAATAGATGGCCGCAACTTAGCCTTGCAGTCAAGAGTATCTCTTGGGCATGCTTTTCTTTTCCTTTGCTATTATCTTGAATGTTTTGACGTTTTTCTCATTCATCTTCAGACATGATTATGTTTTATGTCAATCGCTCCCAAGAGGAGATCACTTTACATTTTAGTGCAAATCTTTCCCAACAAGTGGAGACGCACTCTATAAATCAAACTCTCCCAACAAGCGGAGACATTTTTCAGTGCAAAGCTCTTCCAACATGCGGAGACGCACTCTACAAGTCAAGCTCTCGCAATAAGCGGAGACATTTTTCAATGCTCCGACAGTTGCGGAACGGTACATAACCCAGCTAACAAATTGAGACAAGCTCAAGTATCCCATCATCCCGATCCCAAATAACGGTTCGTCAACAGCCAGGCAACACTATTCCTGCATCATTTACATCACATCTTAATGTATTCTAGATTGCAATATATGGGCATGTATGTATTTTATTTTTTTTGCAGGAACAAAAATTACAACGTGGAACTCTTTCTAAGAAGAAGACCAAACTACAACACTATGAGGGACATCAAACTCATTAGCGGTCCAAGGATCCAAGTTCAAGCACAAAACGACCACTAGAACTCCAAATTTTTGAATCCTTCAAGTCAAGCCGCAAAATTCAAGCTATCGTGAGTGTCCAATCCTCTATCTCGTCATATCGGCATAATACAATACTGGAGCAATTCCTGTGAGTATCGCTTCCTCAAAATCCTCACTCCAAAACTACATGAGGCCTGATCCTCGTTATGTCCGAGGTTAAGCAATCCAAAGCCAGAATTCGTCCCCAACTTCCCAAAATCCTCCCAAGATCTTCCTTAACTCCCAATCTTGCAGTTCATAATCTTCGTGACATTCCTATAGTGTATGCCTAAAGTCGGGACAAAATTGGCTTTGGTTCAATTTCTTTGCCAGAAAACTCTTTCATCGTCTCCGATCAAAGTGGGGAAGTTGTTGACGGCCAATTTTGACACTCCCTTTTAAAATTAATTTACTTATACTCAATAATTTACAATAAATATTTTGGAAATATTTTCTATCGATACATACCTAAGTTTACAAATTAATTAAGGATTAATTTTGAAATTAATCACCCAGTATTAGTACTATGTAATTACAAATATACTTATTATTTTAGTATTATTATAACAATCCTTTGTACACACCACGTAGGATTTATAATTAATTTAACAAATTATTTCTCAATTTTAGTTAAACATGCTACTATGTTAATAATTTGAAATTAGTGTCATAATTTAGAAGACAACGTATTTTATAAATAATTAATAACGATAATTAATAGTATATTTGATGATTATATTTTACTACATTTTACTGAAAATAAATTAATTTTAATTAAATTAATTTTAAAGAGGCTAAAGATCAAATGGCTACAATTGCAATTCCTTGATTAATTACACAATGGTTATTCTTTAAAATAATTCCAGCCCAAATACAAGGCCCAAATCTGGATATAGTCCAGTCCAAACAAACCCTTCTCTCCAAGTTGGCAATCCGCCCCAACCCATTTGAACCAACCAAATTACACCATATCACTTGTCTCTATCACTCACAAAACAAACACAAACAATTCGGACAGTCGATCCTCACTATTAATGGACTAGGTTTAATCTTTCTTTTCTCATTTTTATTAAATCACCACAAGATTTTATCTTAATCGTTGGATTGCAAGGATCCAACAGTCTCCATATTTCCTCATTTAAACCCTTTAACACCCGAATTATCAGGGTCGTTGATCAAATGATCCAACGGACCAGATACCGTCTCCTCGTTTAAATCCACGAGACCAACCCCCATTCCCCTAACCCTAATCATTCACTCCAAAGACTCAGCCACCCCCTTTCCCCTTCTTCTCTCATCTCTCTCAAACTCACCAAACCCGTCAATCACAAAAGCTTTAGAAACTAATTAGTGCAAGGTCATGAATTATGACTAAAAATTATTCCTTTTGCCTTCATTGCCCACGATTCTCGTTGAATCTTTTCCCATTTCGCCTTTGAAATTAAAATTCCCTAAATCCGAAAACCTAACCTAGAGATGAAACTTCAAATC
Source organism: Nicotiana tabacum (assembly GCF_000715075.1). Lineage (NCBI taxonomy): Eukaryota > Viridiplantae > Streptophyta > Magnoliopsida > Solanales > Solanaceae > Nicotiana > Nicotiana tabacum. The sequence continues at coordinate 79,681,684 of NC_134101.1, forward strand.
ATCTGTGGTTTTTCAAATCCATGGCATGCATGGCCATCCATCTTGTCTCTGTACTACGAATCTCATCATTCTCTTTTCATTTCCACCATTTAATTTCAAAAGTCCTAATATTAAAGTCACAGACCAAAGGGTAAAATCTCAAATCGTTTGAGATTTTCTTGTGTTCTTTCAAATCAAAGCGCATGGGAAGCCTCCTCGGAACCTCATTATAATTATTCAAGGTCTAGAGGTCAAATGCAATGACCTCTGGACATTGGGGCTTTACCCAATGGATTTTTCCCTCAACGGTCAACCTTCTCCCTTCTCAGGTAAAAATCCTCATTGTTTTCCCTCTGTTATTTCTGATTTCACCCACTTATGCTCATATCACTACCTCAACGTCATCTTCCACTGCCGAGTTTGAATTTTGCTGAAACCCTAAGCCATTAATGGTATTATAAATAGAGCTTTGATTGCTCTCACCTAACACACCTAACAACATCGAACAACCTACAATCACACCAAGCAATAGTCTAAAATTTCATACAATTTAAGAGGCTAGGTTTCTTTTCTGATTGGTCTCTATTCCTTTTATTTCCGAGTTTCTTCATTGTTCAAGAGCTTGAAATCCTTGTTTTCATGCGGCTAAGTTATAAACCATGTATGGTCTGCTGTCCTAGAAAAGGTTAGTGTACTTCCACCCTCTCTCTGATTGCTTCATTCAAAAATTATGAGCATACAATTGTCGTTCTGTTAATTGCTTCATTTATGATGTTTGTCATTAGTCTATAATTGTTCATTCTGGTTCATAATGACCTGTTGTTGATCTGTGATTAGCTATTATATTTTCATCAGTATTGATTAAGTTACTATGTGACCTTATGACTTCTATTCTGTATTAATAACATATATGAATAAGCTACTTAATATGCCTTCATCACTTTTCATGTTTGCATAGGCTTCAGGTTCACTTCTAATGATTCTGCATTCTCTGCCATATTGTTTCTGCATTTTGTTATTGAGGTTGTTGTTTGACAATCCTAATTAGAACAAACATGAAAGCCCGCAGTTTAATTTTTCATCACTTAAATGAAATATGTGGAGTTTAAGTGTTTAAGTTCTTTCCTTCTTTGTATGAATTTTTGAGTCATCACTATGAAAGTCGTATGCATGTGCTTAACTATTAATCACATATCTAAGCCTCTTTATGTGGGATTGTTTCACTAAAGTAATTAGGTCAACTCTTGTAAACACCAGAAACCGCTTTTGCATATGTTTTGCTATGATCAGGTTATCTTTCATGAATTTAGATTGTAGTTATGTCTGCTATAGTTGAATGCTAACTGTTTTACAAGTTGAATACAATTCTATTATGCTTAGATGTTAATCATAGTCTCTACAACTGAGTTTAAACTTGTTTGGCATAATATGTTCCATGTCTTTGACCCTGAATGACACTGTTAATTTGATTGTACAAATGGCTGAAACTCATCCTGTTTTGTAAGACTATGACATTAGTTGAAATATTTATATAGTTGAATGGAGGTTATGTATGTATCTCTGCATATCTCTCATGATTTCATGCTTCTGTGCACTATCTTTAAATTACATACAGTTCTCTCTTTTCTGATTAATCTGAATTGAATTTGGTCTTAGAGAAACCCCTTGTTGTTACTGCTTAAATACAATAACTTGCCTATTTCATTACACTCCTATAAAGAAGTAGGTTTTCCTTCAGTTCCAAAATGAAGTGAGACTGTTAGTTTGTGACCCTGTTAAGCCCTCTTAGGGAATTCTTTGTTTAATCTGCAAACTTGTAGTCATGTTAATTTCTGATTATACCTTGGTATTCCTAATAATACTTATCGAGGTTCCTGATTAAGACTGTTTTTTCTGAATCTTTGCTGATGTTTTCAAAAGGTTCTAAATAGTATTTTTAACGTATGTGTGCAAGACTTGAGTTAAACCAATCTGTGATTTGTCTGTTAGAGCAAAAGCATATGTATCCTTAAGTTGTAGCTGCTCTAAATTATGCGCTATTTATCTATCCTTGAGATGTTTGATTCCAGTTGTTTGGTTCTTTAGCAAAAACAGTATGATGTTCCTACCTCTATGTGTGTTTGAATACTTGAGCTTCAGGTCTGTCTAGTATGTTAATTAATCACTTATAACTGGAAGTATAGTTATAAGAAATAAAATTGTTTTTGTGTTATTCTGTCAAGAAAAGGTATGCTTCTGTGGTAGGGAATGTTACAGTAGTTGGTTTACATTGAAAGAGCCTCACCGGCACTTAAACTCATAGTGAAAAATGAGTAGTTAGTGGTTAGGGTTATTTGGGAGTAGAGTTTAACTTTATGTTTGGATGCTCTCCCCAACATAAGCATTGCCCTGGGCCTTGAGACCCTTGGGAACTTTGAAGTGTCCGGGGATTCAAAGGGGGCATCGACCTTGAATAGAATTCTCTTCTTTGCCCTTAATACATTGACACTTGTTATTCTCTTTGGGTTTAGTGTTAAATGACAACAAAATGTGTTCAATGTGGATCATTTACCATACTGAACCACCACATTAATATAACTTTCTTAGTTGTCTAAATACTGTTAATTATCTTTCCTTTATTCTTTGCTTGCAAATTCACATGCATGATCATGTATATAATATTATCTTCCTAATGACTTTCTCTTTTCTTTAAACATGTACAATTATTTGGGCCTGTTGAGTTCTTTAAGACTAATGAAGAATATGACCTTTAGTAATTGAATAGGTGCCCTAGTATACCTTTATATAATAGGTGGTGACACTCTTTCATCAACAACAAAGAACCCACAAGTTGAATCTTATTTTGACTAGTGCAAAATAGGGTGCAACACCGCGCACCCCAAGGTGAAACACTAGGTCTAATGAATCTCTTATCAAGCAAATCCTACAACTGATCCTTTAATTCCTTCAACTTAGCTGGAGCCATACGGTACGGGGGAAAAGAAATAGGCTGAGAGCCCGGAACCAAATCAATGCAAAAGTCGATATCCCTGTTGGGTGGCATACCCAAAAAATCTATAGGAAACACCTCGGGAAAATCACTCACAACCGGTACCGAATCCATAAAAGGAACCTCCGTACTAGAATCACGAATATAAGCCAAATACGCCAAACACCCCTTCTCGACCATATATTGAGCTTTCAAATAAGAAACCACCCTTCTAGTGGAGTGACAACAGGTCCCTCTCAACTCTAATCTAGGCAACCCTGACATGGCTAAAGTCACATTCTTGGCATGACAATCCAAGATAGCGTGATACGGGGACAACCAATCCATACCAAGAATGACCTCAAAATCAACCATATTCAACAACAAAAGATCAACTATTGTATCAAATCCATTAATAGTGACAATACAAGGCCGGTATACCTGATCAACTACTATAGAATCTCCAACCGATATAGACATAGAAACAAGAATATCAAGAGAATCACGAGGCATACTCAAATGCAAAAAATACATATTAAGACGCATGAGAATATGTAGAACCTTGATCAAACAACACAAACGTATCTCTATGCCAGACTGAGATAATACATGTAATAACTGCATCGGATGACTCTACCTCAGGTCTAGTTAGAATAAATAATAATGGGGCTGAGACCCACCAACCTGATCTCTACGTCTCAAGAAACCTCTCGTTCATTGGCATCCACCTATAACTGACTGACCCCCGCCTCTATCTAGTTGAGCGGGTGGTGGAGCAACTAGTGCCGGAATCATGGCACGAGTACCCTGATATGGCATACTGCTTTGAAATTTGGGATAATACTTTTTGATGTGAATCGCATCTCCATACTCAAAGCATCTTCTCGGGAGGTATGGCTATTGAATCTGAGTCTGACCCTAACGACCCAAATAATCACTGTAATAGCTTTGAGTCAGTGGTGCACTAATGGGAGCTGGAGTTGCACTGAATGCTAGCTGCTCGGATCGAGGTCCATAAGCACTACAACTTCCTGAAGTACCATGTGTGACCTGTAGAGGTAACTGAATCGGCCTAATAGGATGGCATCTACCAAAGGAAACCTTGCCTCTAGATGAGGAATCATTGAATCCTCCAAAATGACAGGTCCTCTTATTAGAGGTCACCTCCCTAGCCTGGCTTTTGATGTGCTCGATCCTCCTGGTATCTCCACTACCCGAGTAAAATAAATCTCATTTTTGGTCTCTCTGGCCATATGTAGCCTGATGCCATATGTAAGGTCATCTATGAACCTCCGCACCTTCTCCCTCTCAATAGGAATCAAATAGTTTCATGGCATAATAGATCCACAAATCTAGTCTCATACTAATAATAATCATGCTACCATGATAAAAGCGCTCGAACTAACTGCGAAAATCCTCTCTCTAAGTGAAAGGAATAAACTTCTCTAATAACAACTACGAGAACTCAGCCCATGTGAGAGGAGGTGGTCCCGTTGGCCTACCCTCCACATATACCTGCCACCATCTCTTAGCAGAACCGTGATCTGAAACACAATAAAATTAACTATGTTGTACTCCACTATCCCCATGTTACGCAACCTCTCATGGCAATGGTCCAAGAAGTCCTATGGGTCCTTATAAGGTGCACCACTAAAGTGAGGGGGATACAACTTGGTGAACCTTTCCAACCTCTTTAGCTCATCATCTACATAGTGGGTCTCTCCCCGGGCTGTGTAGCAGCAACGGGCTAAACCGCCTCAACTGGTAGAACTGTTGGGGTCTAATTCCTATGAGCCATCTACTCTGGAGTGTGGGTAGTAGGAGTCTGAACTCCTCCCTCAACCTAAGAAATGGTTGGTGCCATAGGAAACTCACTGGCCTGAGCCATACACTCCGTAAGACCAACCATACGGACTAAGGCATCCTAAAGAACAGGGGTAGCAATGAACCCTCTGGGACCTGAGCTGGTCTTACTGGCTCTGTTGGAATAGGGATCACATCATCCTACTCTGTCTGAGGCTGGACAAGAGGTATTTCTACACATGCTATAAGCTGAGCTCTGGCTCTGCCCCCACCCCGGACCTGGCCTCTACCTCATGTAGTGGCTGCCATCTGGGGCTCTGGCTCCTGATCCGCTACGGATAATGTATGTGTCCTCACCATCTATGAGAGAATAAGAGAAGAATGATTCAGACATATGATTGAACAAAGTCGCATGATAGATAAAGAAAGAAAGTGAAGTTTCCTAAAGCCTTATAGCCTCTAGAAGAGAAGTATAGATATCTTTGTACCGATCCTCAAGACTCTACTAAGCTTTCTCATGACTCGTGAGACCTATGCAACCTAGGGCTCTGATACCAACTTGTAACGACCCCAAAACCCAACCACGGGGTCGTGATGGTGCCTAACACCCACTTTCTATGCAAGCCAATATTAGCTAAACAATTAAGTAGTTTAACAATTTTAAAAACACAATATTAAGAAATTTGACACTAAAATATCCTAAGGTGTTTAATAATCCGAAACCATCGCAATCTAGACTAATCCCAGAAATCGGTGTCACAAGTACATGAGTTGCTAGCTTACTACAAAAAAAGTTTGAAATGAAACATAAATTGTCTAATACAAAGTAAACAGTAATATAGAAAGGAAGGGGACTTCAGGGTCTACGGACGCCATGCAGCACTACCTCAAGTCTCCTAGAAGGAAGGGTCTAAGCAATCACCATTGAATGTCGTTGGAACCAACACCGGGATCTACACAAAGAGTGCAAAAGTGTAGTATGATACAATCGACCCCATGTACTCAGTAAGTGGCGAGTCTAACCTCGACGAAGTAGTGACGAAGCTTTGACAAGAGACTCACTAAAAACATGTACCGGTATAAGTAGAAAAGCAATAATGAAATAGAAAAACAACTAACTACATGATAACCGGAATAAGAAATAAATGATTGAGGGCCCCAGAATATCATCAGTTCTCAGTCCTACAACAGAACACGGTAGCAGAAACCAACAACCAAGGATAACCATAATATAATCTCTTTGTTGTGGCGCGCAACCCAATTCACATATATAATAATAATAATATTGTTACAGGTGCAACCCGATACTGGTTTGAGGCCTCGAGTAGGTTCGTGTTATGTTTTAGAATTGATTGGTGTGCTTGGACGGGATCCCGGGGTCCCCGTATGTGTTTCGGATTGATTTCAGACCATTTTGAGACTTGGTTGCATTGCTGAAGTTTGCTGAGTTATGGTGCTTTCGCACCTGCGATTATTGGGTTGCAAGTGTGGCGCCGCAGAAGCGGTTGGTTGGCCATAGATGCGGTGATTGGATGGGGAAGGGTGGGTCTGCAGGTGCAGACAAGGGAACGCAGATGCACAATCGCATAAGCGAATATTCATCCACATAAGCAGATTTTGGCTGGATGAGCAGGGATAGCAGATGTAGTGTATTGTTTGTAGAAGCAGAAATGCAGGTGCACATATTGAGCCATAGAAGTGGAAGGTCGGTGTTTACAGGGGGATCACGCATGCGATGTTTTGTCCCCAGATGCGGTTAAGTGACCGCAGATGTAGAATCACTAGCAGGCTTTATGTTTCAAAGGATTTGTTCATTTTTCATTATTTGGAGTTGTGAAGCTCAGTTGGAGGCGATTTTGGAAAGGCTTTTCATCACAATTGAAGGGGTAAGTTGTAAGGACCCGTAAAAATTTTAACCAAAAACTCAGGGTTTCGTGGTACCAAGATAGATTAATGCGTTATTAATACAAAGAAAACTCTGGCGAAATTTTCAGAAAGTTATGAAGTTAGGAAAATTTGGAGTTGATGGTATGTGGCATAACTGAAACTGTGTTAAGTAAACCTTGATCCTCATTCGAGGACGAATGATCTTAAGTGGGGGAGGATGTAAGGGCCCGTAAAAATTTTAACCAAAAACTCGGGGGTTCAGACTTTTTGGATTGAACAGTACCCTACGGACTTAAAGGAAAATGTTTCGCAGATGAATGCAATTCTACGGCCCATTATGCGGCCGCATAATCACTCTGCGGACCGCATAATGGCCGCAGAGTGAAGTAGAAAGTTTGGCCAATTTGAGGTTAGCTTTGCGGTCGATTATGCAATCGCATAATCGATATGCGGACCGCATATTGGTCGCATAATTCCTCTTGGGTTTTTGCGGAGGGAGTTCTGTGGTGTATTATGAGACCGCAGAATAAGTAAGTGGGTCACATACTGGTCGCATACCTGAGCCAAAAGTTCAGGCCCCTGAGGGCCATTTCTGCGGTCACTTTGCGGACCGCATAACCACTAAGCGGTCGCATATGTGACTGCAGACCTGTGTCGGGGCACCTTTTTCTTAATTTTAGACCTGACCCCCATTCCGTTAAAACACCCCTTTAGTCTATTTTGAGCTCATTTTCTTATATTTCTAGAGTGAGAGAGAGGGTTCAAGAGGGAGGTCCTAAGGTTTCATCAAATTGAACTTCAAACATCACTTAAAGCTTTGGAAATATTCAAGTAGAGCACCAAATTCTTCATCCAAAAAGGTAAGACGTTATCACCCCAGCTCTTAATTCCAAACATAGCTATAATGGGGTACTAGTGTGATACTTCATGGGTATGAGGGTGGTTTATCTTGCATGCATGTGTGATAAAGAGTGTGGGGAAAAAGTGAGCTAGAACCATGAACGTTTTCCTAATTTTGGGTTCAATTTGTATATTGCTAAAATAGATTGAGGTTGCTAAGGGTTCTGGATAATTGTAGAGTCTAAAGAAGCACAATTGAGGTATGTATGGCTAACTCTCTTCTTCTTAGAATCGAACTCCTGGTGTCCGAATAATTGGTGTAAGTTCCAACTTGATCATACTAGAATTGTTTGCCTTAGTGTGTTGGATTAAAAGATTCATGTTTTCTAATTGTTTTAGATGCCTACCATGTCATCATGCTATTTGGGAACGTAATTATGATTTTTCCAAGCTCTTTCCCTTATGTGTGTAATGCCTTATGTGATGGTACTTATCGACATGAATGATGATGTTATTTGAACGAATAAAAAAGGAAAGACTTGAATTGTAAAATATTCCCAGGTGCCAAGAACTACTTAATAAATAAGGTTGTTTGTGCCATGAAACGAAAGATGGGAAAGAAATGTGAATTGAGTGAACAATTGAAAGAGGTTATGTCTCAAGTGAGATGGCTTAGCCGATCGGGCCGAGACCGGACGCCATGTTGTGCATAGGGTGGCATTTGTGTTGGAATTATTGATTTACAATGTGGATATGGATATGGATATGTCTCACCTGAGATGGCTTAGCCAGTCGGGCCGAGACCGGACTCCGTGTAAAAACACGGTGGCATTGTGAGTTATGGCTTTGGCACTAAAGATTATTAACCTAAAAAGATGGAAAGATTGAATTGGAAACTATGTGATCCTTACTTGGTATTTCCTTGTATTTATGTGAAATACTTATTGATTATTATGACTGCCTTCTCTTTGTTTCACTGTTCATTCTACTAAGATTGGTGTTTGCCTTACATACTAGTAGTATTCGACAGTACTAACGTCCCTTTTGCCGGGGGCGCTACATATTTGAATGGATGTAGGTGGTTCCATCGCAGATAGTGCCGATCGTAGATAGTGGTGCTCTCCCTCACACTCATCATAGCAGTCTTGGTGAGCCCCATTTCCTCCCGGGGTCATGTAGTCCTTCTTTTGTAGAAGTTTTCACATTTTGAGGTATAGCCGGGGCCTTGTTGCCGGCATTGTCATGTTGGTCTTTTGTATCATTAGAGGCTCTGTAAATATTTATGTGGGTCGTGTATGGGTATCGGAGTGGTCACTGGACTAAGTTGTATTTTGAAAACTTAACTATGGCATAATGTATATAATGAAAAATGGACTAGCAACGTTTGTGTATGTATATCTGATCTCTCCCCTATTTAGCAGATGGTAATGCGTCCTCTTCTCGGATCATGAATGAGTCAGGTAGGGAAGGTCTAATAGGATTGCTTGACCGGGTTCACTCGGTTGAGTGCCGGTCACGCTCCCCAAGGTTGGGGCGTGACAAACTTGGTATCAGAGCCTAAGGTTTTAAAGTGTCCTATGATGTCTCGGAGTCGTGTCTAGTAGAGTTCCCTTCTTATCGGTGTGTTGTAGACCACATCTATAATTAGGGGGCTACTTGGACATTTAGGAATAATACCTTTCATTGTTGTTCTATATCATGTGATAGAGCGGAATGTGAGGTTGTTCTCCTCTAACTCGTGCATTGTTCTAACTTTCAGTAAATGGCACCTAAGAAGAAAGCGAGAATTGGCCAAGAAGCCAATGCCACCCGAGGAGTGGTTGTTGATCCCCTACTTGATAATGCGGGTGAGGATAATCCCCCTACTATCACACTGCTTGATTCATCTACTCCAGAACAGACTACCCCAGTTCCTACACCCGTGGAGGGTGCCACAATCCCTCCCGCTGATATACCTGTTCCACCTCCAGCCCCAGCTTCCTGTCCCGGTATTTCTGATGGAGATCTTAGGGGAGTTATTTAGATGTTGACTCAGTTAGTAGCTTCCCAGGCTCACAGGTCAAATGTTGCACCCACCTCATTTAGCTTGCAAGGAGATTCTTCCGGTTTCAGGGTAAACATGTTCCTTCAGTTAGACCCTCCAATGTTCACAGGTACTAATCCCGGGGCAGACCCTCAAGATTTCATTGATGAGATGCATAAGACTCTCTGAGTTATGCGTGCTACTGAGACGGAGGGAATAGAGTTGGCCTCCTATCATTTGAAAAGGGTGGCATATTCCTGGTTTGAGATGTGGGAGGATTCCCGTGAGGAGGGCAGCCCTCCGGCGAGATGGAGTGAGTTCGCGGATGCCTTCATAGACCATTTCTTGCCTACCGAGACTAAGGCAGACCATATTATGGAGTTTGAGACCCTTAAACAGGGTAGTAGGAATGTGTGGGAGTATCACATAGAGTTCGTGCGCCTGTCGAAGTATGTTGTTCATAGGAGGCAAGAGTGCGTCGATTTATGCAGGGCCTTAGCCCTTTGGTTATTAATGAGGCTACCACAGCTGCTCTAAATTCTGACATGAACTATGGAAGGATGGTGGCATTTGCCCAAGCTACGAAGGCTCGAAAGTTAAAGCTCGGGATGGAATGGGAAAGTAGTAGTAGGGCCCGATCAGCGAGCAATCTTGGGGATTCATTCGGAAGTGGGAGATTAGATGTTCGGGGAGGATCATCAGGGCCGGCCCAGTCTTATGCTCAGTCATCAGCTAGTGCCCCGCCATCAGGGCACGGCCAGTAGTAGGGGAGTCGCTTTAGGCCCGGTCAGGACAGCAGGGGGTCCCACCATCAGGGCCGATTAGGAGGGAGATTCCAGCAGCAGAGGGACCCATGCCCTAAGTGTAGGAGGATACGTTCGGGAGTCTGCTACCTGGACATGCCAGTATGTTACGGATGCGGAATGAGAGATCATATTCAAAGGGAGTGTCGTGCATCCTATCAGGGTGCAGGCTGGGGCACAGCTCAGTCATCCAGTCCTACAACTGCTACATCTTCAGCACCCCCTCCAACTCGAGGCTCTCCAGCACCCACAGGGCATGGTGCAGCCAGGGGTGGTGCACAGAGTTCGGGAGGACCAAGCCGATTCTATACTATGAGTGGTCGACAGAGTGCAGAAGCTGCCCCAGATGTCGTCATAGGTATATTGACTATTCAATCTCATAATGTGAATGCCTTTATTGATCCCGGATCTTCTTTGTCCTTTGTTACTCCTTATATTGCTACGAGCTTCGGGATAGAACCAGAATAGCTTCATAAGAGGTTCTCTGTATCTACTCCGATTGGCGAGTCCATTACGGCCGCCCGGGTTTATAGAGATTGTGTTGTCATGGTGTGTGGTCGAGATACCATGGCTGATCTCGTTGAACTAGGGATGATTGATTTTGATGTAATAATGGGAATGGACTGGCTCTATTCATGTTTTGCCAAACTCGACTGCCGAACCAGAATTATGAGGCTTGAGTTTCCTAACGAGCCAGCTATAGAGTGGGAGGGGAATAATGTTATGCCAAAAGGTAGGTTTATTTCTTACCGTAAGGCCACGAAGATTATCAGGAAGGGGTATATTTATCGTTTGGTCCGAGTTACGGACAACACTGTTGAGGTGCCTACCTTTGAATCTGTACCAATTGTGAATGAATTCCCCGATGTCTTTTCGGATGAGCTCCCTGTAATTCCTCTAGATAGGGAGATTGATTTTTGGATTGATGTGATGCCGGGGACGCAGCCTATATCCATTCCACCTTATAGAATGGCGCCGGAAGAATTAAAGCTAAAGGAACAACTAAGGGATTTGCTAGAGAAAGGTTTCATCCGACCGAGTATGTCACATTGGGGTGCACCGGTTCTCTTTGTTAGAAAGAAAGACGGATCGCTGCGGATGTGTATTGATTACCGGCAGCTCTACAAAGTCACAATCAAAAACAAATACCCATTTCCTAGAATAGATGATTTGTTTGATCAATTACAAGGTGCTAAGTTCTTCTCCAAAATTGATTTGCGGTCCGGGTACCATCAATTGAAGGTAAGGGAGCAGGATATTCCGAAAACAGCTTTCAGAACCCGGTATGGGCACTTTGCATTTTTGGTAATGTCTTCCGGGCTAACAAATGCCCCGGCAGCTTTCATGGATCTTATGAATCGAGTCTTCAAGTCATTTCTTGGCTCATTTGTGATAGTATTCATTGACGACATCCTTGTGTATTCACAAAGTCGAAAATATCACGCCGACCACCTCAGGGTTGTTTTGCAGACTCTTCATCAACACCAATTGTATGCAAAGTTCTCAAAATGTGAATTTTGGCTTGAATCTGTTACATTCCTGGGTTATATCGCCTCCGGAGAAGGAATTAAGGTCGATTCTCAAAAGATTGCAGTAGTGAAGGATTGGCCTAGACGTACTACTCCAACAGAGATTTGCAGTTTCTTGGGTTTGGTCGGGTATTATAGGAGGTTCGTGGAGGGGTTCTCCACTCTTGCCTCTCCATTGACTAAATTGACGCAGAAGGCGGTTATGTTCCAGCGGTCCGATGCTTGTGAAAGGAGCTTCCAGGAATTGAAATCAAGATTGACTTCGGCGCCGGTATTGACCCTGCCAGAGGGTACCGAGGGGTTTGTGGTGTATTGCGATGCTTCAAGGATCGGTCTTGGGTGTGTATTAATGCAACATGGTAAGGTTATAGCATATGCTTCAAGGCAACTTAAGAATCATGAAAAGAACTATCCAACTCATGACTTAGAGCTTGCGGCGGTGGTTTTTGCATTAAAATTTGGCGTCATTATTTGTATGGAGTCCATGTAAATGTATTCACGGACCACAAAAGTCTTCAATACATTTTCAAACAGAAGGAATTGAACTTAAGGCAGAGAAGGTGGCTTGAGTTGCTCAAAGATTATGACCTTGACATTTTGTATCATCCGGGGAAAGCTAATGTGGTGGCGGATGCTCTTAGTCGGAAATCTATGGGTAGTTTGGCTCACATGTAGGCATGTCAAAGGCCCTTGGCCCAGGAGGTTCACCGGTTGGCCAGTTTGGGAGTTCGTCTTGCAGACTCTAATGAAGGGGGGTGATTGTGCGGAATAGGGCGGAATCATTGCTTGTGACGGAGGTCAAGGAGAAGCAATATAGTGATCCAGTGTTGGTGCAGCTGAAGGAAGGAATTCATAAACATAAGACTACAGTTTTTTCTCTTGGCATGGATGATGGTACATTACGGTACCAAGGGAGACTATGTGTTCCAAACGTAGATGGTCTTCGGGAAAGAATCATGGAAGAAGATCATACTTCTAGATATTCCGTGCACCCAGGTTCTACGAAAATGTATCATGACCTCAAGGAAGTTTACTGGTGGAATGACATGAAGAGGCGTATGGCGGACTTTGTGGCAAAATGTTCAAACTGCCAATAGGTGAAGGACAAGCATCAAAGGCTCGGTGGGTTAGCACAGAGTATAGAAATTCCAATGTGGAAATAGGAAATGGTCAACATGGATTTTGTGGTAGGGTTACCGCGCACTCCGCGTAAGTTTGACTCAATTTGGGTGATCGTGGATCGACTCACGAAATCAGCACACTTCTTACCAGTTAAATCCACCGACATTATGGAACAATATGCTCAATTGTATATCAAGGAAATAGTTAGGCTTCATGGCACTCCAGTTTCCATCATTTCCGATCGAGGGACCCAATTCACATCTAATTTCTGGAAGAAATTTCAGCAAGGTTTGGGTACGCAGGTAAATCTTAGCACGACTTTCCATCCAAAGACTGACGGGCAAGCAGAGCGGACTATTCAGAAGCTTGAGGACATGTTGCGTACATGTGTGCTTGACTTCAAGGGTAGCTGGGATGATCATTTGCTGCTCATAGAATTTTCTTATAACAACAACTTCCATGCCATTATTCAGATGGCACCGTTTGAGGCCTTGTATGGTAGAAGATGTAGATCGCCGATTGGGTGGTTCGAGGTTGGAGAAGCTAAACTAATAGGACCAGACCTTATGCATCAGGCTATGGAAAAGGTTAAGATCATAAAAGAGCGGTTGAAAACTGCTTAGAGTCATCAAAAATCCTACTCAGATGTTCGTCGCAGAGACTTAGAGTTCAAAGAAGATGATTGGGTGTTCTTGAAGGGGATCATGCGGTTTGGAAAGAAAGGGAAATTAAGTCCGAGGTATGTCAGGCCGTATAGAATCATTCAAAGGATAGGTCAGGTGGCGTACAAGCTTGAGCTACCACCTGAGATGTCATTAGTGCACCCGGTATTCCATGTGTCCATGTTGAAGAAGGTAGTTGGAGATCCGTCTGCTATCGTGCCGGTTGAGACCATAGAGATTAGTGAAGAACTGTCATGTGAAGAGATTCCGGTTGCTATCCTTGATAGACAGGTCCGGAAGTTTAGGAACAAAGAAATTGCATCCGTAAAGGTATTATGGCGAAACCAGCAAGTCGAAAAAGCTACTTGGGAAGCCGAGAATGAATTGAAAAAGAAGTAACCTCGTTTATTTGAATAGCTATGTAATAGATCTATAAAGTTGTCCCCCCTAAATTTTGTATCACTTGTTCGGTTAATATAAAGACACGCTTTTCTAGTTATATGTCCCCCATGAGGCATCGGTTGGTGTTATTTTGCATTATGTTGTGTCATTAATTCTATATATGTTGCTAAGGTGTGTTTCGGAGGCTCTCTGACAGGTGAATAGGCCTAAATACAAAGGAAACTCTGGCGAAATTTTCAGAAAGTTATGAAGTGAGGCAAATTTGGAGTTGATGGTATGTGGCACAACTGAAACTGTGTTAAGTGAACCTTGATCCTCATTCGAGGACGAATGATCTTAAGTGAGGGAGGATGTAAGGACCCGTAAAAATTTTAACCAAAAACTCGGGGGTTCCGACTTTTTGGATTGAATAGTACCCTACGGACTTAATGGAAAATGTTTCGCAGATGAACGCATTTATGCGGCCCATTATGCGGCCGCATAATCACTCTGCGGACCGTATAATGGCCGCAGAGTTAAGCAGAAAGTTTGGCCAATTTGAGGTCAGCTTTGTGGTCGATTATGCGACCGCATAATCGATATGCGGACGATATATTGGTCGCATAATTCCTCTTGGGTTTTTGTGGAGGGAGTTCTGCGGTGCATTATGCGACCGCAGAATAAGTATGCGAACCGCATACTGGTCGCATACCTGAGCCGAAAGTTCAGGCCCCTGAGGGCCATTTCTGCGGTCGCTTTGCGGACCGCATAACCATTATGCGGTCGCATATGCGACCGCAGACCTGTGTTGGGGCACTTTTTTTTCTTAATTTTAGACCTGACCCCCATTCCATTAAAACACCCCTTTAGTCTATTTTGAGCTCATTTTCTGATATTTCTAGAGTGAGAGAGAGAGGGTTCAAGAGGGAGGGCCTAAGGTTTCATCAAATTGATCTTCAAACATCACTTAAAGCTTTGGAAATATTCAAGTAGAGCACCAAATTCTTCATCCAAAAAGGTAAGACGTTATCACCCCAGCTCTTAATTCCAAACATAGCTATAATGGGGTACTAGTGTGATACTTCATGGGTATGAGGGTGGTTTATCTTGCATGCATGTGTGATAAAGAGTGTGGGGAAAAAGTGAGCTAGAACCTTGAACGTTTTCCTAATTCTGGGTTTAATTTGTATATTGCTAAAATAGATTGAGGTTGCTAAGGGTTCCGGATAATTGTAGAGTCTAAAGAAGAGCAATTGAGGTATGTATGGCTAACTCTCTTCTTCTTAGAATCGAACTCCTGGTGTCCAAATAATTGGTGTAAGTTCCAACTTGATCATACTAGAATTGTTTGCCTTAGTGTGTTGGATTGAAAGATTCATGTTCCCTAATTGTTTTAGATGGCTACCATGTCATCATGCTATTTGAGAACGTAATTATGTTTTTTCCAAGCTCATTACCTTATGTGTGCAATGCTTTATGTGATGGTACTTATCTACATGAATGATGATGTTATTTGAACAAATAAAAAGGGAAAGACTTGAATTGTAAATTTTTCCCAGTTGCCAAGAACTATTTAATAAATGAGGCTGTTTGTGCCACGAAACGAAAGATGGGAAAGAAATGTGAATTGAGTGAACAATTGAAAGAGGTTATGTCTCAAGTGAGATGGCTTAGCCGATCGGGCCGAGATCGTACGCTATGTTGTACACATGGTGGCATTTGTGTTGGAATTATTTATTTACAATGTGGATATGGATATGTCGCACTTGAGATGGCTTAGCTGGTCAGGCCGAGACTGGACTCCGTGTTAAAACACAATGGCATTGTGAGTTGTGGCTTTGGCACTAAAGATTATTAACCTAAAAAGATGGGACGATTGAATCAAAAACTATGTGACCCTTACGTGGTGTTTCTATATATTTCTGTAAAGCACTTATTGATTATTATGACTGCCTTCTCTTTGTTTCACTGTTCATTCTACTAAGATTGGTTTGTCTTACATACTAGTACTATTCGATAGTACTAAAGTCTCTTTTGCCGGGGGCGCTACATATTTGAATGGATGTAGGTGGTTCCATTGCAGATAGCGTTGATCGTAGATAGTTGTGCTCTCCCTCACACTCATCACAGCAGTCTTGCTGAGCCCCATTTCCTCCTGGGTTCATATAGTCCTTCTTTTGTAGAAGTTTTCACATTTGAGGTATAGCCGGGGCCTTATTGTCGGCAATGTCATGTTCGTCTTTTGTATCATTAGAGGCTCCGTAGACGTTTATGTGGGTCGTGTATGGGTATCGGAGTGGTCACTGGACTAAGTTGTATTTTGAAAACTTAACTATGGCATAATTTATATAATGAAAAATAGACTGGCAACATTTGTGTATGTATATCTGATCTCTCCCCTATTTAGCATATGGTAACGTGTCCTCTTCTCAGATCATGAATGAGTCGGGTAGGGAATGTCTAATAGGCTTGCTCGACCGGGTTCACTCGGTTGAGCGCCGGTCGCGCTCCCCGAGGTTGGGGGTGACAAAGTGATCCTTACTTGATTTATTGTTAGATATTGATTACTCATAGATTATTACACCTAATTTACATGAATTGAAGGTGGGATTTGGGGATTTTTGGACTATGTTATTAGAGAGTGAGATTTGGTGATTTGAGGGTCGATTTGAAGTCGGAATTGGATGTAATTAATATGGTTGAACTCCTATTTGAATGGGTGTTCAGAATTTGTGAGTTTGATCGGGTTATGGGGTGCAGTCCTGAAGTTGATTTTTTTATTTTTAATTAAAGATCGAATATTTATTGTTTGGAATTGTTTTCTATGGCTTTTAATTATGATATTAAGTTATTTTGGCAAGATTCGAGCTGTCCATAGGTGGATTTATGCAGAAAGGGCTTATTAGTAGATTGATTTAGCTTATTATAGGTAATTGTCTTGCCTAACCTTGTGTGCCTAAAATAGGTTCTAGCCCTATTTTGTTGACTTCAATGATGTGATAAGTGATGTGTATATGATGTGACGAGCGTGTATACAGGTACGATGTGTGGTTTTGACCGGAATAGACTGTAGGTAATATGCCTTAATGTAATAATGAACTTTATATGAAACTTGTGAGATCATATTATGACTATTTGATCATGATCATTTCATTTACTTATCCATAGTCATGCTTTATTTATTGAACACCCCTCCGCTTCTATGATTATTTATTATGTCCTCGTGCACAGTTGTTAAAAGTTGTGAACTTATACTTTGATGAAACTTTGGTACCATTGTTGTGATATTGTGGCACTTGGCATTATTGTTTCTGTGGTACTGTGGCACTTATGGACATGTTGGGTGGATTGATTGGGGGTTTTAGCACGAGGTTCTTGCCGTGCAATATTTTCTATTGTTGTGCGTGTGGGGCGAAATAAGGTTGGCGATATCTCTGGCTATCCACGTGGCAAAATAAGGGTGATTATATGCGCATGTGGAGAAATAAGTGTGGCATATCATTTTTATGTGCACATGTGGAGTAATAAGGGTGGCATTTTGTTGATGTTATGTGGTATTTCGAGGTGTCTTCTTGTTGATGTGATTGTGGTGAGACAGGGTTGATATTTCATTCTCATAATTGTTTCTGAAAGCTTACATTTTGCACTTACTTGAGTTAATGGTTGTATTTGACATTTCATCACATACCTTGCTTTTATTTGATGTTTCACGACCAAAGATAGGTTTTTCCACACTGAGTTGTTATTACATGTTCTAAAGGGATTGTGATTAGTGTTTTCAGTTATATTTTAAATTATCAGTTTTATTTGATACGTTTATTGCACAAGTTATTTGTGTAGTGAGTATCAAATGACTTATACCTCGTCACTACTCCATCATGGTTAGTCTTGATACTTATTGGGTACCGATTGTGGTGTACTCATACTAAGCTTTTGTACATTTTTGTGCAGATCTAGGTACTTCAGACTGTACTAATTGACAGTGAGACATTTCATACACCTGAGACTTCAAGGTATCCCTGCATGATCCGACCGCAGGCATTAGAGTCACCTTCCTTGTTTCATTTCTACTATTTATGTATTTCAAACAGTATTATGTTTAAGATATTCCCGTGTATTCAGCTAGAGATCATGACTACGTATAACCTAGGTCTGGGAAGTTATGCTGAGTATTGTTGTTTGGGCCTGTATTACTCTTATTACCGCATTTTAATAAACTATGTCTCGTTTTTTCATGCTTTTACTGTTTTAATAATTATTAAGTGTTAGACTTACCTAATTTTAGAAACTAGGTTCCATCACGACTCTTGTGGAGGATTTTGGGTCATGAAAAGTTTATATAAGAGCTCTAGGTTCATAGGTTCTACGAATCACGAGCAAGTATAGTAGAGTCTTGTGGATCGGTACAGAGATGTTTGTACTTATCTTCGAGAGTCTATGGAACTATTAGGAAATTTCAATTCTTTCATTCCTTTTCTTATGGATTTATTGATTTCGGAGCTTCAGCTTTTGTATTTCTATTCTCTAACAGATGGTGAGTGAGGAAACGCACTACCGAATCAGCTAAGCAGACACTCGCGCCCCCGCTAGAGTTGTGAGAGGTCGGGGCCATGGTAGAGGCATAGGAGGGGAACGTGCTACAGCTAGAGCACCTGCCAGAGTAAGAACTGAGGAGCCACCAATAGCTCTGATTAGGGAGCAAGCACCTGAGACGCCTATTGCTACCCCTGGACTTCAAGAGACTCTCGCAAATTTCCTGAGCATGTTTGGTACCTTGGCTCAGGCGGGATTCATCCCAGTTGCACCAGCTACTTCTCAAGCTAGGGGAGGAGCCCAAACTCCCGCCACCTATACTCCATTGCAACGGGCCCATGTTGATCAGGATTTGGGTGTTATGATGATACAGTCTGTGCTTGCGATTCAGCCTGAGGTCAGGCAAGTAGAATCAGATGAGGGGAAGAAGCAGAGGCTTAAGAGGTTCAAGACGTATTTTCCTCCTACTTTTAGTGGTGCAGATTATGAGGATGGATAGGTTTTTCTAGATTAGTGTCACCATACTCTACGCAAAATGGGCATAGTTGAGGTGAGCAGGGTAGACCTTACTAATTTCCAGGTAATGGGGTCCGCATATAAATGGTGGCAGGCTTATGAGGCGAGGCGCAGAGAGTTCGAGCAGTTGTGTAAATGGACTATGACCGTGTAAGAGCATGCCATGAGGTTTAGTGAGCTATCTCATCATGCACCCGCTTTGGTTTCCACAGTCAAATAGAGAGTCCGCAAATTTATTGAAGGACTCAGCTATGGTCTCAAATTTGGGATGGCATAGGAGCCGGAGACTGATACTCCATTTCAGCAGGTTGTGGAGATTACCACGAGGTTAGAGCGTATCTGAGGTCAGGAGAGGGAGGATAGGGAGGCGAAGAGGCCTCGTGGTTTTGGAGGATTTGGGGGCTCCTACTTTGGGGGCAAGCTCTTTTATGGCAGAGGTTTTACCAGTCAACCATTTCAGTCTGCACTTCAGGTTACTCGTGGTACTCCGGCTAGTCAAGGACCTCAGGGTACTCATATGGGACAACCATCTTTCAGTGCACCTTCTGCACGGGGTTCCTACAACAGCTACTCTAGCCTACCGGGCCAGACTCAGTGCCAGCAGACACACCCACAGATAGGTTGTTTTGAGTATGGTGATACTAGGCACATTATGAGATATTGTCCCGGACTTTGGAGGGGTGGACCTCCGCATGGTTCACAGGCTATGGTTTCTGCTCCAGTTACTACTCTACCTACACAGCCATTTAGGGACGTAGGACCGGCATGTAGAGGTCATCCTAGAGTGGGAGGTCAGGCCCTTTGTTATGCTTTTCTTGGTAGGACTGAGGCAGTTGCATTATATGTTGTCATCACATGTATAGTTTTGATCTGTCATAGAGATGTATCAGTTTTATTTAATCCGAGTTACACTTATTCATATGTGTCATCCTATTTTGCTTCATATTTGGATGTGTCTCATATTTAGGTACTCCTATTTATGTGTCTACACCTGTGAGGGACTTGAATGTGGTAGACCGTGTCTATCGGTCGTGTTTGGCCACTATCAAGGGTTATGAGACTAGGGTGGACCTTCTATTACTCAATATGGGGGACTTTGATGTGATTTTGAGCATATAGGGGTTGTCACTATATCATGATATCCTGAATTGTCACGCTAATGTTGTGACATTGGCTATGTCGAGTTTGCCGCGGTTGGAGTGGAGAGGTACATTGAATCATAATCCTAGTAGGGTGGTGTCCTTTCTGAAGGCACAACGGATGGTTGAGAAGGGGTGCTTGGCATATTTAGCCTTTGTGAGGGATGTTAGTGCTGATACTCCTACCGTTGAGTCAGTTTCGGTAGTAAGAGATTTTCCAGATACATTTCCAACTGACGTACCGGGCATGCCACGCAATAAGGATATTAATTTCGGTATTGACTTGGTATCGGGCACTCAACCCATCTCTATTCCACCATATCGTATGGCACCAGTGGAGTTGAAGGAATTAAAGAAACAACTTTAGGAGTTGCTTAACAAGGGTTTTATCAGGCTGAGTATTTCACCTTGGGGTGCTCCAGTTCTATTTGTGAAGAAGAAATACGGTTCGATAAGGATGTGCATTGACTATAGGAAGTTGAACAAGGTTACAGTCAAGAACAAGTATCCACTACCGCGTATTGATGATTTGTTATATTAGTTTTATGGTTCTAGGGTATTCTCGAAGTTTGATTTAAGGTCGGGGTACCATCAACTGAAGATTCGGGCTTCAGATATTCTGAATACGGCTTTTAGTACCCGTTGTGGTCACTACGAGTTCCTAGTGATGTCTTTTGGATTGACCAATACCCCAGCAGCCTTTATACACTTGATGAACAGTGTGTTTCAGCTGTATCGTGATTCCTTCATCATCGTTTTCATCATTGACATATTGGTGTATTCTCGCAGCTATGAGGATCATGAGCAGCACTTTAGGATCATGCTCCAGATGTTGAGGGAGAAGAAGCTATATGCTAAATTCTCCAAGTGCATGCTTTGGCTTGATTTTGTGGCATTCTTGGGCCACGTGGTGTCCAGTGAGGGGATTAAGTGGATCCAAAGAAGATTGAGGCAGTTCAGAGATGGCCCAGACCATCTTCTGATACTGAGACCCGAAGTTTCCTTGGATTGGCTGGGTATTATCGCCGTTTTGTGGAGGATTTCTCGTCCATTGCAGCTCCTTTAACTAGAGTGACTCAGAAGGGTTCTCTATTCAGGTGGTCTGACGAGTGTGAGGAGAGATTTTATAGGCTCAAGACTGCCCTGACAACAATTGTAAGGCCCTGTAAAAGTTTTCCTAAAAATCTGGATTCCGTGATGCCAAAGTAGACGTAGAGGTTAATAATAGTAGAAATTCTTCACGGCGAGCTTGCTAGCCGCGGTTCGGACTTTTTGGATTGAACAGTGCGTTGGGGAGTTGAAGAAAATATTTTTGCAGAAATAGGCATTTCTGCGGCCCATTATGCAGCCGCATAATCACTCTGCGGGCCGCAGAATGGCCGTAGAGTGAAGCGGCCTTTTTGGCCAATTTTGAGGTGAATTCCGGGGCCAATTATGCGACCGCATAACCGTTTCACGGGCCGCACTTTGGCTGTATAATCGTCCTTGGACTTTTGCGGTGGGAGGTTCTGCAACACATTATGCGACCGCAGAACAGGTCTGCGGGCCGCATAACGGCTGTAGAGTGAAGCAGGCCAGCCTAGTTCCCAGGGCCACTTTTTGCGGTCATTTTGCGGACCGCATAACCATTATGCGGTCGCATATGCGATCGCAGAACCTGTTCCGGAGCTTCATTTTTGGGGTTTTTAAACCCGACCCTATTCCGTTAAAACACCTACCTTGGACCATTTTGAACTTATTTTTCTGATATTTTTAGAGTGAGAGAGAGGGTCCTAGAGGGAGAAAGTGATCTTCATCAAATTGCTCTTCGATTCTCACTTAAAACCTTGAAGATTATCAAGAGAGGCACCTAGGTCTTCTTCCTAAGAGGTAAGATTCTATCACCTAAACTTTTAAATTTTAAAATGTAACTAGAATGGACCATTAGTAAGGTAATTCATGGGGATGGGGGTACTTACCTTGCATGCATGTGTTCCTAAGGTATGTGGGGAGGTTGTGAGTTAAATATAGAAAATAATGGGGTGTGGGATGGTGAAGTCTTTCATAAAAGGGCCATGGAACCTTAATACACACATAGTGTTTGGTAGAATTCTCAAGTGAGCAAGAATTATGATCGTTTTCCTAATTTTTGATTCAATTTTGCTATATTGCTAAAATAGATTGATGTTGCTAATATTCCTGAACATCTTAGAGTTTTAAGAGGATCAATTGAGGTATGTTGGTTAAACCCCCTCTTCTCAAAATTGAATCCCACGGTATTCATGCAATCGACGTAAGTCCCAAATTGAACGTCCTAGAAATTGTTGTCCCGAATGTGCTTCCTTTGCATATATATGTATTCCCATGCTTTCATCATGTTATTTCGTCACCTGAGGAAATTTTCAAGACTTAGAATATGTGCTAATATGCCTAGACTTCAAGTCAAATTCGATTAAAGACTGTTATACCAAATTGTGTGAAAAGCCTCTATGTGCCTTGGATTCTAAATTGCTCACACGTGAAATCAAGAGTCTTGAATGAAAACCGCATTGTTATTGATGATAATAATAATGTTGGATTGTGGAAAAGAACTTGAACTATGAAATAAGGCCAAGTGCCAAGACGACTTTATAACTAAAGCCATTTGTGCCAATGTGCTGAAAAGATGAGAAAGAAATATGAAGTAAGATGATCGATTGAAATGGTTGATGTCTCGAATGAGATGGCTTAGCCGATCGGGACGAGATCAGACTCCGTGTAATAACACTGTGGTATTGTGAGTGAAATTGTGAACATGGTTGATGTCTCAAATGAGATGGCTTAGCCGATCGGGCCGAGATCGGACTTCGTGTAATAACACGGTGGTATTGTGAATGAAATAGTGAATATGGTTGATGTCTTAAATGAGATGGCTTAGCCGATCGGGCAGAGATCGGACTCCGTGTAAGAACATGGTGGTATTGTTAATTGTGGAATATTAGCTCTAAAAACCATCCAACCTAATAATGCGGGAATTGACTTAAAAAGCTATGTGATCCTTAACTTGATATTTTAATATTATTTGAAGCTCTTATTGAATTCTTGATTGTTCCTCTTGTATTATTATTCATTCTATTGAGATGGTGTTTAGCTATACATACTAGTACTATTCGACGGAACTAACGTCCTTTTTGTCGGGGGCGTTGTATCTTTAAATGGATATAGGTGGTTACATAGCAGACAGTGTTGATCACAGATAGTAATGCATCCTCTTCTCAGCGGACTTGGTGAGCCCCATTTCATTTTGGGGTCATGTGTTGTACCTTTTGTTTATATTTTGGTCACTTTTCGAGGTATAGCCGGGGCCTTGTTGACGGTGCCATCTTTATTCTCTTTTGTATATTTAGAGGCTCCGTAGAAACTATGTAGGTTGTATATGGGTGTTAGAAAGGTCAACGGATCATGTTGTGTTTTGGGCTCTTGTTCCACTCAGTCATGAGGATGTATGTATTTTGAAACTTAACAATGATGTGACAAAATGAAACGACCTAGTAATGTATATATGTATGAACCTTCGACTGCTTAACTAATAAGAGCATGCCTTCCCTGGATCATAGGAGAGTCGGATAGATAGTGTCTAATAGGCTTGCTCGACCGGGTCTACTCGGTTGAGCACCGGTCGCGCTCCCCAAGGTTGGGACGTGACAACAACTCCAGCTCTAGTTTTACCTTCAGCATCATGTTCTTATACATTCTATTGTGATGCTTCATGAATTGGCATCAGGTGTGTGTTGATGTAGGAGAGTAGAGTGATTGCTTATCCTTCGCATCATTTGAAGCACCATGAGAAGAACTACCCAGTGTATGATTTGGAGTTAGCAGCCATTGTTCACGCATTAAAGATTTGGAGGCATTATTTTACGGCGTGTCATGTGAGGTGTTCATGGATCACTGAGTTTACAACACTTATTCAAGCAAAAAAATATGAATTTGAGGCAATGAAGGTGGTTAGATCTACTAAAGGACTATGATATCACCATTCTTTATCATCCGGGAAAGGCCAATGCGATAGCTGATGTATTTAGTAGGAAGGTTGATAGCATGGGTAGTCTTGCTTCTATTCCAGCTGGGGAGAGACCGTTAGCTTTGGATGTTAAGGCTTTGGCCAATAGGTTCGTGAGGTTGGAAGTTTCGGAGCCTAGATGGGTTCTTAGTTGTGTGGTTTCACGGTCTTCTTTGTTTGAGTGCATCAAGGCATATAGGTATGATGATCCCCACTTGTTTGTCCTTAAGGACATGGTGCAGCATGGTAATGCCAAAAAGGTTACTTTTGGGGATGATGGGGTGTTGAGGATGCAGGGTCGAATTTGTGTCCTAAATGTGGATGGGTTACGTGAGTTGATACTTGAAGAGGCCCATAGTTCACGGTATTCCATTCATTCGGGTACCGCAAAGATGTACCAGGACTTGAGGCAGCACTATTGGTGGCGGAGGATGAAGCAGGATATTGTTGAGTATGTTTCTTGGTGTTTGAACTGTGAGCAGGTGAAGTACGAGTATCAGAGACTAGGTGGTTTGCTTCATAGACTTGATATTCCGGAGTGGAAGTGGGAGCGTATCACTACGGATTTTGTAGTTGGACTCCCATGCACCTTGAGAAGATTTGATGTTGTGTGGGTTACTGTGGACAGACTAACCAAGTATGCACACTTCAATCCACTCATGACTATCTACTCTTCAGAGCAGTTGGCTCGGATTTATATTCAGGAGATTATTTGCCTTCATGGTGTGTCGGTGTATATTATCTTGGATCGAGGCATGCAATTCATATCGTATTTTTGGAGAGTAGTGCAACGAGAGTTAGGCGCACAGGTTGAGTTGAGTATGATATTTCATCCTCGGATGGACGGACAATCTGAGTGCACTATTCAGATATTGGAGGGCATGTTACGTGCATGTGTTATTGATTTCGGAGGTTCATGGTATCAGTTTCTACCGCTCACAGAGTTTTCCTACAATAACAACTATCAGACTAGCATCCAGATGGCTCCTTACGAGGCCTTATATGGGAGGCGATGTCGTTCTCCGATTGGTTGGTTTGAGCCTGGGAAGCTAGTTTGTTGGGCATTGATTTGGTTCGAGATGCTTCAGATAAGGTGAAGCAGATTCAGGAGCGGCTTCGTACAGCGCAATCCAGGCAAAAGAGTTATACAAATAGGAGGGCTCGTGTTGTGGCATTCATGGTGGGTAAGAAGGTTTCGCCATGAAGGGTGTGTTGAGGTTCGGTAAGAAGGGCAAGTTGAGCCCTCGATATATTGTCCTTTTTGATATTCTTGAGAGAGTGGGTGAGGTGGCCTACAGACTTACTTTGCCACCTAGCTTATCGGGAGTTCACCTGGTGTTCCAGATTTCCATGCTCCTGAAGTATTATGGTGATCCGTCACATGTGTTAGATTTCAGCTCAGTGCAATTAGACAGGGATTTGACCTACGCTAAGGATCCGGTAGTTTGGACAACCAGGTTCGGAAGTTGAAGTCGAAGAACATTGCATCGGTGAAAGTTCAGTGGAGAGGCCAACTGGTCGAGGAGGTGACTTGGGAAACCGAGCATGATATGCGGAGCCGATATCCTCATATATTTGGCACTTCAGGTATGTCTCTATACTCATTCGAGGACAAACATTTGTTTAAAAGAGGGAGAATGTAATGACTCGGCTGGTCGTTTTGAGCATTTTAGCCTCATTTCCCTATTTTATGCCTTGCTTATGCATATTGTGGTTATGTGACTTGTCGGGGTGGTTGGTTTGGTTTTGATGAGGTTTTAGAGTAAATTGGGATACTTAGTACCAACGTTAGAGGCTTAAGTTGTAAGAGTTTATCGGAGTTTGAATTTTATGTAGACGCCTCTGGAATAATGTTTTGATGGTTCTGATAGCTTCATATGGTGATTTTGGATTTAGGTGTATGCCCGGATGTGTATTTGGAGATATGTAGGTTGATATTGTGCTTTTTGGCGAAAGTTAAAAAGTTAAAGGTTTGGAAGGTTGATAGGTTTGACCGGGAGTTGACTTTGATGTATCAGGTTTGGATTTTTGTTCCGTGAGTTGGAATAGGTCAGTTGTGTCATTTTCTACTTGCATGCAAAATTTGAGGTCATTCCGAGCTGATTTGATATGGTTCGGCATGGGTTTTGGAAGTTGAAAGTTCAATAATTCATTAGGCTTGAATTGAGATGTGATTCATAGTATTGATATTATTTGGTGTGGTTTGAGGCCTCGAGTAGGTTCGTGTTATGTTTTAGAATTGATTGGTGTGCTTGGACGGGATCCCGGGGTCCCCGTATGTGTTTCGGATTGATTTCAGACCATTTTGAGACTTGGTTGCATTGCTGAAGTTTGCTGAGTTATGGTGCTTTCGCACCTGCGATTATTGGGTTGCAAGTGTGGCGCCGCAGAAGCGGTTGGTTGGCCATAGATGCGGTGATTGGATGGGGAAGGGTGGGTCTGCAGGTGCGGACAAGGAAGCGCAGAAGCAAATATTCCTCCGCA
This sequence comes from Nicotiana tabacum, assembly GCF_000715075.1. NCBI lineage: Eukaryota > Viridiplantae > Streptophyta > Magnoliopsida > Solanales > Solanaceae > Nicotiana > Nicotiana tabacum. The sequence continues at coordinate 79,708,374 of NC_134101.1, forward strand.
GAAGCGAATTTGGGCTGGATGAGCAAGGACCGCAAATGTGGTGCATTGTCCACAGAAGCGGAAGCACAAGTACGTATATAGAGCCGCTGAAGCAGAAGGTCGGTGCTGAGAGAGGGATCACAGATACAACTTTTTATCCGCATAAGCGGTACCACAGATGCGGTTAAGTGACCACAGATGCAAAATCACTGGCATACTTTATGTTTTGAAGGGTTTGGTCATTTTTCACTATTTGGAGTTGTGGAGCTCGGTTGTAGGCGATGTTTGAAGGGATTTTCATCACAATTGAAGGGTTAAGTGATCCTTACTTGATTTTGGTGTTAGATATTAATTACTCGTAGATTATTATACCTAATTTACATTAATTAAAGATGAGATTTGGGAATTTTTGAACTATGTTATTAGAGAGTGAGATTTGCTGATTTAAAAATCGATTTGAGGTCGGAACTGGATGTAATTGGTATGGTTGGACTCGTATTTGAATGGGTGTTCAGAATTTATGAGTTTGGTTGGGTTCGAGGGTGCGAGCCTGGGGTTGGCTTTTTGAGTTGACTTTTTTTATTTTAATTAAAGATCGAAACTTTATTATCCGAAATCATTTTCTATGGCTTTTATTTATGATATTAAGTTATTTTGGCTAGAATTGAGCCGCCTGGGGGTGGATTTGCACGGGAGGGGCTTATTCGTGAATTGATTTAGCGTATTTGAGGTAAGTATCTTGCCTAACCTTGTATGGGAGAATACCCCTTAGGTTCTAGCCCTATTTTGTTGATTTTTGTGATGTGATAAGTGACGTTTACATGATGTGATGAGCGTGTATACGGGTACTATGTGTGATTTTGACCAGAATAGACTGTAGGCTATTATATGCCTTAATGTGATAATGAACTTTATATGAAACTTGTGAGATCACTTTATGACTTTTTGATCATGATCATTGCATTGCCTTAGCCATAATCATGTTTTATCTATTGAACACCCCTCCGCTTCTATGATTATTTATTATGTTCTCGTGCACGGTTACTAAAAGTTGTGAACTTATACTTTGATAAAACTTTGGTACCATTATTGTGATATTGTGGTGCTTGACATTATTATTTTTGTGGTACCGTGGCACTTATGGACATGTTGAGCTAATTGATTGGGGGTGTCAGCACGAGGTTTTTGTTATGCAATTTTATCTATTATTATGCGTGTGGGGCAAAATAAGGTTGGTTGTATATGCATGTGGCGAAATAAGGATAACATATCATTTTTATATGCATATGTGGCGTAATAAGGGTGGCATTTTGATGATGTTATGTGATATTTCGGGGTGTCTTCTTATTTATGTGATTGTGTTGAGACGAGGTTGATATTTCATTCTCATAGCTGTTTCTAAAAGCTTATGTTTTGCACTTACCTGAGTTATTTGTTATATTTAACATTTCATCACATGTCTTGCTTCTATTTGATGTTTCGTAACCAAATATGGGTTTTACCATATTGAGTTGTCATTATATGTTCTAAAGGGATTGTGATTATTGTTTTCAGTTATTCATTGTAATTTTGGCTCAATGTACTTTTTTTGGGGGGGCCATTACGGCTATTTCAGTCCAAGACTACTTAGGTATAAAAACATCATTAACTCATTTTTGACGGGAGATTCGACTTTGAAAATCTTTGTAGAGCGGCTACGGCAAGAAGACGCATAATTTTATCAACTTTTTAATCAACAATTAGTGCAAAATAGAAGTTTGTATCGAATCGTTAAATTCAATATTGTCTTTGTTTTTTAACCTATTTATGATGAATTTCTCCATATTTATGGAGTAGTTCTTCCCTATAGTTTCGATGAATATGGTATTTTGAGCATTATTTATGGATTTAACTCTTATTTAATTGCATGAATTCGTTTATGTGGCTTTGAATTGATTGCAAATTTGTTCACCGATTTATTTAATCAATAGAAAAATATTTTGATGATTATCTTTGCAATATTTTATTTGATTTAGTTATTGATTCTTCTAGGTAATCAAAAGAGCTTCTTGAATTGTTGATTAAACATAGTTAGGATAATATTCGATAGACGTTTGTCTAGAGACCATTCCATTTGTGTTTTCTTGCATATCTTCATAGTGATTCATATTAATTTACCTAGTAGAGTTTAGGTTCATTCGAGAGAAGAATCTTGATCTTACAATTAAGATAATTATCTAGTTAATTCGTGAGAATCATTAGAACATCTTAAGTAAAGTTAAATAGAGTTAAATCCCAAATAACTTTCTTGCACCTATCATGTCGCAACCCTTATTTCTCATATTGATAATAACCCGTCTTAGCTCAAATATCTAGTTTGCTGTGATTGATTTTACTTGGTCATAATTTTAGTTTGATAGTTGTAGTCATTAAAAATCTCAATTCAAAAGTGTAATTCATCCTGAATATCGATTAGCCAATAATTATTTGAGTATTATTTAAATTAGTCTTTGTGAACACAATATTTTTCTATATTATATTTGACTAGCGAACTTTAAATTTTATATACTGATTTTGTACTCGTCACATTCTTATTAGTTTCACCCCTTTTTGTTTTTGTCTTTTTTTTTAACGTTCCATCCTTTCTGCTATGAAAATGAAAATATCAATTTTTATAGCTAATTCATTCTTTTAACAGCAAAATCCTAACGAACAACAAAAATTTATATTCCCCATTTAAAAGTAAGCCAAAACAAAAAATAAAAAAGCGAAACTGAAAACTCACAGTTATGAATTGGCATAATAATCCAAATAATGCACACCCCCGAGTGGCTGAGTCTCTCGCTATAAAAGTGGATAGACGCGTCAATAGATATTTAAAAATCGACTATATCAATCGAACTGTATCGTATCGAACCAATTTTTTGGTATTTTTTGATAAAATCTTAGGTTTTTATATAAATCTATAACTATACCGATAATTAGGACAAGTTTTTTATTTTATGAAAATAAACCAAAAAAATACTGAACCATACCGAATAAATTTATATGTGAAAAATATATTTATATATTAAGTTTAAAAATAATAAAGTATTCAATTTTTCCTTGGGCCTTGGAATTATGAAAACAGTTACAAACCAACAAGTAATTAGACTCAAAATCGTAATTCCCAAACTTATTATGCTACTCCCACTGAAACTAAATTATTTCCTGCATATTTACTAGCATGAGACAATATATTTTAGCAATTATGAGTATCAAACTACAATGTATATGATTTACATTTATCTTTTTGAATATATAATTTTCTATAGACTTTATTCTTGAGTCCCAACTTAGTTAATATCTTTTCACTCGTGTGATTTATATTATTTTTTGTCTTTGCTTAGTTTCTTTTACGCTGATGTAGCATAGTTGATGGATCTACACTCAGGCCATCTTTCATATTTTCTTAATTCATCACCATTTAAACAGTTAAAATATCTAAAGAGTTTTGCTAAGTCCTATAAAAGTATGTATGTTATGCATTCTACTTCTACCGGTGACTTTTATATGATACTTAAAACAAATTAACCGAACCGTATCGATACCGAAGAGCAACCGACATGATTGAGACGGTTTCGAAAAGTCTAATTTTAATTATACTTAATAAAATAACTAAAAAATTAATATGATATAAATTTTATAAAATAACTGGCCGAAACGAACCTTTGACACCCCTAGAAGCGGAGAACCTTAACAATTTTCCTTAGCTGTTAAACTTTAAGGGCTTGTTTGTTGCTTTGAAAAACTTGAGGATTTAAATTCTGACATTCGAAAAACAATGAAGGGCTTAGTAAGCGACATACGCTTTACTTCCTATTGCTCTCAGCTCTCTCTAGCTCCCATTCTCTCTGCGGTATACGAGCCACCGCTACCGACGCCGGATTCAGCACCGGTAATCTTCTTTCTCCCATTTCTTAATCTTTATCGGCTATTTCCTTTTGTAAGATGTAGAGCTGAATGACTACTTTTGTTGCAGGTTGCGGCGCAGCGGGAACTAGTGGTTGTGAAAAAATTACTACCTATATTCTGCTCAAGGTATGCATCTGAATCATTAAGGAGGCAGTTATCATTTGTATTTATTTCTTCCATGGACCATTTGATTTTACTGGGTTCGAAATCAATTATTAGTGGATCTCTTTGCATAAATACAGGGTCTGAACCATTTTTAAATAATGGGGTTTATCAGCCAAAAAAAGAAGGAAAGGAAAGACAGTGAATAATGTCACATAATCTTTTTGATGACATTCATTTTTCATAAATATGAAGACGGGTTTGCCTTTTGTGGTAATAAATAAGGAATTTCGGATGGAACAACTAAATAAACTTCGGACTTTCTGTCAATGCTGGTGTTTTGTAGCTGCAATTTTGTCTGAAGACTAATGCAGAGTGAAATAGCAATGGAGGGGGAGCTGAAGTTTTTGATCTGCCAAACCAATTCTCTAGGCGTTAGGGGCTTAGAACAATCCATGCATTCAAATATTCAATGTTCTCACAGCTAAAAAACTGCAGCGCAATAAAAAAATTGGGGAAGAATAAGGTGAATTCTTAATTAGCTGCTTAGGAATAGACAAAAATAGCTTAAAATGGAGTAAAAGTTTTTCAATATTTCGTTAGTTCAGAGAAGTTTAAATAATGAAAGAGAAGCTAGTACTGAATTCGTCAGATATGAATGGAATTAAGAGTTCTATTTTCTACATTTTACAAAAGCGCACCCACTATGGGCTGCTTATAGATCAACAATTCCACCGAGTTGAGTATAATTATATGTGATATAGCATCTTCTATACTATGAATGTCAATGAACCCCATTATTGCAATTGCTTATAGATGAAGTTTTGATGTTTGTGACAAAATTACTGTTTCTAGATAATTCAGTAAATGGATTTGGCTTCATAAAGCAGCAGGGTTAACTTCTGCTGTGTGTTTTTGTAGTAAAAGGTAAAAGATTTAATAGTTGTTAATGGTTAATTGTAACTTATATGAAAATTTCTTCTGTTCGTCTATTTAGATTAGATGTCAAAAGATGTGGAAAATCCCAAAGATGAAGATTCCAGGGCATCTTTGGATGCTTCTTCCCTGTCACAGAGTTTTCAATCAACTTGGTATAGTGGCTTACTTGAGCAAGCATCGGTTTATGGCATAGCTGCTGGGTACTGTCTTTCAGCATCATTGCTCTCCATCATTAACAAGTGGACCATAATGAAATTTCCGTACCCGGGAGCACTAACTGCATTGCAGTACTTCACAAGTGCAGCTGGAGTTCTTGTGTGCGGATGGCTTAATCTTATCGAGCATGATAAACTTGATCTTCTAACAATGTGGAGGTTCCTACCTGCAGCAATTATATTCTACCTGTCTCTTTTCACAAACAGTGAGCTTCTCCTCCACGCCAATGTTGATACATTTATTGTCTTCAGATCAGCAGTCCCCATCTTTGTTGCGATAGGAGAGACCCTCTACTTGCACCAGCCGTGGCCAACAATAAAAATGTGGTTGTCACTTGGTACAATTTTCGCTGGTAGCGTGCTCTATGTCAGTACAGATTACCAGTTCACTCTTACAGCTTATAGCTGGGCCTTGGCCTATTTAGTGAGCATGTCTATTGATTTTGTTTACATCAAGCACGTGGTTATGACAATTGGTCTAAACACATGGGGTCTTGTGCTGTACAACAATCTTGAGGCATTGCTTCTCTTTCCTATAGAGTTACTTATAATGGGTGAATTGAAGAAGATTAAACGTGAAATTGACGACGAGTCTGATTGGCATAGCTTTCAAGTGGTGTTACCAGTAGCCCTGTCATGTTTATTTGGTTTAGCAATATCCTTCTTTGGATTTTCTTGCCGTAGAACAATCTCTGCAACAGGATTTACTGTTCTTGGCATTGTAAACAAACTTTTGACAGTGGTGATAAATCTAGTTATATGGGATAAACACTCCAAACTTATCGGAACACTGGGGCTGTTGATCTGCATGTCTGGTGGCATTATGTACCAGCAGTCCACAAGCAACAAGCCCAAGGCCATGAAAGATGTAAATCCACAAGTAGCTGATGAGGAGGAGCAACACAAGCTGCTTGAAATGCAAAGCAACATGCAGGGCAGTGACAATCAGAAGCAAGGTACATAAATCGGGAGATCGGATACAATAACTCATTCTTGGAATTTCTTCTCCATTCTCTCATTCAATATTCAATTATACGCTCCACAGAAACCTTGCTCTTAATTTAAGTGCCAGGTGCGGTAACTTCCGGACCATTTTACCAGGAAGCAACTCTTGAGAATGGAATTGCAGTTGTAGAGAAGTGATTTATTGTTTATATTCAAGGCTAGAAACTCAGCCGCCGCCTCCTACTGATCAGGACAGCATGTTATGTTTATTTCACATAGTTTACATTCCTCTTCAAGCATACTTGTTGAGTCAGTGAAGTTTTTCCTCGTTGAATATTTGAAGTGTAATAGAACTATTCTTGAGAGGAAAAGACTGCAAGAGGGAAGGTTTTTGAACCAAGGTGAAGGGTGTTACCGCCTGTACGTTCATATCGGGCAACTTCATATAAGCTATTGCATTTTTTTGGGTGAATCATCCTGATCGGGAACTCGGGTAGTGCAGAATTTAGCCAAACAACGTTATAATAACAATAACAAAGACAATGCAAGTTGATAATAACGACAATTAAAGTTGATAAAAAAGACACCAAATTAACGTGGTTCGGTCAATGTGACCTACGTCCATAAGCGGAGATGAGCAATTTCACTATATCAATAAGAGTACAAAAGAGAGTACAAAATTAGAGTAAATATTCTAATTTAATCCCAAATACCCTAAGAGAATAACCTCACAAGATCACTTCAAAGAAAGGGTTCACACAAGTGTTTTCCAACACTTAACTCTCATACAAAATACTCTTAATAAAGAAGGAAAATAAGAAACAAGAAATGAAGACTCAAGTCTTGTTGATGTTTATTCAAATGAGTAGAGAGTCCTCATTATATAAGAAAAGAAGAAAGAAATGCTTGGCCAACAATTGGCTACATCCTCTCAAAATACAAAGCCTTCATTTGGCCAACAAGACCTTAAATAAAAGGCTCCAAATGTGCCAACAAGGCTCACAAATGAAAAGCCTAAAAATAAGGCCACCTTTTACAGATCTCCACCTTGGCCTAATTTTGGATGATATAGTAAATTTGCTTCACCTTCTCCGCAAAAGCCCCAATAGGCATATATTAAAATTTAATGCCATCAAAATCAGACAAGTTGTCTGATACTGAAACTGTAGTAACAGTAGATCCCAATAAAGTATACAACGAACCAGATCTGTGTGTTTTTATGATCACAAGAGCACCCTGAAAATTTTTTAGAACTCCATCTTCACCAGTGAATTTGCACCCAAGGGATTCTAAAGTGTCCGAAGAGATGGGATTTTTCTTCAACTCAGGAACATATCTAACATCAATGAGAGTTCTCACCACACCATCGTGCATTCTGATCTGAATTGTACCATTCCCAATAACGTTACAAGTAACATTGTTACCTAGTTGGACAACTCCACCTGCAACTGAATCATATGTAGAAAATAAATCCCTGCTAGGACACATATGATATGAACAACCGGAATCTAAAATTCACTCATTGTCTAATCTGAAACTAGTTTTAGTTGCAAAATATAGTTCCCTCAATCTCATCAGTTGCTACACTAGCTTCGGCGGTGTCAATATTTTTGTGCTCATTTTTTCTTTCTTTATGCTTTTCTTTATTTTTCAGTTTATAGCTTTCAGAGATAATGTGACCTTTCTTATGACAATAGCGATACTTTAAATTATTGTATCTGGATATAGAGTCGGATTTGACCCTAACAAACAAGCCAACTTCCACTTGAGTTCCACTATCTTCACAAGTAATATCACTATCTATCTGTTCTTTTGATTTCAAGATAGATTTATATCCTTATAAGAGATATTATACTTTGCATAAAGCATAATATCTCTTATGTGCTTAAAAGATGGGGGTAGAGAACAAAGTAGTAACACGGCTTGATCCTCATCTTTAATTTCAGCATCTATATTACTCAAATCCATAAGAATGAAATAAAAGGTGTTAAGATGAGAGAGAATAGAAGTACCTTCACCCATACGAATTGTATACAGCTTCTGCTTCAGGTAAAGTCTATTTTCCACCGTCCTCTTCATATATAAAGTTTTCAATTTTTCCCATATGCCTTTGGCTATGGTTTCTGTAGAAACTTCACGTAAAACCTCATTTGAGAGATTTAAAATGATACATGTTTTTGTCCTTTTGTCTATGACGGTAAACTCTTCATCCGTCATTTTATTCGACTTCTTCTCATTTTCTTGCAATGCCAAATCTAAGCCATCCTGAATTAGGATAACTTCCATCTTTAATTGCCACATTCCGAAGTTTACACTTCGATCAAATTTTTCAACATAAGTCTTTGTTAAAGTCATATTGGTTACTGAAATAAACCCGGTTAGATCCGGCTCTGATACCAATTTGTTAGGATCGGGAACTCGGGTAGTGCGGAATTTAGCCAAACAACTTTATAGTGACAATAACAAAGACAATGCAAGTTGATAATAACGGCAATTAAAGTAGATAAAGAAGACACCAATTTAACATGGTTCAGTCAATGTGACATACGTCCACAAGCGAAGAGGAGCAATTTCACTATACCAATATGTGTACAAAATTAGAATAAATACTCAAAATTAATCCCAAATACCCTAAGAGAATAATCTCACAATATCACTCCAAATGAAGGGTTCATACAAGTTCTTCCCAACACTTAGCTCTCATACAAAATACTCTTAATAAAGGAGGAAAGTAAGAAACAAGAAATAAAGACTCAAGTCTTGTTGGTGTGTATTCAAATGAGTAAGAGTCCTCATTATATAGGAAAAGAAGAAAGAAATGTTTGGCCAACAATTGGCCACATCCTCTCAAAATACAAGGCCATTTATTTGGCCAACAAGGCCTTAAATAAAAGGCTCCAAATGTGCCAACAAGGCTCACAAATAAAAAGCCTAAAAATAAGGCTACCTTTTACAATCCTATTAATTTTTCTCTCTTCTTTGAATATCCTTGGGGACCTTTTTGGGGGATTGAATCAAAACAAATTATTGTATTGTTACTATCCGCAAACCAGCACTGTGGATAAAGGGAAAGAACAAGGAGAAATGGGTGCAGTACCAGAATCTATAATAAATGAAGCAGAAGGAGAATGTGGACTTTGCTGCTACTGTGTTCTCTCTTCCATTTGCGAGGAACATCTAGAGTACTTTTGATAACTACAATGAATTAACAACCAAAATAACAGTTACAAATTTAATTCTCCAGTTTGACATCAAGTTGGAAAAATCCACTAGTAACCCTCTTTATATAAACAGCCCAAACCCTGACGAAAATGATACAATTACAGTGCTTGTATTTTTGAATTACAAACACCGAATAACTGATACTCCATTACTGTCCATCTCTTACAGTTAAGCTCAAACCTCCAAAACTTGATGAAGAACCCTATAAAGCTAAGATATTATTCCATCAACCAAGGTTCTTGAACTGCTGCCCATGCACATAATTCACCTTCTTTAAACCAAAGAGCTGCAGAAAGGAAATGAACACAGATCAAAACACCAATTAAATGAGAATCAAGGCTAACTAATTCTAATTTGAGGAACAAACTAAAGTATTCTGCTAAAGACTTCAGTTTCATTTGCGAGAGAAATAATTTCCAAGAACTAACACTCACTACTCACTTCATCAGTAGAGAAATCACAAATCTAAAAATTTACAGGGCAAACCAACTAGTCAGCTATCTATCTTACTGGAACACACATCCTAGTTATAGGTGGTCTTTTACTTCCTAGCCACCACAAATCAGCTAAAACTGCACGCATATAGATATTTGGGTGCTTTTTTTTTTCCAGAGAGCGGCACATGGGACAAGCTAGCAAATACTCGAGCTTTCTTAGAAATACATATCATTAATGTTCAAATCAGTAAACCTAACTTACCAAGTTTGTGAAGAGTAACAGTCAATGTTTATTCGGATGCACAACTTAGGATTGGTTGTGGATGACCAAGGATTATCAACTGAATTGATGTGAATAAATAAACATGCAAGCGCATATCTGCTTGCACATTGTTTTAGTCACATCTTCTCATTTATTGTTTAAAAGGCGAAATTGAGGCAAAGCATAGGCCTCGGGGTGTGACATTGTTTAGGGACTTGGGACTTGTTTCCTTCTTCACCGCTCGAAGGCCTCAAAGCGGCATCCCTGGTTACGCCTGCACAAAAGGAAATCGGTAACGAATAGAACGCAAAGAATACTTCGAAGGAAACAAGAAGCAAACCTCACCATAGTTCTTGGCCTCCCATCTGCCTTTTGCCAAATCGCGCCAAGCGCGCTCGGCGTAAGAGGAGGTCGAGGCTAACTTCCGAACCCAGTCCTCGAGGTCAGGCACCGCTTGTGGCATCCAAGGGGCAGCTGAACATCAGGGAAGGACATCAGAAAAAATCGGAAAAGGACATGCAAAATGAACAAAAATCACTTACAGTCAAAATTCCATTCTTCAGGGAACGGCATCTTCTCCTCCGGAATGAGATCACGGGTCCTCACTCGAATATAACGACCCATCCAACCCCAATCCTTGTCTTCATCGATGCTTGACATCAAAGCCTTCGATGCCCGACGATGGAGTCTGATTAGTCCTCGAAAGATCTGAGGCCGATACAGTCGTATGAGGTGGTTCAGAGAAAAATCCAACCCCCCGGCTTTGATAGAGAAGAAACGCAACAAGATCACTATACGCCATAGAGAGGGATGAATTTGGCCAAGGGTGACTTGATACCTTTTGCATAAATCAATAATCACCGGGTCGACGGGTCCCAGTGTGAAGGGATAAGTATAAACACTTAAAAACCCTTACACGTAAGTGGTAACACTCTTATCGGAAGATGGAATTTGCAACACGACCTCGGAACCCCAGTTGCAGTCTTTTCGGACGGCCTCGAGGTGATCCTCCGTTATAGAGCACGTATACATCGATACGTGTTCACATCAACCCGGAACGGAGGAAGGATTCTCCACCTTAAAATCGGTCTTCAAAGTGCACGGGCCAGGAACATAGTCATGAACTGACGGCTCCACCGGCGCCTTATCATCAGATGGCCGTGAGGAAGAAGCTTTCTCCTTCTGAGGTACGGTTTTGGAAGTTTTCGTCATTGATATGAAAGGAAAGAGTGCAAAGGAAGGTGAAGAAATAGACAGCACCAAAATTCTGGTATGGGCGGCCCCGTAGCAGCGAAATAGAGAGGATAAATAAGAATGTTTGGAAGAAGAGAAGGCGCAAAAGTGGTAAAGGTTGTATGGAAAGACTATTTATAGACTAAGGCATGACGGTTCGGTATCAGCGGTGGCCGACCACTGTCTGACACACATTAAATGCTCTGGTAAAATCGAGTCGATGGGACAGCTATAACATACGTCAAGATCGGGTTCGATAGAAACGTCAGCATAAATTTGATCGAGCCGCAGGGAAATCATATCATTCCTCGCCACATCCTTTCCGAAAAATGACGGGACTGTCTGTGTACGGTCAAAACTGATTCTCAGTCATAATGACCGGTCGAGACAATGATGTTTCAATCGAAGGGTATCCACATGACAAGCTCGGACGAATTCCGAAGTAGGGACGTCGAGCTTCGCGCTATAAACGGTAAAACTCGATATCATTATCGAGCCCGTGTCCGAATTGGACTACGGGGCAACACCGATCGATACAGACCCCGAATATCGATGCCCCAAGCAAAACCGAGCTCGAACCAAGACTGGGGGTTCGACATAACACCGAGCTCGATCCAGTGCCAAGCTCGCAGACAAGAGCCGTTACAACCGCACCGAGGGAGAGAATCTTGGCAAGAATCAAGGAAGAGACAAACCATCATGGGTCTTCCACTCTATGTATTATTTTATTATGTTGTTATAGATAAAGCAGTGATCCTCTACTATAAAAAGGGGGATAGACTGCAATAGAGGCAAGTTCTCCAAGATACATTAAGATTTCATTGTGCTTGTTTTTCTAACTCATTTCAGTCTTCCCGTCCATCATTCCCATTTTACAGCAAAAATACATGTATTGTCATTTTGTATCAAAGGGATTCGCATACCCTTAGAACCATATCTAAATTTAACGTTATCCGATTTTTTGGGTAAATAGTTTGGCGCCCACCGTGGGGCTAAGGGTAATAGTGATTGTTTGATATAAATCTACAGTACACTCCAGCTTACAACTTCAAAATGGCTTTACCTATCGACCTCGAAGCCGGCCTTCAAGATGAAACCAATAACTTGGCGCCCGGGGCCGGAAGGCTACCTGACGACGGCAACGAGGCTCGAATCGAAGAACCCGAAATTCGAGCTGAAGTACCATTGGATATCAATTCACAAATAGCTCTAGAAGCGAATCAGCGTTCTGAACCGGAAAGAAGCGTTCAGGGCGGTGCTCGGCCCATAGCCCGAGACACCTACAACACGGGGGAAATCGGGGTCAGCTTGCGTATGATTTTCGAAATGTTACAAGCCCAACAAACAACGATAGCTCAGTTGCAGAGCTGAACTCATATGCAAAGCGGGCCGAACTCCAATCCGCTTCTTCGAGAAGTCACCCCCAGAACGGAGCCCGCCGTAGTGAAATCAAACGAGCAGGAATCGGGGACCGCTCCTGAAATTACTAAATTGCTCGAGGAACTCACAAAACCAGTCGAAGCCAACGACAAAAAAGTGGAAACGTATAACGCTAGGGTCGATTAAATCACGGGGGCTCCGCCAATGATAAAAGGGCTCGATTCGAAAAAATTCATACAAAAGCCTTTTCCCTTGAGCACGGCCCCAAAACCAATCCCCAAAAAATTCTGTATTCCCGAAATTCCCAAATATAATGGTACGACCGATCCTAATGAACACGTCACCTCCTACACATGTGCCATCAAAGGCAACGATTTGGAGGATGATGAGATCGAATCCGTGTTGTTGAAAAAGTTCGGAGAGACCCTCGCAAAGGGAGCAATGATCTGGTATCACAACTTACCACCAAATTCCATCGATTCTTTTGCCATGTTAGTAGATTCGTTCGTAAAAGCACATGCTGGTGCCATAAAGGTTGCAACAAGGAAATCAGATCTCTTCAAAGTAAAACAAAGGGATAACGAAATGCTGAGGGAATTCGTATCCCGATTTCAAATGGAACGTATGGACTTGCCACCGGTCACAGATGATTGAGCCATACAAGCTTTCACCCAAGGACTGAACGAGCTAAGTTCGACAGCATCACGTCGGCTGAAACAAAATTTGATGGAGTACCCAGCAATAACTTGGGCAGATGTACACAACCGGTACCAATCAAAAATCAGGGTTGAAGATGATCAATTGGGAGCTCCGTATGGGACCGTACGTCAGAACCACACAACCACTAAAAATCAGAGGGAAATCAACAGAGAACAAAGGTCGAACAGAGACCGATACCAACCGTATGACACAGATCGGATGAACAACGGTTCAGCACGTGATGCGGTTCGGAAAAACCGAATGACTGATCGGGGACTTATGAGCAAGAGCGGCTTTGAAAAATATGTCGATCCTATAGAAGTCCCTCGATTATCGGAGTATAACTTCAACATTGGTACATCCGCCATCGTATCGGCCATCAGACGCATCAAAGACACTAGATGGCCTCGACCCATGCAGACTGATCCTGCCCAAAGGAATCCTAATCAAATGTGCGAATATCATGGCACCCATGGCCACAGAACGGAAGATTGCAGGCAACTAAGAGAGGAAGTGGCCCGCTTATTTAACAAAGGACACCTTCGGGAATTTCTGAGTGATAGGGTGAAGAACCATTTTAGGAACAAGGAATTCGGCAAGCAAAACGAGCCAGAAGAACCGCAACACGTCATTCACATGATCATCGGCGGCGTCGATGTCCCTCAGGGACCGATGCTTAAACGCACTAAAACATCAATTGTGAGGGAAAAGCGATCTCGAACTCAAGATTATACACCCATAGGGACTTTGTCCTTCAGTGATGAAGATACAGAGGGAATCATCCAACCCCATAACGATGCACTGGTAATATTCGTACTCATAAATAAAACTAAGATTAAGCGTGTGTTAAATGATCCAGGTAGCTCGGCCAATATCATCAGATCGAGGGTCGTAGAACAGCTCGGCCTACAAGATCAGGTCGTACCCGCAACTCTGGTTCTAAACGGATTCAATATGGCATGTGAAACCACCAAAGGCGAGATTACCCTACCAATAAACGTGGCCGGAACCATCCATGAAACAAAGTTTCACGAGATCGAAGGTGATATGAGATATAACTCCCTTTTCGGAAGGCCGTGGATCCACAGCATGAGAGCCGTACCCTCGACCCTACACCAGGTCCTCAAATTCCCAACATCGGGAGGTGTCAAAATAGTGTACGGAGAACAACCGGCCACAAAGGAAATGTTCTCCGTCGAAGAAGCAAAATCAATATCCTCGTCTTCGCCGATAAAAGGATCAGGTTCAGAAGGAGACACAATCGGAGAGCAGAGCGCCAAATAGCAATCACACACATCGGCTTCGACCCAGCCAGGTAAACAGAACATTGAAGAAGAAGATGATGACCGATGGATCCCTCGATCCTTCATAACCCCCGATGATTTCGATGCCACCAAATCAACAATTGAGGAACTGGAGCAAATCATATTGATCGAACACTGGCCCGAACGAAAGGTATACCTGGGAACGGGTTTGAGCCCCAAACTCAGGAAGAAACTCATTCAATTTCTTATCAATAACATCGACTGTTTTGCCTGGTCCCATTAAGATATAACAGGGATCCCGCCAGACATAACAGCGCACCAGCTAGGCTTGAACCCTAGGTTCAGACCGGTGAAGCAAAAAAGAAGGCCCCAGTCCAAGGAAAAACACGCATTCATACAGGACGAGGTAACAAAACTTCCCAAGATAGGGTCCATTCGGGAGGTAAAATACCCCGAATGGTTAGCCAATGTGGTTGTAGTACCTAAAAAAGGAAACAAACTTAGAATGTGTGTGGACTATAAGGATTTGAACAAAGCATGCCCCAAAGATTCCTTTCCACTGCCCAACATCGATCGCATGATCGATGCCATGGCCAGCCACGAGATCCTCACCTTTCTCGACAACTATTCCGGGTATAATCAAATTCAGATGAACCCGGACTACCGGGAAAAGACTTCATTTGTGACCCGACATGGAACATATTGTTATAACGTAATGCCCTTCGGGCTAAAAAATGCAGGAGTTACTTATCAACGCCTAGTAAACAGAAAGTTCGAAGAACAAATAGGTAAAATAATGGAAGTCTATATTGATGACATGCTAGTTAAGTCCCTGCGCGCAGAGGACCATTTGGCCCATTTGCAGGAAACGTTCGAGATTCTGCGAAAATACAACATGAAGCTCAACCCCGAAAAATGTGCTTTCGGGGTCGGTTCAAGCAAGTTCCTCGGCTTCATGGTGTTAAATCGAGGAATTGAGATCAACCCCGACAAAATTAAGGCCATCGAAGACATCACCATCGTGGACAGTGTGAAAGTTGTACAAAGGTTAACGGGAAGAATTGTAGCCTTAGGCCGGTTCATTTCAAGATCATCAGATCGAAGTCACAAATTTTTCTCCCTACTCAAAAAGAAGAACGACTTCGCCTGGACACCGGAATGCCAACAAGCGTTGCAGGATTTGAAACGATATCTATCGAGCCCACCACTGCTTCACACTCCAAAAATCGACGAAAAACTATACTTGTACTTGGCGGTATCGGAAGTCGCCGTAAGCAGTGTCCTAGTTCGAGAAGATCAAGGTACGTAATTTCCTGTTTATTACGTAAGTCGGACCTTAGAAGAAGCGGAAACTAGGTATCCGCACTTAGAAAAATTGGCACTTGCGCTGGTAAGCGCATCTATAAAGTTATGGTCGTACTTTCAATGTCACCCCGTAAGCGTATTAACCACCTGCCCACTCCGTAATATTTTACATAGGCCCGAACTATCAGGCCGATTGGCCAAATGGGCCATCGAACTCAGTGGGTACGATATCGAATATCAACCCCGTACGGCCATCAAGTCTCAAATTTTGGCAGACTTTGTGGCCGACTTCACGCCAACCCTCATACCCGAAGTCGAAAAGGAACTCCTTTTGAAATCGGGTATATCGTCCGGGGTATGGATCCTTTTTACGGACGGTGCTTCGAATATAAAGGGGTCCGGGTTAGGCATAGTTTTGAAACCCCCCACGGGTAACATTATTAGGCAAGCTATTAAAACTATCAGATTAACTAACAATGAGGCTGAGTATGAATCCATGATTATAGGTCTCGAACTAGCTAGAAACTTGGGAGCAGAAGTCATTGAGGCGCATTGTGACTCTTTGCTGGTGGTGAGTCAAGTAAACAAAACCTTCGAAGTCCGAGAAGGTATGATGCAAAGGTATTTGGACAAACTGCTTATCACTTTATACCATTTCAAACAATGGACCCTACGGCATGTTCCACGAAAACGGAATAGTGAGGCCGATGCTCTTGCAAATTGGGGATCGTCGGTCGAGGTAGATGATTTGAGCTCGGGGACTGTCGTTCAACTTTCAAGATCGGTAATCGAAGATGGGCACGCCGAAATAAATTCTACTAGCTTAACCTGGGATTGGAGAAACAAGTATATTGAATACTTAAGAAACGGAAAGCTCCCTTCAGACCCTAAAGATTCCAGGGGCCCTACGGACTAAAGCTGCTCGATTCACGTTGGCTGCGGACGGAACACAATATCGAAGAACATTTGATGGACCGATGGCAGTATGCGTGGGTCCGGGAGATACCAATTACATCCTCCAGGAAGTACACGATGGCACTTGTGGCAATCACTCTGGTGCCGACACATTAGTTCGAAAAGTGATCAGAGCGGGGTATTATTGGATCGATATGGGCAAGGATGCGAAAGAATTTGTTCGTAAATATGACAAATGTCAAAGGTTTGCGCCAATGATCCATCAACCCGGAGAGCAACTTCACTCGGTCCTATCCCCATGGCCATTCATGAAATGGGGAATGGACATCGTCGGCCCTCTGCCATCGACCCCAGGTAAAGCCAAATTTATTTTATTTATGACTGACTATTTTTCTAAATGGGTTGAAGTGCAGGCGTTCGAGAAAATAAGAGAGAAAGAAGTTATAGACTTTATTTGGGATCATATCATATGCTAAGGCTGGCAAGTGGGATCGTTCAAACTCTTAAGTTTTAATATTATAATTTTCTTCGAAGATCACAAAATAAGGAGGATATTATCAACACCATACCACCCTAGTGGGAACGGTCAAGCCGAATCAACGAACAAGACTATTCTTCAAAACCTGAAGAAGAGATTGAACGACGCGAAGGGAAAATGGAGAGAAATCCTGCCCGAAGTCCTTTGGGCATACCGAACAACGTCAAAATCCAGTACGGGGGCGACCCCATTCTCCTTAGTATATGGTTCCGAAGCATTAATACCTGTCGAAATCGGTGAACCTAATCCCAGATTTCGATTCATGACGGAAGAATCAAATAACGAGGCTATGAACACCATCCTTGAATTATCGGACGAAGGACGAGAAGCTGCCCTCATCCGATTGGCCGCCCAAAAGCAACGAATCGAAAGGTATTATAATCGAAGAACTAAACTTCGCCATTTCAAGCCCGGGAACTTAGTATTAAGAAAAGTCACCATTAATACTCAGAATCCAAACGAAGGAAAATTAGGACCAAATTGGGAAGGACCATACCAGGTGCTCGAGAACATTGTAAAAGGATCATACAGGCTCGACATCATAAACGGCAAATAGCTATCAAGCAGTTGGAATGTATCACATCTAAAACGGTACTACTGCTAAGGTACGACCTTTCCATATTCATCTAACTGACCCATGCAGAAGTCCGAACAAGAGCTGAAGAAGATCTTTCACTTAAAAGCATGCGTTGCACTCTTTTTCCCTTAGACCGGTTTTCTCCCAAATGGATATTTCGGCAAGGTTTTTAATGAGGCAACCATCGATCGTGCTGCACTTTTGACAATATCCGAGGCCTCTTTCCAACCGACCTCGAATACCGGGGGGCATCAGGGCCCTCAAATACATCGAGCTCAGATGCAAAAAAGTCATCTCACAACAATAGGGTTCCAACAGGAAAAATTGTAAGAGCCAAATGGTCAAAATGAACCATGCTCATATAGATTGGCCCAAACATAACCACATGTGCAATGACTTGAGATTTATTGTGCAACCAGAATTAAGCCTACGGGCTACTTTCATTCCGAGTTCGAAATAATCACTCGAATATTAAGCCTACGGGCTACTTACATTACTTCGAGTTCGAATCATTCACTCGACTAAGCCTACGGGCTATCTTTATTTCGAGTTCGAGCAAACACTCACTCGACCATTGCGCCTACGGGCCACATTATCTCGAGTTCGAAACATTCACTCGACCATTACGCCTACAGGCTACTTACATTACTTCGAGTTCGAATCATTCACTCGACTATTAAGCCTACGGGCTACTATTATTTCGAGTTCGAGCAAACACTCACTCGACCATTGCGCCTACGGGCCACATTATCTCGAGTTCGAAACATTCACTCGACCATTACGCCTACGGGCTACGACATTCCGAGTTCGAAACATTCACTAGACTATTGAGCCTACGGAATAATAGTATTCCGAGTTTGAGCAAGCACTCACTCGACCATTAAGCCTACGGGCTACTGTTATTCCGAGTTCGAGCAAGCACTCACTCGACCATTAAGCCTACGGGCCACATTACTTCGAGTTCGAATCATTCACTCGACTAAGCCTACGGGCTATCTTTATTTCGAGTTCAACCAAACACGCACTCGACCATTGCGCCTACGGGCCACACTATCTCGAGTTCGAAATATTCACTCGACTATTAAGCCTATGGGCTACTGTTATTCCGAGTTCAAACAAGCACCCACTCGACCATTACACCTACGGGCTACAATATTTCAAGTTCAAAACATTCACTCAACGGCTAATAAGCTACTTTTACTCTGAGTTTACATTAACTCAACCAGTACATTACACCTACGGATTATGTTCCTTCAAAGTTTGAATCATTGACTCAACAAGCAAACCCAGGGGCTACAAATCTGATCGATCAGAGAGATTACAACAAGGTCAACATTCGATCAAAAGTCTTCACAAAACAAAAACAAGTCGACCTCGTTATACATATATAAACAAAAATTGCCTACGTGATTAAATTGCAAACATGAAGAATTAGAAATTAAGCTTCCTGGTCGAGCTCTTCCCCGTCCTAGGATCCGCTTTTGCTACTATCATCATCATCATCATCATCATCATAAGCCAAGGCTTCAGCTTCCGCTTCGAGCTCTTTTGCCTTTTTTACATCTTTGGTAAGGTCAAAACCTCGAGCGTGTATCTCCTCGAGGGTATCCCTCCGAGACCTACACTTGGCAAGTTCGGCAACCCAATGAGCTCGAGTACCGGCGGTCTTCGCCGTTTCCCGGGCCTCCATCTGAGCAGCCTCAGCATCAGCCCGATATACAGCAATGGACTTATCTTCCAAGGCATTTGACGACTCAACCTCCGCCTTAGCCTCAGCAAGTCGTGTTTCAAGCTCCTCGATCTTAGCTTGAACCGACCCCTTTTGCTTGGCACTTCGAAGTTGAACGTCGGCCGATAATAATTTCGTTAAGATGGTTTCTTTTTCCGCTGCCAGGCGGTCGAGGGTCTCCTTCCACCGATTGCATTCAGCTTGGATTTGATCGACTTCTTCTCGAAGTAACCTGATCTTTTAGACGCAACTGAGACAACGAAGGGTTAACTTTCACGGTTGAGTCAGACCCATACTTTAACTGAACGAGGCTCACCTACTTATCGAGCTCGACCCCTTCTTCACGAACCTTAGCCACATCCGCTTGGAGGTCCTTTATAGCCTCGTCCTTTTGGCTGCAAAGAAGCCGCGGGGCATCTCTCTCACCTGAGACCTTCCGGAGCTCGGCCTCACACTGGCTAAGATCGACTCGAAACCTACTAATGGCCTGCACAGTAAGAAACACGAGTCAAGTATGGAAAAGAACAAAGAAACCAAGTATGGAAGAATCATTACCCGAGTAATGAAACGCTGAGCCTCCTCTAATAAAAGAGAAGCGTCACCAATATCGAAACCATCGTCGACTCCAGTAAAACAATCCCTAAAAGGATCCCCTGCACCAGAGCCTTCGCCGATATCGGGAGCCTTCAACTCTCGAGCTTCCTTCAATGCCTCCTCAGAAAAAGATGGAAGAGAAGGCGAATGACCCATTGTCATAGCCCCGAGCAAAGCACTAGGAGTACTCCAGTCGAGACTCAGGTCTTCGAAAACAACCCCGGCAGTCACAACCACCATCGGCTCGGGAGCTCAGGCAACCTCGATGGCCTCCGTAGATCGGACTACCAAAGCCGAGGAATTATTTTCTTCTTCTTCTTCTTCTCAAAGTCGATGGACCGAGTCAATCGAAAGGGCAATTAATTTTCTCCTCACCCTTCGAGTTTTGAGTTTGGGGTCCTCTGACCGAGAGGAAGCTCTTCGCTTCTTATCTTCCCCCTGTTTAGGGACTTGGGACTTGTTTCCTTCTTCACCGCTAGAAGGCCTCAAAGCGGCATCCCTGGTTACGCCTGCACAAAAGGAAATCGGTAATGAATAGAACGCAAAGAATACTTCGAAGGAAACAAGAAGCAAACCTCACCATGGTTCTTGGCCTCCCATCTGTCTTTTGCCAAATCGCGCCAAGCGTGCTCGGCGTAAGAGGAGGTCGAGGCTAACTTCCGAACCCAGTCCTCGAGGTCAGGCACCACTTGTGGCATCCAAGGGGCAGCTGAACATCAGGGAAGGACATCAGAAAAAATCGGAAAAGGACATGAAAAGTGAACAAAAATCACTTACGGTCAAAATTCCATTCTTCAGGGAACGGCATCTTCTCCTCCGGAATGAGATCACGGGTCCTCACTCGAATATAAAGACCCATCCAACCCCGATCCTTGTCTTCATCGATGCTCGACATCAAAGCCTTCGATGCCCGACGATGGAGTCTGATTAGTCCTCGAAAGATCTGAGGCCGATACAGTCGTATGAGGTGGTTCAGAGAAAAATCTAACCCCCCGGCTTTGATAGAGAAGAAACGCAACAAGATCACTATACGCCATAGAGAGGGATGAATTTGGCCAAGGGTGACTTGATACCTTCTGCATAAATCAATAATCATCGGGTCGACGGGTCCCAGTATGAAGGGATAAGTATAAACACTTAAAAACCCCTCCACGTAAGTGGTAACACTCTCATCGGAAGATGGAATTTGCAACACGACCTCGGAACCCCAGTTACAGTCTTTTCGGACGGCCTCGAGGTGATCCTCCGTTATAGAGCACGTATACATCGATACGTGTTCACATCGACCCGGAACGGAGGAAGGATTCTCCACCTTAAAATCGGTCTTCAAAGTGCACGGGCCAAGAACATAGTCATGAACTGATGGCTCCACCGGCGCCTTATCATCAGACAGTCGTGAGGAAGGAGCTTTCTCCTTCTGAGGTACGATTTTGGAAGTTTTCGCCATTGATATGAAAGGAAAGAGTGCAAAGGAAGGTGAAGAAATAGACAGCACCAAAATTCTGGTATGGGCGGCCCCGTAGCAGCAAAATAGAGAGGATAGATAAGAATGTTTGGAAGAAGAGACGGCGCAAAAGTGGTAAAGGTTGTATGGAAAGACTATTTATAGACTAAGGCATGACGGTTCGGTATCAGCGGTGGCCGACCACCGTCTGACACACATTAAATGCTCTGGTAAAACCGAGTCGATGGGACAGCTATCACATACGTCAAGATCGGGTTCGATAGAAACGTCAGCATAAATTTGATCGAGCCGCAGGGAAATCATAGCGTTCCTCGCCACATCCTTTCCGAAAAACGACGGGACTATCTGTGTATGGTCAAAACCGATTCTTAGTCACAATGACCGGTCAAGACAATGACGTTTCAATTGAAGGGTATCCACATGACAAGCTCGGATGAATTCCGAAGTAGGGACGTCGAGCTTCGCGCTATAAACAGCAAAACTCGATATCATTATCGAGCTCGTGTCTGAATCGGCCTACTGGGCAACACCGATCGATACATGCCCCGAATATCGATGCCCCAAGAAGAACCGAGCTCGAACCAAGACTGGGGGTTCGACCTAACACCGAGCTCGAGCCAGTTCCAAGCTCGCATACAAAAGCCATTACAACCGCACCGAGGGAGAGAATCTTGGCGAGAATCAAGGAAGAGACAAACCATCATGGGTCCTCCACCATATGTATTATTTTATTATGTTTTTATAGATAAAGCAGTGATCCTCTACTATAAAAAGGGGGATAGACTGCAATAGAGGCAAGTTCTCCAAGATACATTAAGATTTCATTGTGCTTGTTTTTCTAACTCATTTCAGTCTTCCCGTCCATCATTCCCATTTTATAGCAAAAATACATGTATTGTCATTTTGTATCAAAGGGATTCGCATACCCTTAGAACCATATCTAAATTTAACGTTATCCGATTTTTCAGGTAAATAGTTTGGCGCCCACCGTGGGGCTAAGGGTAACAGTGATTGTTTGATATAAATCTACAGTACACTCCAGCTTACAACTTCAAAATGGCTCTACCTATTGACCTCGAAGCCGGCCTTCAAGATGAAACCAATAACTTGGCGCCCGGGGCCGGAAGGCTACCTGACGACGGCAATGAGGCTCGAATCGAAGAACCCGAAATTCGAGCCGAAGTACCATTGGATATCAATTCACAAATAGCTCTAGAAGTGAATCAGTGTTCTGAACCGGAAAAAAGCGTTCAGGGCGGTGCTCGACTCATAGCCCGAGACACGTACAGCATGGGGGAAATCGGGGTCAGCTTGCGTATGATTTTCAAAATGTTACAAGCCCAACAAACAACGATAGCTCAGTTGCAGAGCTGAACACATATGCAAAGCGGGCCAAACTCCAATCCGCTTCTTCGAGAAGTCACCCCCATAACGGAGCCCGCCGTAGTGAAATCAAACGAGCAGGAATCAGGGACCGCTCCTGTAATTGCTAAATTGCTCGAGAAACTCACAAAACCAGTCGAAGACAACGACAAAAAAGTGGAAACGTATAACGATAGGGTCGATCAAATCCCGGGGCTCCGCCAATGATAAAAGGGCTCGATTCGAAAAAATTCATACAAAAGCCTTTTCCCTCGAGCGCGGCCCCCAAACCAATCCCCAAAAAATTCTGTATGCCCGAAATTCCCAAATATAACGGTACGACCGATCCTAACGAACACGTCACCTCCTACACATGTGCCATCAAAGGCAACGATTTGGAGGATGATTAGATCGAATCCGTGTTGTTGAAAAAGTTCGGAGAGACCCTCGCAAAGGGAGCAATGATCTGGTATCACAACTTACCATCAAATTCCATCGATTCTTTTGCCATGTTAGTAGATTCGTTCGTAAAAGCACATGCTGGTGCCATAAAGGTTGCAACAAGGAAATCAGATCTCTTCAAAGTAAAACAAAGGGATAACGAAATGCTGAGGGAATTCGTATCCCGATTTCAAATGGAACGTATGGACTTGCCACCGGTCACAGATGATTGGGCCGTACAAGCTTTCACCCAAGGACTGAACGAGCTAAGTTCGACAGCATCACGTCGGCTGAAACAAAATTTGATCGAGTACCCAGCAATAACTTGGGCAGATGTACACAACCGGTACCAATCAAATATCAGGGTTGAAGATGATCAATTGGGAGCTCCGTATGGTCCCGTACGTCAGAACCACACAACCACTAAAAATCAGAGGGAAATCAACAGAGAACAAAGGTCGAACAGAGACCGATACCAACCGTACGACACAGATCAGATGAACAACGGTTCAGCACGTGATGCGGTTCGGAACAACCGAATGACTGATCGGGGACTTATGAGCAAGAGCGGCTTTGATAAATATGTCGATCCTATAGAAGTCCCTCGATTATCGGAGTATAACTTTAACATTGGTACATCCGCCATCGTATCGGCCATCGGACGCATCAAAGACACCAGATGGCCTCGACCCATGCAAACTGATCCTGCCCAAAGGAATCCTAATCAAATGTGCGAATATCATGGCACCCATGGCCACAGAACGGAAGATTGCAGGCAACTAAGAGAGGAAGCGGCCCGCTTATTTAACAAAGGACACCTTCGGGAATTTCTGAGTGATAGGGCGAAGAACCATTTTAGGAACAAGGAATTCGGCAAGCAAAACGAGCCAGAAGAACCGCAACACGTCATTCACATGATCATCGGCGGCGTCGATGCCCCTCAGGGACCGATGCTTAAACGCACTAAAACATCGATTGTGAGGGAAAAGCGATCTCGAACTCAAGATTATACACCCATAGGGACTTTGTCCTTCAGTGATGAAGATACAGAGGGAATCATCCAACCCCATAACGATGCACTGGTAATATCCGTACTCATAAATAAAACTAAGATTAAGCATGTGTTAATTGATCCAGGTAGCTCGGCCAATATCATTAGATCGAGGGTCGTAGAACAGCTCGGCCTACAAGATCAGGTCGTACCCGCAACTCTGGTTCTAAACGGATTCAATATGGCATGTGAAACCACCAAAGGCGAGATTACCCGACCAATAAACGTGGCCGGAACCATCCAGGAAACAAAGTTTCACGAGATCGAAGGTGATATGAGATATAACTCCCTTTTCGGAAGGCCGTGGATCCACAGCATGAGAGCCGTACCCTCGACCCTACACCAGGTCCTCAAATTCCCAACATCGGGAGGTGTCAAAATAGTGTACGGAGAACAGCCGGCCGCAAAGGAAATGTTCTCCGTCGAAGAAGCAAAATCAATATCCTCGTCTTGGCCGATAAAAGGATCAGGTTCAGAAGGAGACACAATCGGAGAGCAGAGCGCCAAATAGCAATCACACACATCGGCTTCGACCCAGCCAGGTAAGCAGAACATTGAAGAAGATGATGACGACCGATGAATCCCTCGATCCTTCGTAACCCCCGATGATTTCGATGCCACCAAATCAACAATTGAAGAACTGGAGCAAATCATATTGATCGAACACTGGCCCGAACGAAAGGTATACCTAGGAACGGGTTTGAGCCCCAAACTCAGGAAGAAACTCATTCAATTTCTTATCAATAATATCGACTGTTTTGCCTGGTCCCATTTAGATATAACAAGGATCCCGCCAGACATAACAGCGCACCAGCTAGGCTTGAACCCTAGGTTCAGACCGGTTAAGCAAAAAAGAAGGCCCCAGTCCGAGGAAAAACACGCCTTCATAAAGGACGAGGTAACAAAACTTCCCAAGATAGGGTCCATTCGGGAGGTAAAATACCCCGAATGGTTAGCCAATATGGTTGTAGTACCTAAAAAAGGAAACAAACTTAGAATGTGTGTGGACTATAAGTATTTGAACAAAGCATGCCCCAAAGATTCCTTTCCACTGCCCAACATCGATCGCATGATCGATGCCACGGCCGGCCACGAGATCCTCACCTTTCTCGACACCTATTCCGGGTATTATCAAATTCAGATGAACCCGGACGACCGGGAA
Organism: Nicotiana tabacum; assembly: GCF_000715075.1. Classification (NCBI taxonomy): domain Eukaryota; kingdom Viridiplantae; phylum Streptophyta; class Magnoliopsida; order Solanales; family Solanaceae; genus Nicotiana; species Nicotiana tabacum. Next base: position 79,734,124 of record NC_134101.1, read on the forward strand.
AAGACTTCATTTGTGACCCGACATGGAACATATTATTATAACGTAATGCCCTTCGGGCTAAAAAATGCTGGAGCTACTTATCAACGTCTAGTAAACAGAAAGGTCGAAGAACAAATAGGTAAAATAATGGAAGTCTATATTGATGACATGCTAGTTAAGTCCCTGCGCGCAGAGGACCATTTGGCCCATTTGAAGGAAACGTTCGAGATTCTGCGAAAATACAACATGAAGCTCAACCCCGAAAAATGTGCTTTCGGGGTCGGTTCGGGCAAGTTCCTCGGCTTCATGGTGTCAAATCGAGGAATTGAGATCAACCCCGACAAAATTAAGGCCATCGAAGACATCACCATCGTGGACAGTGTGAAAGCTGTACAAAGGTTAACGGGAAGAATTGCAGCCTTAGGCCGGTTCATTTCAAGATCATCAGATCGAAGTCACAAATTTTTCTCCCTACTCAAAAAGAAGAACGACTTCGCCTGGACACCGGAATGCCAACAAGCATTGCAGGATTTGAAACGATATCTATCGAGCCTACCACTGCTTCACACTCCAAAAATCGACGAAAAACTATACTTGTACTTAGCGGTATCGGAAGTCGCCGTAAGCAGTGTCCTAGTTCGAGAAGATCAAGGTACGTAATTTCCCGTTTATTACGTAAGTCGGACCTTAGGAGAAGCGGAAACTAGGTATCCGCACTTAGAAAAATTGGCACTTGCGCTGGTAAGCGCATCTATAAAGTTATGGTCGTACTTTCAATGTCACCCCGTAAGAGTATTAACCACCTGCCCACTCCGTAATATTTTACATAGGCCCGAACTATCATGCCGATTGGCCAAATGGGCCATCGAACTCAGTGGGTACGATATCGAATATCAACCCCGTACGGCTATCAAGTCTCAAATTTTGGCAGACTTTGTGGCCGACTTCACACCAACCCTCATACCCGAAGTCGAAAAGGAACTCCTTTTGAAATCGGGTATATCGTCCGGGGTATGGATCCTTTTTACGGACGGTGCTTCGAATATAAAGGGGTCCGGGTTAGGCATAGTTTTGAAACCCCCCACGGGTAACATTATTAGGCAAGCTATTAAAACTATCAGATTAACTAACAATGAGGCCGAGTATGAAGCCATGATTATAGGTCTCGAACTAGCTAGAAACTTGGGAGCAGAAGTCATTGAGGCGCATTGTGACTCTTTGCTGGTGGTGAGTCAAGTAAACAAAACCTTCGAAGTCCGAGAAGGTATGATGCAAAGGTATTTGGACAAACTGCTTATCACTTTATACCATTTCAAACAATGGACCCTACGGCATGTTCCACGAAAACGGAATAGTGAGGCCGATGCTCTTGCAAATTGGGGATCGTCGGTCGAGGTAGATGATTTGAGCTCGGGGACTGTCGTTCAACTTTCAAGATCGGTAATCGAAGATGGGCACGCCAAAATAAATTCTACTAGCTTAACCTGGGATTGGAGAAACAAGTATATTGAATACTTAAGAAACGGAAAGCTCCCTTCAGACCCTAAAGATTCCAGGGGCCCTACGGACTAAAGCTGCTCGATTCACGTTGGCTGCGGACGGAACACAATATCGAAGAACATTTGATGGACCGATGCGGTATGCGTGGGTCCGGGAGATACCAATTACATCCTCCAGGAAGTACACGATGGCACTTGTGGCAATCACTCCGGTGCCGACACATTAGTTCGAAAAGTGATCAGAGCGGGGTATTATTGGATCGATATGGGCAAGGATGCGAAAGAATTTGTTCGTAAATGTGACAAATGTCAAAGGTTTGCGCCAATGATCCATCAACCCGGAGAGCAACTTCACTCGGTCCTATCCCCATGGTCATTCATGAAATGGGGAATGGACATCGTCGGCCCTCTGCCATCGACCCCAGGTAAAGCCAAATTTATTTTATTTATGACTGACTATTTTTCTAAATGGGTTGAAGTGCAGGCGTTCGAGAAAATAAGAGAGAAAGAAGTTATAGACTTTATTTGGGATCATATCATATGCCGATTCGGGATACCCGCCGAAATAGTGTGCGACAATGGGAAGCAATTCGTCGGCAGCAAAATCACAAAATTCTTCAAAGATCACAAAATAAGGAGGATATTATCAACACCATACCACCCCAGTGGGAACGGTTAAGCCGAATCAACGAACAAGACTATTCTTCAAAACCTGAAGAAGAGATTGAACGACGCGAAGGGAAAATGGAGAGAAATCCTGCCCGAAGTCCTTTGGGCATACCGAACAACGTCAAAATCCAGTACGGGGGCGACCCCATTCTCCTTAGTATATGGTTCCGAAGCATTAATACCAGTCGAAATCGGTGAACCTAATCCCAGATTTCGATTCATGACGGAAGAATCAAATAACGAGGCTATGAACACCATCCTTGAATTATCGGACGAAGGACGAGAAGCTGCCCTCATCCGATTGGCCGCCCAAAAGCAACGAATCGAAAGGTATTATAATCGAAGAACTAAACTTCGCCATTTCAAGCCCGGGGACTTAGTATTAAGAAAAGTCACCATTAATACTCAGAATCCAAACGAAGGAAAATTAGGACCAAATTGGGAAGGACCATACCAGGTGCTCGAGAACATTGTAAAAGGATCATACAGGCTCGACATCATAAACGGCAAATAGCTATCAAGCAGTTGGAATGTATCACATCTAAAACGGTACTACTGCTAAGGTACGACCTTTCCATATTCATCTAACTGACCCATGCAGAAGTCCGAACAAGAGCTGAAGAAGATCTTTCGCTTAAAAGCATGCATTGCACTCTTTTTCCCCTAGATCGGTTTTCTCCCAAATGGATTTTTCGGCAAGGTTTTTAATGAGGCAACCATCGATCGTGCTGCACTTTTGACAATATCCGAGGCCTCTTTCCAACCGACCTCGAATACCGGGGGGCATCAGGGCCCTCAAATACATCGAGCTCAGATGCAAAAAAGTCATCTCACAACAATAGGGTTCCAACAGGAAAAATTGTAAGAGCCAAATGGTCAAAATGAACCATGCTCATATAGATTGGCCCAAACATAACCACATGTGCAATGACTTGAGATTTATTGTGCAACCAGAATTAAGCCTACGGGCTACTTTCATTCCGAGTTCGAAATAATCACTCGAATATTAAGCCTACGGGCTACTTACATTACTTCGAGTTCGAATCATTCACTCGACTAAGCCTACGGGCTATCTTTATTTCGAGTTCGAGCAAACACTCACTCGACCATTGCGCCTACGGGCCACATTATCTCGAGTTCGAAACATTCACTCGACCATTACGCCTACAGGCTACTTACATTACTTCGAGTTCGAATCATTCACTCGACTATTAAGCCTACGGGCTACTATTATTTCGAGTTCGAGCAAACACTCACTCGACCATTGCGCCTACGGGCCACATTATCTCGAGTTCGAAACATTCACTCGACCATTACGCCTACGGGCTACGACATTCCGAGTTCGAAACATTCACTCGACTATTGAGCCTACGGGCTACTATTATTCCGAGTTCGAGCAAGCACTCACTCGACCATTAAGCCTACGGGCTACTGTTATTCCGAGTTCGAGCAAGCACTCACTCGACCATTAAGCCTACGGGCCACATTACTTCGAGTTCGAATCATTCACTCGACTAAGCCTACGGGCTATCTTTATTTCGAGTTCAACCAAACACTCACTTGACCATTGCGCCTACGGGCCACACTATCTCGAGTTCGAAATATTCACTCGACTATTAAGCCTATGGGCTACTGTTATTCCGAGTTCGAACAAGCACCCACTCGACCATTACGCCTACGGCTACAATATTTCAAGTTCAAAACATTCACACAACGGCTAATAAGCTACTTTTACTCTGAGTTTTCATTAACTCAACCAGTACATTACACCTACGGATTATGTTCCTTCAAAGTTTGAATCATTGACTCAACAAGCAAACCCAGGGGCTACAAATCTGATCGATCAGAGAGATTACAACAAGGTCAACATTCGATCAAAAGTCTTCACAAAACAAAAACAAGTCGACCTCGTTATACATATATAAACAAAAATTGCCTACGTGATTAAATTGCAAACATGAAGAATTAGAAATTAAGCTTCCTAGTCGAGCTCTTCCTCGTCCTCGGATCCGCTTTTGCTACCATTATCATCATCATCATTATCATAAGCTAAGGCTTCAGCTTCCGCTTCGAGCTCTTTTGCCTTTTTTACATCTTCGGTAAGGTCAAAACCTCGAGCGTGTATCTCCTCGAGGGTCTCCCTTCGAGACCTACACTTGGCAAGTTCGGCAACCCAATGAGCTCGAGTATCGGCGGTCTTCGCCGCTTCCCGGGCCTCCATCTGAGCAGCCTCAGCATCAGCCCGATATACAGCAATGGACTTATCTTCCAAGACATTCGATGACTCAACCTTCGCCTTAGCCTCAGCAAGTCATGTTTCAAGCTCCTCGATCTTCTTAGCTTGAACCGACCCCTTTTGCTTGGCACTTCGAAGTTGAACGTCGGCCGATAATAATTTCGTTAAGATGGTTTCTTTTTCCGCTGCCAGGCGGTCGAGGGTCTCCTTCCACTGATTGCATTCAGCTCGGATTTGATCGACTTCTTTTCGAAGTAACCCGATCTTTTAGATCTTTTGCTGCAACTGAGACAACTAAGGGTTAACTTCCACGGTTGAGTCAGACCCATACTTTAACTGAACGAGGCTCACCTACTTATCGAGCTCGACCCTTTCTTCACGGACATTAGCCAAATCCGCTTGGAGGTCCTTTATAGCCTCGTCCTTTTGGCTGCAAAGAAGCCGCAAGGCATCTCTCTCACCTGAGACCTTCCGGAGCTCGGCCTCACACTGGCTAAGATCGACTCGAAACCTACTAATGGCCTGCACAGTAAGAAACACGAGTCAAGTGTGGAAAAGAACAAAGAAACCAAGTATGGAAGAATCATTACCCGAGTAATGAAATGCTGAGCCTCCTCTAATAAAAGAGAAGAGTCACCAATATCGAAACCATCGTCGACTCCAGTAAAACAATCCCTAAAAGGATCCCCTGCACCAGAGCCTTCGCCGATATCGGGAGCCTTCAACTCTCGAGCTTCCTTCAACACCTCCTCAGAAAAAGATGGAAGAGAAGGCGAATGACCCATTGTCATAGCCCCGAGCAAAGCACTCGGAGTACTCCAGTCGAGACTCAGGTCTTCGGAAACAACCCCGGTAGTCACAGCCACCATCGGCTCGGGAGCTCTGGCAACCTCGATGGCCTCCGTAGATCGGACTACCAAAGCCGAAGAGTTATTTTCTTCTTCTTCTTCTTCTCAAAGTCGATGGACCGAGTCAATCAAAAGGGCAATTACTTTTCTCCTCACCCTTCGAGTTTTGGGCTTGGGGTCCTCTGACCGAGAGAAAGCTCTTCGCTTCTTATCTTCCCCCTGTTTAGGGACTTGGGACTTGTTTCCTTCTTCACCGCTCGAAGGCCTCAAAGCGGCATCCCTGGTTACGCCTGCACAAAAGGAAATCGGTAACGAATAGAACGCAAAGAATACTTCGAAGGAAACAAGAAGCAAACCTCACCATGGTTCTTGGCCTCCCATTTGCCTTTTGCCAAATCGCGCCAAGCGCGCTCGGCGTAAGAGGAGGTCGAGGCTAACTTCCGAACCCAGTCCTCGAGGTCAGGCACCACTTGTGGCATCCAAGGGGCAGCTGAACATTAGGGAAGGACATCAGAAAAAATCGGAAAATGACATGAAAAGTGAACAAAAATCACTTACGGTCAAAATTCCATTTTTCAGGGAACGACATCTTCTCATCCGGAATGAGATCACGGGTCCTCACTCGAATATAACGACCCATCCAACCCCGATCCTTATCTTCATCGATGCTCGACATCAAAGCCTTCGATGCCCGACGATGGAGTCTGATTAGTCCTTGAAAGATCTGAAGCCGATACAGTCGTATGAGGTGGTTCAGAAAAAAATCCAACCCCCCGGCTTTGATAGAGAAGAAACGAACAAGATCACTATACGCCATAGAGAGGGATGAATTTGGCCAAGGGTGACTTGATACCTTTTGCATAAATCAATAATCACCGGGTCGACGGGTCCCAGTGTGAAGGGATAAGTATAAACACTTAAGAACCCCTCCACGTAAGTGGTAACACTCTCATCGGAAGATGGAATTTGCAACACGACCTCGGAACCCCAGTTGTAGTCTTTTCGGACGGCCTCGAGGTGATCCTCCGTTATAGAGCACGTATACATCGATACGTGTTCACATCGACCCGGAACGGAGGAAGGATTCTCCACCTTAAAATCGATCTTCAAAGTGCACGGGCCAGGAACATAGTCATGAACTGACGGCTCCACCGGCGCCTTATCATCAGACGACCGTGAGGAAGAAGCTTTCTCCTTCTGAGGTACGGTTTTGGAAGTTTTCGCCATTGATATGAAAGGAAAGAGTGCAAAGGAAGGTGAAGAAATAGACAGCACCAAAACTCTGGTATGGGCGGCCCCGTAGCAGCGAAATAGAGAGGATAGATAAGAAAGTTTGGTAGAAGAGAAGGCGCAAAAGTGGTAAAGGTTGTATGGAAAGACTATTTATAGACTAAGGCATGACGGTTCGGTATCAGCGGTGGCCGACCACTGTCTGACACACATTAAATGCTCTGGTAAAACCGAGTCAATGGGACAGCTATCACATACGTCAAGATCGGGTTCGATAGAAACATCAGCATAAATTTGATCGAGCCGCAGGGAAATCATATCGTCCCTCGCCACATCATTTTCGAAAAACGTCGGGACTATCTGTGTAGGGTCAAAACCGATTTTTAGTCATAATGACCGGTCGAGATAATGACGTTTCAATCGAAGGGTATCCACATGACAAGCTCGGACGAATTTCGAAGTAGGGACGTCGAGCTTCGCGCTATAAACGGCAAAACTCGATATCATTATCGAGCCCGTGTCCGAATCGGACTACGGGGCAACATCGATCGATACAGGCCCCGAATATCGATGCCCCAAGAAGAACCGAGCTCGAACCAAGACTGGGGGTTCGACCTAACACCGAGCTCGAGCCAGTGCTAAACTCGTAGACAAGAGCCGTTACAACTGCACCGAGGGAGAGAATCTTGGCGAGAATCAAGGAAGAGACAAACCATCATGGGTCCTCCACTATATGTATTATTTTATTATGTTGTTATAGATAAAGCAGTGATCCTCTACTATAAAAAGGGGGATAGACTGCAATAGAGGCAAGTTCTCCAAGATACATTAAGATTTCATTGTGCTTGTTTTTCTAACTCATTTCTGTCTTCCCGTCCATCATTCCCATTTTATAGCAAAAATACATGTATTGTCATTTTGTATCAAAGGGATTCGCATACCCTTAGAACCATATCTAAATTTAACGTTATCCGATTTTTCGGGTAAACAGACATAATTCTGAGTATTCTGGTTTTACTATGGAGTTTATAAAACTTGTACAAAACTGAAAAGAAGGGGTACTTCCATATAAGTACATTATCATCGTGAACTTAACTTCATGTTGGGTCTTTCCTCAGACTTCCGCCCTAACAAATAGATTCATCTGACAGCACTCATGTAAATTATGAAAAAGAAAACACGAATAGGAGCAGAAATAGGAGTGATGGCGGTGAGAGAGAGAAAGTGAAGCAGTGAATTGGAGGACATAATTACTGAAACTACGTTCTTTTCCTCCATATACACACTTGCTGAGTGGAAGCATGAAATCAATAAATCAACTATTCCTCAATCACAAACTCGTGAATAGGCATGAAAGACCTGATAAAATGCTTAATAATCACTGTGGTGAAAAAATAAACGCAAGTGTTTTCAAATTGGAGAAAACACAATCTGGTCAGAATGCACTCAAAGCAAACCCCTCAAGCCTTGAGGTTGGATGTCCCAGGGTGAAGGTACTGCGCCATTATCATCTTTAGACAATAATGTGAGCTCATTTTGTTCAATGAAAAACGTAATCTACAGCAGTAAAATTTCTAAGCCTTATTATTTGGTCAACAGCTGACTTATCCGCACATCTTGATATCATATTAGAGAGTCCTTTGTGATGATAAAGGAAAAACTCTTGCCCTTTCACTCGCTTCATTATCAAACAGAAGAAGGAAAAAAAGTAAAACTTTTGCTTTCATTTGCTTTCTCTCATAAATACTAAAACCGAAGTCATCCCTGTTTAATCTGTAAAGATTGTGGTACGAGTTTTCATTCATGTCCAACTAGCAGCTCAAATGGGTGAAAAAATTTAGTAACATGACGGGGACGCCATATTAAGTTGATTCTACATGTTACTCAACTAATTTGCTAAACTAGGAAAGAACTGACCTATTTCACGCTTGCCATTGTCAGGGCTATCACTTCCATGTACCACATTTCTGCACATAAATTGCCATCAAAATCTTGTAAATTTGTCAACATCGAAACACTTCTAAATACCATAACTCGGTACTTACTGAACATACACAAATGAATAAGATGATAATAATATATATGGCACAACCTTCCAGTTTGAACAGCAAGGTCTCCTCTGATTGTGGCTCAGCATTGTACGTTTGCTCCACTTCTTCCTGAACACAAATTCCAACAAAATAGTACTCTAATGATAAATAAATCAGCCAACTAAGCCCCAATCCCAAATTAATCAGGCAATATCATAATTACACTATTTTTACAATGGTTCTCAATTTACAACTCTCCTACGTGGGCTCGTGACTAGTAGCTCAAATTGGCAGAGTTTAAGGGGCAAAAAAGAAGTTGGGTGGCAAAAATCTTTATTGGGCAGTCAGTAACTTTTATATCATATTACTTCTTACTGCATATATATGTTGAGAAAGTAAAAAAGGAATTACCATGGAAGCAACCAAATGGGGTAGGAAAATGCGGGTTCTATGGTGCCTTTTGGGGGCATAAGAGAAGATGAAATACTGGTCGCAATGCAGCTAAGTGGTGCTTCGGAACAACGGCGTTTGGGATGATAAGACTGCAGGAAAAGTTGGTGATTTTGGAAGAGGGTGTACGAAGTGAAGAAGAAACAAAAGGATTTGCTCCAACAATGGTAAGACACTCCATCTTTCCCAATCCTTTCCTGTGTAACTAACGGACTACGGTCTCCTCCTTTACTTGTCTGATTTTGGACCTTTTTTTGTCTGCACACGGAAGAAAAAAGAAATGATTACTTAGAAATTTTTAATCTCAATGCTATTAGACAATTTGAGGGTACTAGCTTTGAGTGTATATCTATATTAATGAGTAAATATTTTTTAAAATTTGTATAAATACTATTATATGTGTATATTTGATATGCAATTGCCGTGTCATTATGAAAGATTTTCTAGAATTTAATATTGTGTTAAAAAATTACAATGATAGTAGTTATTGAAAATTTATATCTACTATAGTATTTATTTGAATGTATATTTACATTCTTTGTATGTAAAGGAGTGTTTGATTTAAATAGTGAAGAACATATTATTGTGTATTAAATAAATTTAAAAAACCATAAAACGAAAATCACAACAATAAGGACATATTACTTTGAAGATGATCGACTGCTTTCATTTAGCCTATTAAGAGCAAATAACAATAAAAATTAAAAATAATTTACATAATTTTGTGATAGTCTGAAAAAGTTACGTACCTAAAGTGACATTAAAATTAATTATTTTACAACCTATTTGCTTCAACTTCAAAAATTAAATACCGTAAAATTTTCATGAGATATTAGCTACAAAGAAAATGATATTTTGATACTTGATATATTGACGAACTATCCCCTAATAAAAAATGTATAAACCAAATATAAGCTAACTCATTACGAATTGTCACCGAGAATAATGTTTTCTATAATTTTTACTCTTCATAGAAGTTATTCATAGTTAATTAGTAATTTGTTCCTAAAATTTAAAACCCAGCTAGATTTCGGATGTTTAGTGCTACAACTTATTACCAAATTTAGAAATAAAGGTTCATAAATGCTATGCGTTTTACCCAAAAAGAAAATATTAGTGATTCTGGGAGAAGTTAACTGAATTTGAAATTATTATGTCTTTGGTAATACTGTGAATTTACCATTAGTATCTCGCGTCTTTTATCCAAGGTAACACGGAGATTGACGAGGATGTCGGATACCGTATTGAAGCGGGATAGATAAAATAGAGACTCGCATATAATATTTTATGTGATAAGAATGTGCCGCCAAGACTAGGGGTGTACAAAGAAAATCGATAAACCGCACCAAACCGATAATCCGAGTCAAACCGAAAAAAAACCCGATGTGGTTTGGCATAGAAAAATAAAACCCGACCATAATTGGTTTGGTTTGGTTTTAACTAAAAAAAGTCAAACCAAAACCAAACCAAACCGATAGTACATTTATATAAATTTTAAAAATATTTTACACATATAAATATTTATTGTAATATAATTTATAAATATTTCTTAAGCTTTTTCACAGTTTTATCTTTTAACGTATTATTTCAAGTTTAGACTTAATATTCTTGAATGGTAAATAAATTTTATAGCCCACAAATGTAGTAACTCAAATAAAGTTCAAATCAATACTAATACTAACAAAAGAAATTCAATTCAATACTAGGAATGACGATAGTATTGGATAATTATTTTAGTTTTACATTGGTTTATAATGAAAATGCATAACTTAGTTTATCTTTTTCTTTAATGCTTAGTTATATAATTAATATTAGTACTTATTAGCTATACTTATTTTAGCATGACCTATATAGTATTTTTAGATTATGTTGATTTTTATTATGGTTTATTAATTAGCAATATTTGTTTTATGTAATTTTATTATTTTATCCTTATCTCATATTATTGTGTTAGTTTCTTGGAAAACGCATTATGTAGTTGTATTTTACTAGGACTTAAGAAATATTTGGAGCACAAGTTACATATTTTATGCTATGAAGACTTTACCGGAAAAAACCCAAAAATCTAAAAAAAAAACCGAAAACCCGAGAAAAATCGAGATTGAAAAACCTGACTTTGTTGGTTTGGTTTGGTTTATAAATTTAACAACCCGACACCATTGGTTTGGTTTGATAATTGAAAAATCTTAACCAACCCGACCTATGTACACCCCTAGCCCAGACTTAAGGGTAAATTTTACAAAGTGGTGGTTCAACCAACTATGCTATATGTGGCTGAGTGTTGACCAATCAAGAGCTCCCATGTGCAGAAGATGAAAGTAGCAGAAATGAGGAAGTTGAGATGGATGAGTGAGCGTACCAGGAGCGAAAAGATTAGGAACGAATCCATTCGGGACAAAGTGGGAGTGATCTCCGTGGAGGACAAGATGCGAGAGTCGAGGTTAAGATGGTCCGGGCATGTAAAGGGGAGAAATATTGATGCTCCTGTTAGGATGTGCGAGATATTGGCCTTGGCGAGTTTGAGGAGAGGTCGAGGTAGGCCAAATAAGTACTAGGGAGCGGTGATTAGGCAGGATATAGCGCGACTTTAGCTTATTGAGGACCTGACTATTGATAGGAGGGTGTGGAGGTCGAGGATTAGGGTAGAATATTAGTAGATAGTTGAAAGATTCTCCTTTTCTTACCAGTAGTTTTAGTAGCACTCATGTTCCTTCATATTCTTAGATCTTTATTACATCACGTGGTTTAGTTCGCTTTAGGTACCATATTCCCTGTTGTTATTATATAGTACTATTTATTCCCCCCACCCTCCCCTTTTTTTTCCTTTCTCTCTTTTCTCTTCATTCTTCTTCCTCTTCTCATCCTTTTTGTGCCGAGGGTCTACTGGAAACAGTCTCTCTATCTTCACTAAGTAGGGGTAAGATCTGCGCACACACTAATATACTGAGTTTGTTGTTATTGTTGTACTGTGAATTTACCATTAATAACAACATAATCCTAGTCACACTCCAGGTGTGATCTAGGCCTCAGAAAAACAATCCTCTAACTACCACTAGACCATTGGTGCATTTTTTTTTAAGACTGTCTTTGATTTCATTTATACTTTTTAATTATATTTTCGCATGAACATAACCGACCAAAGTTGGTCGGTTTTATTAAAAAATAAAATTACCGACCGAATTCGGTCGGTTTTTTAAAATGACCGGCCAAATTAACCGACCGATTTCGGTCGGTTTTTTAATATTAATTTTAATTTATTTTAAATAAAAAACTACCAAAGTTGGTCGGTTTCTTGAAAAATAAATTTCGCGGGGCTCAAAAATAGTTTCCCGCATTTTTGCGCCAAAGAAAACCTACCAAAGTCGGTCGGTTTCGTAAAAAAAATTAAAAAATAAAATATTTTGAAAAACCGACCAACTTTGATCGATTTTTTGGTTGGTTTTGTGACCGATCAATATTGATCGGTCGACCGTGATCGATTTTACCGAATTTCTAGTAGTGAGAAACGCCTACAACTATTCAATTTCCTAGGCATATTAAGTTTCTTTATTGTTCCTATAATCTCTATTTAAATTTGTGCATCTAATAGCTCTTTTTGTGCAGTTTGTCACGCACCCAACGTGTCTGCCCCTTCAAAAAGCAATAAAACAGTAATCATATCATACAAAAACTAACCAAAACAAGAAAGAAGCGAAAAACCAAAACTTCAAGCTCTTTCTAGAAAATGGTAGTGGTTCTCTACTATTGGCTGTAAATAGTGATAGCAAAATAATTAAAAGAAAATAGTTATCTATCCATATTATCCACTAAGTAATGGGTTGGATAATGAACTTTTTAAAAACGGGTCAAATATGGATAATAACCATATTATCCTCTTAGAAAATGGTTAACTAATGGATACTCAATGAATAACTAATGGGTTTAACTTTTATATTTGTAAAACCTCAAATTGAGAATTCCTCAAGTTTGGGATACTAGGAATTTTTTCAAAAGTGATCATATTCAAGAAGTCATAGATAATATGGATATTCATATTATCCGCCAGTTAATCCTTTTTTATCCGTATTAAATATGAGTCAGGTCGCATAATTTATTCATTTTTGCATTACCCTTTTCAACCCGCCCATCTTCGGTGCGACCCGCCCATTTGTCACCCCTAGCCGTGAAAAAGAGGTCATCATCAGCTTCTAATAATAAACCTTCTTATCCAAAGCAACAAAAGCTTCTTACTAATTTCCACTTCAATTAGTTTTTATTTCTTTATTCGTTTACTGTTCGGTGAGTCAATTGCTTCTTTTTTTTGGATGATTGGTTTCAGGTAGATGATGATACTGCCGATTCATCGGAAAAGTCGACGCCACCAGCAGATAACGTGCCCGAAATATACGTGGTCACACCTATCACAGAAGGCAAGTGTGTTTTATTATTTTATCTGATACGAGTTAATCCAGTTGATTTCCCAATTTAGCTATTTTAATTACAAATTTTGTATTTTAGTTGAGGGATTAATCATTGTAATTAGTTGGTAGTTAAGAGGCATGTGCAGCATGTGATTATTAGTTGTAGCTGTCAAAAAGTTAGTTATAACTAACTTTCGAAATTCCCCTTCCCTCTCAAATACATAGCAGTGGATCCAGCTGTAGATTTCATTCAACAATTAATCAATAAGATTTCTTATCTCTCTCAACTCTTCTCCGCTTCTTCTTTTTCTTCTTTTTCTTCTTCTCCTCCTCCTCCTCCTCCTTCTCCCTCTCCTCCTCTTTCTTCTTCTTCTTCTTCTTCTCCCTATCGAGCTCAAATTGTTCTGCAGCAATTATGTTCATTTGTTCCTTAGGTTAAGCTTGTCCTCTTTCTAATTCTGTGAAGTGTGTATCATTGGTATCAGAGCAGTGTTCCTATGACCTGCTACCATGGGTGACACATCACTCGTATGCAAGAATTACGAAGAGAAGTTGACACATTGAAAGGATCTATAAAAGGTATGGTTGGTTCCATTACAGATCTACAGCAAGCAGTAGATGCAAAGGTTACACAAGCAATCTAGGAAATTAAGAGGTTAGTGGCAGGGAATTTGAACCCTCCGATGATTCAAAACCTTCATGTTAATGGAAAAAATCATGCGGATAACAATGTTGCCCAATAGAGAATGGTTATAGAGCCAATAATTTAGTCGGCCACTGTCAAATAACAGCTCGAAATTACTAAGTGGATTTCTCAAAGTTTGATGGGTATGGGTTGAAGGATTGACTCTATGGCTGTAAATAATTTTTTGATATGGATGAAACACATGAGGATGCTAAGGTGAAGTTGGCTTCCTGCAAGCTAGAAGGGAAGGCTTTATAATGGCATCAATCTTACATGAAGCATAGGGTCATGAGGGAATGGCCAAGATGTGGTGAGTATGTTATGAGCTTATACGCAAGATTTGAATCAGAACTGTTCGATGACCCAATGGGTGATTTCAAGGAACTTCATCAGAGAACTACTGTTCAGGATTATGTAGATACTTTAAATGAATTACTTTAAAAGGTAGAACTTTCTAAAGACTATGTTGTGAGTTGTTTTGTGAGGGGGATTAAACCAGAAATTGTACTAACTGTAAAGATGTTAGGCCTTAGATCTTTAGCTAAGGCTGTAAGCTTAGCTAGAATTCAAGAACAAACTCTAATGATTCAGAAACAAATATTTTCTAATCCCTCTCCTCATAATCCCAAAAACAATAACAAGTTCAGTCTTAATGCTTCTACTTTTTCTTATGGATCCATCTAACTTGCTAAACCTACTCAAATTTATCCAAGACCCCAAAACACCACCCCTAACAACCCTATGACCAGACCAAATAACAATCTAAATATGAGACCAAACCTAAAATATGCTAAACTACTAACACCTGCTGAGATGGATGAAAGAAGGAGTAAAGAGTTATGCTTCAATTGTGATAAAAAATACACTTATGGGCATGTTTGTAAGAATAGAAGATAGTTGTATTCTATGGAAGTAGATGAAGGATGTGAAGAAATCAAGGAGTTGGAGGATGATGATGTAGTACTAGAACTTGCTGAGTTTTAACAATGACTGGCCAAGGATTTGAGACTGATGATGAGGGCTCTATCCTGCCCCATGTATGAGTTCATGCTATTAATGGCCTAGATGACTTTGGGTGCATGAGAGTCACTGTGTCTGTTAAAGGAAAATCAATTCATGTATTGATTGATACTAGCAGTGTTTTCTTTGAGGAAACATAATCAAGGTTCTGAAATGAAGAGGCATTTGTGTAGGCTTTTATCACAGAATCTGCAGGTTTCTAGTAATTTCTTTTTATTTACTATTTGCTTTTGAGTTACTATATTTTATCTGTTTGATATTTAGTAATAGAATGTGAATATACTGCAGAGCCCAACAGTATTAGTTTCAGAGATAATTTTTTTGGTTGATCCAAGTGAAAATGCTGATCTTTATTTAACAAATCAAACAATTAGTGCAATGGTTGTGTCTGATAACGCTTAGACAGGTATTGCTTTAATTTTTCCACTATTTATTGTTAGTTGTGTTCAACTCTTGTTTACATAATTCAAAAATTGGGCCGTCTACTTTTTACTACCAGGATTCTTTTCAAAAAAATAAAAAATTCTTTTGGACACTAGTTTCTTCACAATGCTGATGGAGTCTTGCACAGATCTTTTCTTGGTCTGAAATATCTGTTGGATTTCTTAAAATTCTTTTTCGATGCTGTATATATTCCCTGGAACCTCTACAGGTATTAGGAGTAAAGTGTCTTACTATCTTTTGGCGCTTCCTCAGAGGTTCCTATAGCAAGCTTTGAACAAAGGACTAAATTAGTTGGCATTTGTTTGATCCTTTTTTTTAGATGAACTTCATATTATATATAGAGCATGATTACAGATTACTCATTATTTTTGGAAATGATCAGCACGAAGGCAATTGGGTGGTTGTGATTGAGAGCTCGGGATTCAAAGGACCTCTGCTAGTTAATGCAAAGGCCATGGGGAGGATTACTAGTTGCTTCTTCAATTTCAGTGATGAGGTTGTCTTTGGTGTGCAGGGGAGTCATGCTTATGTATCCTTTACGTGTCTTTGTAGTGTTAAGAAGCTCTGGCTATGGCGGAGATAAGAGAGAAAGAAGAAGACAATGAAATGAAGGATAAAAGTAGTTACTCCATTTACTTCAAGTGTGATATGCACAACTACTCTGTTTATCTGTGCAAGTACTATTATTTATAAGAGCTAAGAACTAACTCTACTACTAATCCACTACGTAGTTATAACTAACTATTTTACTAACTACAGTATAATTAAATAGGTGGGACCCACAACCCTCAACACTCCACCTCAAGCTGAGGGATGAAATACATTCTTCATTCCCAGCTTGCTCAGAAAGTAGTCATGTTGTGGTTTTCATAGTGCTTTTGTCAATACATATGCAATTTGTTCTGTTGTTCCAACATGTTGAGTTTGAGTTAATACTTGTACAAGTTTCTCCCTTACAAAATGGCAATCAATATCTATATGTTTAGTCCTTTCATGGAAGATTGGGTGTGCAGCAATTTGAATGACTGCTTTGCTGTCACAGTGTAGGGACACATGTAGAGTGATATCAACTCCTAGTTCTTAAAAAGAGTCCAACCAGCCACATAATTTCAGCTATTGTGGCTGTCATACTCCTTGATAACAACACGATAGGAGATTCAAGAATAAACTAAAGAAAAACAAGAAAATCAAGAAAGGTGCAGAAGTTAAAAGAAAATAGGAAAACAAAAAAGAAGACCGAGATTAAAGATAGATTGAACTCAAAAAAGAGTTTCTTAAATTCAGGAAGTCTATTCTTGAAGTTGAACCCTAACAACAACAACTAGCTAACGAAGAACTAATCGCCTTTGATAAAGAATTAAAAATAAGAGATAGATTTTGAAACCCAACCCTTTAGAATAACAAGAACAACAATAACCCTAAACTTATCACCTTTATTGAATACCTAGAAGTGATCTAAGATTTCTAAGTATTCATATTACCACATTAAGTTAAGTCTTGAAGGTTGAAGAATAAATCCAAGAATAACCATACACAAGAGTGCAAGAAGAATCTCATAATTATTATTGATAATAATCTACAATAATTTATTCTAAAAAAAAAAAAGAAGACACCCCTTTATATAGGTAAGAGGTCACGAAATTGAGCCTAAAAACAAGAAAATAAAGTCCTAAACTACTTTGGACAATAAGTCCAACTACCTTAGGATCGAAAAAGAAAAAACACATGGAAACAAAAATCAAGTCAATCTTGGAAAATAACTCCAACAATCTTAGTAAAGGGAAAACATAACCTTAACTACCTAGTAAAGCAATAAATCTATTACCAAAATATATGGAAATAAGTTAAAACCAATCTAGGATAGGATCTTAAAAGTCTCAAACTAATCTTGGACGGATCTTGAAAATCTTGAAGGAAATTTGCAAGCAACTTGGCACCAACTTGCACTCAACTTCTAGAATGCCAATTTTATCCTTTTTGGACATCAAGTAAGTCCTTTTTATGTTATTAAAACGTGACTTTATGTAGGACTCTTTGGTCTAAAAGTTTGGACACAGTTTAGGTGCCAAATAGGTCCAACAACAACTTGATTTGGATCTTCTTTAGAGGATGCTTCTTGGGATCTAATCCACCTCTTCTTGGACATAAATTTGGGCCATAAAATAGTTATAATGCATAGACAACTCATATCCTTTATCCTTGATCTCTTTCTCCTAATTAACAACTTCCACTCCTGAAGTCCAATGATCTTGTTTTGCAATATTTTAGCTTGCGATCTTGTTAAAGTGTGCAACCAGTTCATTCAGCACTTCCAACTTCTATTGGTGCTCTGGTCGTTCCGAGGTCTCATGTTGCACACTTTGCTCAGCCACTTTCTAGTGCAGCTCCTACACGGGGTGCCTTCAACGGTCAGTCTAGCCGACCAGGCCCAAGCCAGTCCTAGTCGCCATGCCTACTGAGAGCTTGCTTTGAGTGTGGCGACACCCACCACATGGTAAGAGACTGCCCCAGACTCAGGAGGGGTGCACCTTCCCAGACTACTCAGGCTCCACGGATTTAGTCAGGTCCGCAGACTTCTCAAGCCATGATTACTGTCTCAATTTCCGCTCCACCCGCACAGCCAGCTAAGGGTGGGGCACGTACGGGTAGAGGTCATCCTAGAAGGGGAGGCTAGGCTAGATTTTATGCTTTTCTGAGTAGGACAGAGGCAATTGCTTCAGACTCAGTCATTAAAGGTATGGTTCTGATTTGCCATAGAGATGCGTCAGTCTTATTTGATCCAGGATCCACTTATTGATATGTGTCATCTTACTTTGCTTCGTATTTGGATTTATCTCATGATTGTTTGAGTTCTCCTATTTATGTGTCTACACCTGTGGGAGATTCTATTGTTGTGGACTGTGTATATTGGTCGTGCTTAGTTGTTATTGGTGGTTTTGAGACCAAAGTTGATCTATTGTTACTTAGTATGGTAGACTTTGATGTTATCTTGGGTATGGACTGGTTGTCACCCTATCATGCTACTCTTGATTGTCACACCAAGACTGTGATGCTGGCTGCATTAGATTATGTTCCTAATAGAGTTATCTCATTTCTAAAGGCTCAGTAGATGGTTGAGAAGGGGTGTTATGTTTATCTAGCCTTTGTAAGGATGTCATTGCTGATACTCCTACTGTAGAGTTAGTTACGGTAATGAGAGACTTTCCAGATGTATTTCCAGCAGATCTTAGGGGAATGCCGCCCGACAGGGATATCTATTTTGGTATTGGCTTATTTTTGGGCACTCAGCCCATTTCTATTCTACCATATCGTATGACCCAGTAGAGCTGAAGGAGTTAAAAGAGCAGTTGCAATAGTTGCTTGATAAGGGATTCATTCGGCCTAGTGTGTCGCCGTGGGGTGCTCCGGTCTTGTTTGTGCAGAAGAAGGATAGTTCTATGCGTATGTGTATTAATTATAGTTAGTTAAACAAGGTTACAATGAAGTTGCCACGCATTGATGACCTATTTGATCAGCTACAGGGTACCTGAGTATTCTCCATGATTGATTTGCAGTCAGGTTATCATTAGCTGAAGATTCGGGATCTGAATATTCCGAAGACTACCTTTAAGACTCGGTATGGTCACCACGAGTTCCTCGTGATGTCATTTGGGCTGATTAACGCCCCAACAGCATTTATGCACCTGATGAACAGCGTATTCCAGCCTTATCTTGATTCATTCGTCATTGTTGTTTATTGATGACATCTTAGTGTACTCCCGCAGTCGGGAAGATCATGAGCAGGACTTGAGGATCATGCTCCAAACCTTGAGAGAGAAGAAGTTATATACAAAGTTCTCAAAGTGTGAATTCTGGCTTGATTCGATGGCGTTTTTGGGTCATGTGGTGTCGAGTGAGGGGATCAAGGTAGATCCGAAGAAGATTGAGGCGGTGCAGAGTTGGCCCAGACCGTCTTTAGCTACTGAGTTCCGGAGTTTCCTTGGTTTGTCCGGATATTATCGTTATTTTATAGAGGGTTTCTCATCTATTGCTGCATCTATGACCAGATTGACCCAGAAGGGTGCTCCTTTCAGATGTACCGAGGAGTGTGAGGCGAGCTTTCAAAAGCTCAAGACTGCTTTAACTACAGCCCCAGTGTTGGTGTTGCCTACGGGCTCAGGGTCTTATACTGTGTATTGTGATACGTCACGTGTTAACCTTGGCTCAGTGTTGATGCAAGACGGTAGGGTGATTGCCTACGCGTATCTATAACTGAAGACTTATGAGAAGAATTGTCCAGTCCACGATTTGGAGTTGGCAGCTATTGTTCATGCATTGATCATTTGGCGGCATTATTTGTACGGTGTTCCTTGTGAGATCTTTACCGACCACCGGAGTCTACAACATCTGTTCAAACAGAAAGATCTTAACTTGCGGCAGTGGAGGTGGTTAGAGTTACTTAAGGACTATGATATCACCATTCTATATCATCCCCAGAAGGCCAATGTGAGAGGCCATTAGCATTGGAGGTTCAGGCTTTAACCAACCAGTTTGTTAGATTGGATGTTTCAAAGCCCAATCGAGTTCTTGCCTGCGTGATTTCTCGGTCTTCTATACATGACCGTATCAAATAGCGTCAGTATGATGACCCCCATTTTCTTGTCCTCAAGGACACGGTTCAGCACGGCGATGCCAAGGAGGTTGCTATTGGGGATGACAGTGTGTTACAGATGCATGTCCGGTTATGTGTGCCCATTGTGGATGGTTTGCGTGAGTTGATTCTTCAAGAGGCCCACAATTCCTTATACTCCATTAATCCGAGTGTCGCTAAGATGTACCAGGACTTGAGGCAACACTATTGGTGGAGGAGGATGAAGAAAGACATAGTGGAGTATGTAGCTTGGTGCCTAAATTATCAGCAGGTGAAGTATGAGCATTAGTGACTGGGTGGTTTGCTTCAGCAGCTTGAGATTCCTGAGTGGAAATGAGAGTGTGTCACCATGGACTTCGTTGTTGGGCTCCCACGTACTCAGAAGACGTTTGACGGGGTATGGGTGATTGTGTACATGTTGACTAAGTCGGCTCATTTTATTCCGATAGTGACTACCTATTCTAGAGCAGCTGACTCAGGTTTATATCCGCGAGATTGTCCGACTTCATGGCTTACCGGTATCCATCATCTCTGACCAGGGTACGCAGTTCACATCATATTTCTGGAAGGTTGTGCAGCGTGAGCTAGGCATACGGGTTGAGTTGAGTACAACATTTAACCCTCAGACGAACGGATAATCCGAGCGCACTATTCAGATATTGGAGGATATGCTTCGTGCCTGTGTTATGGATTTCGGGGGTGCTTGGGATCAGTTCTTGCTACTTGCGGAGTTTGCCTGCAACAACAGCTACCAGTCAAATATCCAGATGGCTCTATATGGGAGATGGTGTCGTTCTCTAGTTGGGTGGTTTATGCTGGGAGAGGCTAAGTTATTAGGCACGGATCTAGTTCGAGATGCTTTGGAGAAGGTTAAGATGATCCAGGATCGGCTTCGCACAACCCAATCTTGACAGAAGAGTTATGCAGATCGGAAAGTTCGCAATGTTTCATTCATGATTGGAGAGTGAGTCTTGCTCCGGGTTTCACCCATGTATGGTGTGATGAGGTTCGGGAAGAAGGGCAAGTTGAGCCCTAGGTATATCGGACCTTTTGAGATCCTTGAGAGGATTGGGGAGGTGGCCTACAAGCTTGCTTTTCCACCTAGTTTATCTGTAATTCATCTAGTTTTCCATGTCTCTATGATCCGGAAGTATTATGGTGATCCGTCTCAAGTTCTAGACTTCAGCACAGACCAATTGGACGAGGATTTGACTTATATTGAGGAGCTTGTGGCTATCTTGGACAGACAGGTCCGGAAGTTGAGATAAAAGGATATTGCTTCAGTGAAGGTTCAATAGAGAGGTCATCCGACCGAGGAGATGACCTGGGATACCGAGCATGACATGCGGAGTCATTATCCTCATCTTTTCACTGCTTCAGGTATGTCCTTACGCACGTTCGAGGACGAACGTCTGTTTTAAGCCGGGGAGAATGTAACGACCCGATCGATCATTTTTTGTAATTACGCCTCGTTTCCCATTTTCATGTTTTACACATGTGTGTTTAAGCTTTTATGACTTGCGGGGTTGGTTAGTTCCGTTTCAGAAACTTTTTGGGTTGATTTGGACCCTTGATTCTTGACTTAGAAGTTTAAATTTGAAAATATTGACCAAACTTTGACTTTTGTGAAAACGACCTCGGAACTATATTTTTATGAGTCTGATAGCTTCGTATCATGATTTTGGACTTGGGCGTATGCCCGGAATTGATTTTGAAAGTCCGTAGGTTGATTTGTGTTGATTTACCGAAATTTGGCAATTTAAAGTTGAAAATTGTTACCGTAGGTTGACTTTTAGCTATCGAGCTCGGAATTTGATTTTGGGACATGGAATAGGTCCGTTATGGTATTTAGAAATTGTTTGTAAAATTTGTTATCTCTTGGAGTTGATTTGATAGGATTCAGACGTCTAGTTGTAATTCTAGAAGATCTTGAAAATTTCTTTGAAAATCATGCATTTTAGTGTTCGATTCATAGTTTTAGATGTTATTTTTGAGTTTTGATCACACAAGCAAGTTCGTATGATATTTTTAGACTTGTGTGGATGTTTGGTTTGGAGCCCCGAGGGATCGATGAGTTCCGAACATGTTTCAGAAGACTTTTGGACTGAAAATGGAAGCTGGTGTATGGTGCCCTCTGGTGTCCCAATAGCGAACACCAGAGTCGCATTTGCGACCATAGCAGGGAACTTCAGGTATCACAAATGCAAAGCCTTGGTCACATTTGCGAAGAATTTTTGGGTGGAGTTAGGTTCGCATTTGCGATGATTTTGTTGCAATTGCGATATCTGCAGCTGAATATAAGGGTTGGAAGTCGGGATTTATCTCTCATTTTTGAACCCTAGATCGGTAGAAGGCAATTTGGAGAGGGAATTTTCACCTACAAACTTTGGATAAGTGATTCTAATCTCTTTCTAATCATATCCCATCATCATATCTTAGGTTTTAACATCAAATCATGTGAATCAAAGTGAAAATTTGTGAAACTTTGACAAGTTTTTTAAAAATAAGAAATTGAGTTTCGAGAGCCGATTTGGACTTGTCCGCAGGCCTTGGAGTCACCTTCCCTATTTTACTTCATGTTGTATTTCTTTCAGTCAGTGATGTATTAGATGTTCTAAAGTTATTCTATAGAGCTTATGACTCAGTTCCACCGGTTTTGGGGTGTGTATTGTGAGATTCTATTTTCGGAAGGTTTTTATTAGTTATTTAGTTTTTTCCAGTAACTTGTTAATTATATCTGTTTAGTTATTATTAATTGTTAGTCTTACCTAGTCGTAGAGACTGGGTGCCATCACTACATCCTATGGAGTGGAAATTGGGGTCGTGACAAATGCTCTCGCCTCACTTGCCTTTTTCCACTCAAGCAACCTTTGGTCCTTAATATTTTGATTTATTAATAAAACTTACTAGTCATTACCATGAGTGATAAGAATACAGAGTTAGAAAAAGAAAAGGAAAGTGAAGGATCAAACCTAGGAAGAATAGGAATTGGTTAGTAGGAAAAAAAAAGGAACGAATTTAGGAAACCCAAAACCCACAAGAATAAGGAAAGAAGTTACTTTAATATTCAAGAACTAAGATCCCTCTTCTTGTTTCCTTTCTTGACTTGGAAAACAAATAATACTTAAATTTTGAAATAATAATGAGCAATAAAAAATTTCGTTTTGGCCAGATTTTGTTTTGATTTGTTTTTTGTTTCTTCTTTTTTTTTTTTGGCTCAAGAACCTCCCAGGATTATTAATATTGAAATCTAGATTAGCCTAGATTAGCCTATGCTCTAATACCACTTGATAACAACACGATAGGGGTCCAAGAATTACTAAAAAAATAAGAAAATCAAGAAACATGCGGAAGCTAAAAGAAAATAAAGACACAAAAAAAGAAGACAGAAATTAAAGATAGATTGAATGCAAGAAAGAGTTTCTTGAATTCAAGAATTCTATTTTTGAAGTTAAATCCTAACAACAACAATTAGCTAACAAAGAACTAATCGCCTTTGGTAGAGAATTAAAGACAAGAGATAGATTTTGAAACCCGACCCTTTAGAATAACAAGAATAACAAAAGGCCTTAACTTATCTCATTTCTGGAATACCTAGAAGTGATCTAAGTTTTCAAAGAAATTATCTTACCACCTTAAGTTGAGTCTGGAAGGTTGAAGAATAAATCCAAGAGTAGCCATACACAAGATTTCAAGAACAGACTTACAATTTTTATTGATAATAGTCTATCATAATCTATTCTAAAAATCACTTGTGGGATTACACTTGGTTGTTGTTGTTGTTATTGTTGTTGTTGTTGTTGTTGTCGTCGTGGTTCTTGTTGTAATCTATTCTAAACACAAAGAAGACACCCCTTTATATCGGTAAGAGGTCACGAAATTAATCCTAAAAATAAGAAAATAAAGTCGTAAGCTACTTTGGACAACAAGTCCAACTACCTTAGGAAAAGGAAAAACACTAGGAAATAAAAACCAAGTCAATCTTGGAAAGTAACTCTAACAATCTTAGGAAAAGAAAAATATAAACTTAACTACCTAGGAAAGAAATAAATATAGTACTAAAATATATGGAAATGAGTTAAAACCAATCTAGGATAGGATCTTGAAAGTCCCAAACTAATCTTGGACAGATCTTGGAAATCTTGAAGGAAATTTGCAAGCAACTTGGCACCAACTTGCACTCAACTTCTAGAACGACTATTGTACCCTTTCTTGGATATCAAGTAAGTCCTTTTTATGTTATTAAAACATGGTTTTATGTAGGACTTCTTGGGATGAAAGTTTGGACAAATTTTAGGTGCCAAATAGGTCCAACAGCAGCCTGATTTGGTTCTTCTTCAGAGGATGTCTCTTGGGATTTAATCCACCTCTTCTTGGACATGAATTTGGGCCATAAAATAATTATATCACCTAGACAACTCATATCCTTTTTCCTTGATCTCTTTCTCCTAACTAACAGCTTCTTTGTTCGCCCCTGAAGTCCAATGATCTTGTTTTGTAATGTTTTAGCTTGAGATCTTGGTAAAGTCTCTCTTTAAGATTCTAAAGCTTCATCCCTGTCCTTGAATAGAATTGAGCTTCCTAGGATACTATCATTCCCCTCTTCCTGAAGAAAATTCATCCTCGAATTTTGACCTTGCAAGAAAAATAAACAAGCACTAGTAAATGACATCCACTAATCTGAAAAAATGGTAGGAATAAAACAAGATAGTGACCGTGTGTCCACTTAACCCAATTAATCCTAATAGGTGTAAATACTCCCCTTATAAAGTATATAGACATCATCATCCCAATAAAAATTTATGCCTACTTAGATTTGTCCAATAAAAACCTCTCTTAGATGCACTATGCAATAAAACTTGCAATTCGATCTTGTCAATAAGGTAGTCCAAACATGTGCATGCCAAAAAAATTACAAAAGATTGACCATGCATCTATTTAATACAAGTATCTCTACCACATGTATCAAATAAGATACCTTTATTATATAACCAAGAATCAGTTACAAATCCCATGGATTCTTCTACATCTAAGTTATTCAAAGAAGTACATAAATTCTCAAGAAGGTTAGAATAACTCATAAATCCAAAAATACAAATTTTAATACATTCAAGCTAACGATTATAACTTTTCCCAATAATATTCTCAACATCAAAGAATTCTAAACAATTGCTCAAATTATCACAGAAAGAGTCATAGATTTTTTCATGAATGAGTATTTGATCACTAGCATCACAATAATCATGTATATCCTCTTTACTAGTAGCAAACACTTTTGCAAGATCACAATCAACATGACTTGAAGAATGACTTCCCATCACACAACAAATATCACATTCTAGCAATTTATTACATGAAAACTCATTAGATACTTGAATAAGAGAAGAAGAAGTATTTAACTTATTTGCAAGCCTCTTCTCATAACTTTCATGCCTCTTTCCACCAAATTGGAATATATAATCATCTATGTCATACTCAATTTCAAAAGGAAGCAAATTACTCTTGCACTTGAACTTAGATATTATAGTTAATGACTTGATATGCATAAAAATATCATCATCGATAATTATTATAAAACCACATATATACGGTTAAAATCATGCTTGCCCGATTTTGTATCGTTAATCGAGACCGGGGGTGGCAGACCGAGGTTCAATCCCAAGTTATATTGGATGGTTACATGAATAAATATTGCCTAGCTCATGATTCAGGTATCGGTCGAGATCGAGACCAGCTAAGGTAGAGACCAAGAATGATAGGGATCTAGCGAGATCGAAGGAAGCCTGCTAGGCCGAATAACAGAAAGCCGAGGAATCCGTGACCGGGCGAGGATCGTGGCGGAGATCTCGGCATATATCGAGTCAAGACCAGTTGATTAGCCAATCTGAAGATTTTCTTATGTATTTAGAATTGTACTATATGTAGAACTCCTCTACTATATAAAGGGGGTTCCAACCATTTTGTAAAGACACTCATAACAAAGCAATATATTACGTTTTCTCTCTTAAGCTCTTTTATTCAGTTGTTCAGTTCTTACTTTTCAATAATATACTCAGTTGGTTCGAGGGCAACCTAGCTCGAGGGCCGAAGTTGCGCGTTACATTGGTTTGTTTCATTTTACAATTAATTTCTAACTTCAATTCTTATATATCTCAGTTTGTGCCAAGTGAAATCACATATCCTTAAAACTACTTACAAATTTAATTGTTATCCGATTTTAAGGGTAAACAGTTTGGCGCCCACCGTGGGGCTAAGGATAATAGTGATTGCGTGGTGCAAATTTTCATAACACACACTGCTTTACACTTTTTCTTGTAAGCAGTTTTGATTCCAGGATCAGCATGTCGAACTCTCAAGCAGTACCCACACACATCGACAATGGTCTTGGTTTTTATGACGAAAACGACAATGTAGCCGCCCCAGGAAACGAAGTGCCTCCATTTGAACTGCAGGGAGTACCAGTTGCAGACGCCATCGACGTTAGTTCCCATGTTGCCCTGAATGCAAATCTGGGCGTCGACCCCAAAAATAGCATCCGCAAAGACGTTCGATTAGCCGGTCAGAACGCACAGGGCGGCGAAGAAGGTGGAATCAGCCTTCGAATAATATTCGAAATGTTGCAGGCTGAACAAGTTGCAATAGCACAACTGCAAATTCATAACCACGCACCGAGTAGGGTCAAACCCGATCCATCACAAGAAATTATTCACAGGGCCGAGCCAGTGCCGGGGAGGTTAAATGTGAATGAGTCCGGGACCGACCCCGCTATCTTGAAAATGTTCGAGGAGCTGACAGAGCGAATTGAATCAGGGGAGAAGAAGATTGAAGTGAATGACAAAAAAGTGGAAACATATAACTCCCGAGTTGATCAAATTCCGGGGGCACCACCGATTTTGTAGGGATTGGATTCAAAGAAGTTCGTACAAAAGTGCTTCCCCCCGAGCGCGGCTCCAAAGCCCATTCCAAAGAAATTCCGCATGCCAGAAATTCCCAAGTATATAGAACTACCGACCCTGACGAGCATGTCACTTCTTACACATGTACAATAAAAGGGAACGATCTAGAGGACGATAAGATTGAGTCCGTACTGCTGATGAAATTTGGAGAAACTTTATCAAAAAGGTCGATGATATGGTACCATAATTTTCCACCTAACTCCATTGATTCTTTTGCCATGCTCGCAGATTCCTTCCTTAAAGCACACACCGGAGCGATAAAGGTCGAGACTAGAAAATCGAACATCTTCAAAGTAAAACAGAAAGACAACGAGATGTTCAGAGAGTTCGTATCTCGGTTCCAAATGGAGCGCATGGATCTGCCCCCAGTCACCGACGATTGGGGTGTTCAGTCTTTCACTCAAGGCTTAAACATACGAAGTTCGGTAGCCTCGTAACAGTTGAAGCAGAACTTGATCGAATATCTAGCTGTAACCTGGGCTGACGTACATAATCGGTACCAGTCAAAGATTAGGGTCGAGGATGACCAGTTGGGGACTCCTTCCAGGTCCGTTTATCCTAACAGGACCATAGACAAAGTTAAAAGGGATATTGACCGGGAACCACAGTCAAACAGAGATCGATATCAGCCATACGTTGGAGATCAGAGAAACAGCGGGCCTAGACGCAACCCGGCTCGTATTGATAGAAGAAATGATTGAGGACAGAGCTCTCGAGGGATCATGAGTAAAAGAAGTTTTGATAGAAATGCCAAACCCAAAGAAGCACCACGACTATCGGAATATAACTTCAACATTGATGCATCAGCTATTGTATAGGTCATTCGGCGCATCAAAGACACCAGGTGGCCCCGACCTCTACAGACTGATCCGGCCTAGAGAAATCCTAATCAAATGTGAAAATATCATGGAACCCATGGTCATAAAACAAAAGATTGCAGACAACTGAGGGAGGAGGTAGCTCGCTCTTTCAACGAAGGGCATCTTCGATAATTCTTAATCGATCGGGCTAAAAACCATTTAAAGAACAGAGATTCAAATAGACAGAATGAGCAAGAAGAGCCACAGCATGTGATCCACATGATTGTTGGAGGGGTCGATACTCCTCAGGGAGGCGTATTCAAATGCATCAAGGTGTCGATCACGAGGGAAAAGCGGACTCGAGACTACGTACCGGAAGGAACCCTGTCTTTCAATGACGAGAATACAGAGGGGATCTTACAACCCCACAACGACGCACTGGTAATATTTGTCCTTATGAATAAGTTAAATGTGTTTTGATTGATCCAGGTAGCTCGGCCAACATTATTCGATCGAGGGTCGTAAAAAAGCTCGGCCTAGAAGATCAAATTGTGCCTGCAACCCGAGTACTTAACGGCTTCAACATGGCAAGCGAAACGACCAAAGGTGAAATTACTTTGCCAGTGAACATGGCTGGGACCATCCAAGAAACAAAGTTTCATATGATCAAGGGTGATATGAGGTACAACTCCCTGCTCGGAAGCCCGTGGATCCATAACATGAGGGCAGTACCCTCGACCCTTCACCAAGTTTTGAAGTTCCCGACATCGGAGGGAATCAAAATAGTGTACGAAGAACAACCTGCCGCCAAGGAGATGTTTGCAGTCGATGAAGTGATACCGGTATCGGCGCTCTCATTAATGAAGGGATCAGATTCGAAGGGAAAGCAGGAGGCCAAATAGCAACCACAGACACCGGCCTCGACCCAATTACAGAAGCAAGGGATCGACGAGGATGAAGACTACTGGATCCCTCGATCGTTCATAATTCCTGATGATTCCGATGCCACCAAATCAACGGTCGAAGAGCTGAAACAAGTCACATTGACCAAGCATCAGCCCAAACGAAAGGTATACCTGGGCACGGGGCTAACCCTAGAGCTCAGGAAAAAACTTATTCATTTCCTTAAAGCTAACATGGATTGCTTTGCTTGGTCCCACCTCGATATGACAGGGATCCCACTAGAAATTACCACTCACAAACTGAGCCTGGACCCTAAATTCTGCCCGGTGAAGCAAAAAAGAAGGCCCCAGTCTGAGGTCAAACATGCCTTCATCAAGGACGAGGTAACCAAACTTCTCAAAATAGGATCCATTCGGGAAGTAAAGTATCTTGAATGGTTAGCAAACGTAGTGGTAGTCCCTAAGAAGGGAAACAAACTTAGAATGTGTGTAGATTATAAAGACCTGAATAAAGCATGCCCCAAGGATTCTTTTCCTTTGCCTAATATCGATGCCATGGTCGGCCACAAGACTCTCAGTTTTCTTGATGCCTACTCCGGGTACAACCAGATACAGATGAACCTGGAGGATCAGGAAAAGACCTCGTTTATCACTAAGTACGGTACCTACTGTTATAATGTAATGCCATTCGGTCAAAAAAATACTGGTGCAACTTATCAACACCTAGTAAACTGAATGTTTGAAGACCAAATAGGAAAATCAATGGAAGTTTATACTGATGACATGTTATTTAAGTCCCTACGAGCAGATGACCATTTAAAGCATTTGAAGGAGACTTTCGATATACTGAGGAAGTAAAATATGAAGCTCAACCCCGAAAAGTGTGCATTTAGGGTTAGCTCGTGCAAGTTGCTTGGTTTCATGGTGTCCAATCGGGGAATCGAGATCAACCCCGATAAAATCAAAGCTATCGAGGATATCACGGTAGTGGATAATGTAAAGGCCGTGCAGAGGCTGACGGGCGGATAGCCTACCTAGGACGATTCATTTCGAGATCCTCAGATAGGAGCCACCATTTCTTCTCGCTGCTTAAGAATAAGAGCAATTTTGCATGGACTCCAGAATGCCAGCAGGCCTTAGAGGAACTAAAGCGATATTTATCGAGCCCGACGCTGCTTCACACCCCGAAAGAAGACGGACAACTTTACCTGTAATTGGCAGTCTCAGAGATAGCGGTAAGCGGAGTCCTAGTCCGAGAAGAACAAGGTATGCAATTCCCTGTCTATTATGTTAGTCGGACCTTAGGTGAGGCCGAAACTAGATATCCACACTTAGAAAAATTAGCGCTTGCTTTAATAAACGCCTCTAGGAAACTAAAACCATATTTCCAATGTCATCCAATATGTGTTGTAACAACTTATCCACTTCCAAATATTTTGCACAAACCCGAGCTTTCGGGTCGATTGGCCAAATGGGCCATAAAAATCAGGGGTACGATATTGAGTATCGACCCCGAACCGCCATCAAGTCTCAAATCTTGGCGGACTTCGAGGTTGACTTTACGTCGGCCCTCGTACTCGAGGTTGAAAAAGAACTACTGATAAAATCGGGTACATCTTCGGGAGTCTGGACCCTCTTTATGGACAGTGCTTCGAACGCGAAGGGGTCCGGATTAGGCATAGTACTAAAATCACCCATAGGTAATGTAGTTAGACAGTCCATCAGAACTACAAAATTGACTAATAATGAGGCCGAGTATGAGGCCATGATTGTAGGTCTCGAACTAGCTAGAATCTTGGGGACGGAGGCCATAGATGCTAAGTGTGATTCCCTCCTCGTGGTAAACCAAGTGAATGGGACTTTTGATGTCCGAGAAGACCGAATGCAGAGGTACTTGGATAAACTATAGGTGACTCTACGTCGGTTTAGGGAATGGACCTTGCAACATATACCTCGAGAACAGAACAACGAGGCCGACGCTCTTGTAGACTTAGGTTCATCGGTCGAAGACGACGAACTCAACTTGGGAACTGTCATACAACTCATGAAATCGGTAATCGAAGAAGGTCACGCCGAGATAAACTCCACAAGTTTAACCTGGGATTGGAGAAACAAGTACGTAGAGTACTTAAAGAACGTGAAGCTTCCATCAGATCCAAAGTAGTCGAGAGCTCTACACACAAAGGCAGCACGATTCACTTTGTCCGAATACGGAATGCTGTTTAGAAAGATGTTCGATGGACCGTTGGCAATATGTTTGGGACCGGGAGATACCGACTACATCCTACGAGAAGTTCACGTGGGCACTTGTGGAAATCATTCCGGTGCCGAATCGCTGGTCCACAAAGTAATCAGAGCAGGGTACTATTGGACCAATATGGGGAAGGATGCAAGGGAGTTCGTTAAAAAATGCGACAAATGCCAAAGGCTTGCACCCATGATTCATCAGCCTGGGGAACTACTCCACTCGGTCCTGTCCCCATGGCCCTTCATGAAATGGGGAATGGACATCATTGGCCCTCTCCTGTTGGCCCCAGGTAAAGTTCAATTTATTTTGTTTATGACTGATTATTTCTCTAAATGGGTTGAAGCACAGGCTTTCAAGAAAGTCAGAGAAAAGGAAGTCATAGACTTTATTTGGGACCACATCATATGTCGATTCGGGATTCCCTCCAAAATTGTATGTGATAATGGAAAACAATTCATCAGCAGCAAAGTAACTAAATTTCTCGAGGATCACAAGATCAAAAGAATCCTATCAACACCTTACCATCCCAGCGGGAACGGACAAGCCAAATCGACCAACAAAACCATCATCCAAAATATTAAGAAGAGATTGACTGACGTCAAAGGAAAATGGAGAGAAATACTACCCGAGGTTTTATAGGCATACCGCACAACATCGAAATCCAACACCGAAGCAACACCGTTCTCGTTAGTTTATGGCGCCGAAGCTCTGATCCCGATTGATATCGGAGAACCTAGCATCAGGTTTCGATATGCAACAGAGGAGTCGAATAACGAGACCATGAATACGAGCCTAGAATTGTTGGATGAAAGATGCGAAACCGCTCTCGTCCGATTGGCCGCTCAAAAATAGCGGATCGTAAGGTACTACAATCGAAGAGCCAATCTTCGACATTTTAACATGAGGGACTTGGTGTTAAGAAAAGGTACCCTCAACACCCGAAATCTGAATGAAAGGAAACTGGGTCCGAACTGGGAAGGACCGTACCAGGTTCTCGAAATCATTGGAAAAGGATCCTACAAGCTCGACGCGATGAATGGCGAACAACTGTCGAGCAATTGGAATGTATTGCACCTAAAACGATACTACTGTTAAAGTATGGCCCCTTCCATTTTCATTTATATTTTAAACTAACCCTTGCAGGTGTTCGACCAGAAACAACAATGGATTCTTCGACACGAAGCCTTTAGGTATGAAAGCACGCATTGCACTCTTTTTTCCTTAGACCGGTTTTGTCCCAAATGGGTTTTCCAGTGAGGTTTTTAATGAGGCAACCATTGATCGTGCTAACTTAGAACAATTCAACAGTATCTGAGGTTTCTTTACAATCAACCTCGAATACTGGGGGCATTTCCCTCAAATGTCAACTTTGATGCAAAGAAATTACTTCATGGCAGCAGGGTCTCGATAGGAAAAATTTGTAAGGGCCAAACGGTCAAACGAACCGTGCTCGCATAGTTTGCTCGAGCCTTGGCACAGAACATATACACATATATAATCATTTATAAAAAGAAGTATTTTTCTTTGCCGATATCTCATGCCATAGAAAAAAAAATTACTTTACAATTTCATACTTTCAATCTATTATGAAAACAGGCTTAAGGGTCGACCATAACCAGAGTTCGGATAATTACCCCCACGCTCGAGGACTGCTGTCCGAAAATTAAACGAGATCGAATCATTAAAACTCTGAGATCATAAGACCTTTTAGGCAACCCTCGATTTTTATAGGCCAAGGCCACCCCACTCGGGGATAGACACTTCGAGCAAGCTCGAAGTAAAATGGGAAAATAAGCCCAAGGGGCAAATCCCAAACTAAAAAGGCTACGTCCGAATTAACACGATTCGGAAACATCCGAATTCCGTAACAAAATAGGCCTTCAAATTTCCTCATAAACTGGTTAAAAGGGCTACCCCCGGAAAAGTCATAAAAGGCTTCGATAATATCAAGCCTCGAAAACTCTAATGAGTGCAAAATTGTTCGAACTCTCAAAACAGTTGCTTATTGCATGCTAAGGCATTATAAGTTTTGCAAATACAAATGATAAAAAACTTTTTCAAGCCGAAAAGGGGAGAAAGCCATAAACAATCTTTTTACGAAGGCTATATCGGCCTAATACAAAAGCCTAAGGGCTGTTTTTGCTTTGAGTTCGAGAGACCATCCTCGCTCAAATAAAAACATAAGGGTTACCTTACTTCGAGTTTGAGCAAGCACTCACTCGATCGTAAAGTCTAAGGGCTATACTAGCTCGGTTTAAATCAAATTGTCTAAACCTCGGACCTTAGAATACAACTTCATAATTTTATAAGGCAGAAAGGAATAAAGTTTTTATATATATACACGTCAAAAATCATTTACAAAGGCAACATGGCCCGATCAAATTTCTCTAAAAAAGACTGAAACGGTCTTAAAAGAAACACAAAAAATACTAAAGGACTTAGTCCTCTCCTAGAGTAGCATCTCCGCCCTCGAGGTCTCCTTCGCTTTCAGATCCAATCATACTCCCGGTATCATCATCATCAGGAAAGGCCAACATTCTGGCTTAGGCTTTAAGCTCATTAGCATTCTCGATCTTGGTTGTAAGATCGAAGCCACGAGCATGGATCTCCTCGAGCCTGAGCAGCCTCGACAACCTTCTTTGCTCGAACCTAAGCAGCCTTAGCATCGGACCGGTAGATGGCCACCATCCCATCAGCATTAGCCGTGGCTATTTCGACCTTCGATTTGGCCACTGCAAGTTCTGTAGCCAGTCTTTCTCGATCAACTGAGACTGGAATTCCTTGATTTTCTTGGCTTGCACTAAGGCTTTCTCTTTCAATCTTCGAAGTTAGGTCTCAGCCGAGGCCAGTTAAGTTCGGGCAGCCTCCTTTTCTGAGGCAAGGAGGTCCATGTTCTTTTTTCACTCCTCGGCCTCCGCTTTCACGGGGTCCACTTCAACACAAAGCTGCCTGATCACATCGAGCTTTTGCTGGACCTGTAGGATGAAACTGTTAGCCATCACGCCCGAGTCAGTGTCATTAACTTCAAAGATTCTTTTTACCTGCTCGGACAAATCAGCTTGTTCTCTCCAAGCTGCTTATAGCTCAACCCGAAGTCCTTTTGTTTCTCCTTCTCTCTGCTTACTGAGAAGCTTGAAGGCATCTCTCTCCTCAGTAAGCCCTCGGATTTCGGCTTCGTACCGACACAGCTCCCCTCGGGATCAGAGAAACACCGCGTGATGAAGCACAGAGGCCTACAAAAATGGAAACAAGGAATTATAAAAGGAAAGAAAAATACAAGTACAAAAATTAACAAAGAGAAAATGAACTTACCCAATTCGGGGCCTGTTGAGCTTCGTTGAAAAGACAAGAAAATCCCACCTCGTCCGAGCTCTTCTTCGGGGCCTCCAAGTCACTCAGACCGGCGATATCTTCTACCCCTGCAAACTAACAACGGAAAGGATCTTCCTCTTTGTGGGCCCCCTCCCCATGACAAATCTCCACGGCTTGAGCGTCACGTTTCATCGACTGGGAAAATGAAGGAAACAAGGGGGAATCCCCGATCTCTATTACCCCAAGTAGGTTTTTTGGGGCATCGCCTCCCTCTCAACGAGCTTCAAGCCCGATTTATGCATCGGCATCCACCGCCTCTTCAATGGTATGTTCATCCCGAGGTAAAGTATCTTCGGTTCCCCTCGGTTCGGGAACATGGAATGGAGTCTCCTCTTCGACCTAGTCGAACCTAAACGAAGCAGTATCGACTTTCACCAGTTCTGAAGTCTTCTGAATATTGGTGCTAGCTCGAGTACGGGCCACCAGCCCAAAATCACCTTCTTCTTCTTCTTCTTCTTCTTCTTCTTCTTCTTCTTCTTCTTCTTCTTCTTCTTCTTTTTCATCCCTTAGTCTTTGGACCGACTCCATAGTCAGTGGGATTGTGTTCCCCTTGGGTTTACGGGCCATTCATTTCTTGGGTTTTTGACCCTCGGAGTCCAAGGCCCTTTTTCTTTTAATCACCTTCGCCGGTTTCGAGATAGGCGGCAAGGCTTCTTCATCACCAGACAGGGGTCTCATAGCCACATCCTTTTCGAGACCTACAAAAGGAGAAAGTAAGTAAACTCATGTCTGAAACGATGCTTGAACGATAGGCAAATAGGCAAGCCAAGAAGAAGGCTTACCATGAATACGAGCCTCCCACCGGCCCTTTGACAAATCGCGCCAAGCGCGCTCGGCGTATGTTGACGTCAAAACCAAGCTCCTGACCTAGTTCTCGAGGTGGGGAACTGCAACCGACATCCAAGCAACGGCTACGTCGAGAAAAACACTTATAAGAAAAGATGAAGAAGTAAAAATAACAAAAACTAAAAACGGGATTATACTTACGTTTCATATTCCATTTATTAGGAAATGGCAAAATCTCAGCCGGGGTTAGGTCCGAGGTCTTCACCCAACAAACCAGCCCATCCAGCCCCGATCTTTATCTTCATCTATACTCGAGGTGAATGCCTTGGTGGCCCGGCGTTGAAGCTTTATCATCCCACCTCGGTAGAGTCGAGGGCTATATAATCTTACGAGGTGGTCGAGGGTGAAGGGAAGCCCGTCGATTTTGCTCACAAATAAATAGAGCAGTATCACGATCCTCCAGAAAGAAGGGTGAATTTGGCCGAGGGTCACCTAGTATTTCTTGCAAAAATTGATGATGACCGGATCGAGGGGACCCAGCGTGAAAGGATAAGTGTAAAAACTTAGGTACCCTTCCACGTGGGTAGTGATCGCTTCCTTCGGTGCCGGTATCACAACCTCTTTGTTTTTCCAATTGCAATATTTCTTCACCAGATCAAGAAGAGTTTTGGGTATCGAGCATATATATCTCGATACCGGCTCGCATCGACCAGCAACCGATGAGGTTTTCTTGACCTTAAAATCAGAATCAATAACACACCCCCCGAGAATAAGTTCCTCAAGGCATGGCTCCACCACTAGTTTCTCGCCGTCCGGCCGAGATGAGGAAGCAGCCTCTTTTTGCGGAATGGATTTAGATGTTTTTTCCATTTAGTTTTTGTGAACGAAGGAGAATGGAGATTAAAGTATTTGGTGTTTTAAGAAGAACAAGTAACAAAATTTCAAAACCTAGAAATAGGGAGCTTTGGAGAAGGCAAAAAACTATGAAGATAGGAATGGAAAAGTTTCGTAAATAAAAGTTTGCAATGATGAAGAAAGGGGATATTTATCATTTTCACAACGACGGTTCAAAACTGGTAGTGGCCGACCGTCGACTGACGTGCAGTAAATATCTGGGGAACTATATCAACGATACGTTTTTGTAACTTCTACTACTTAAGTCACGACGATTAAGTCATGATCGAAGGCTCATATCGTTTCTTGTTATTACTCTCCAAAAAATGAGGGGACTATCTATATACGGTCAAAATCATGCTTGCCCGATTTTGTATGGTTAATCGATACTGGGGTGGCAGACCGAGGTTCAATCCCAAGTTATATTGGATCGTTACATGAATAAATATTGCCTAGCTCGTGATTCAGGGACCAACCGAGATCGAGACCAGCTAAGGTCAAGACCGAGAAGGATAGGGTTCTAGCGAGATCGAAGGAAGCCTGCTAGGTCTAATAACAGAAAGCCGAGGAATCCGTGACCAGGCGAGGATCGTAGCGGAGATCTCGGCATATATCGAGTCAAGACCGGTTGATTAGCCAATCAGGAGATTTTCTTCTGTATTTAGAATTGTACCATATGTAGAACTCATATACTATATAAAGGGGGTTCCAATCATTTTGTAAAGACACTCATAACAAAGAAATATATTACGTTTTCTCTTTTAAGCTCTTTTATTCAGTTGTTCATTTCTTACTTTTCAATAATATACTCAGTTGTTTCTAGGGCCGAAGTTGCACGTTACATTGGTTTGTTTCATTTTACAGTTAATTTCTAACTTCAATTCTTATATTTCTCAGTTTGTGCCAAGTGAAATCACATATCCTTAAAATCACTTACAAATTTAATTGTTATCCGATTTTAAGAGTAAACACCACCAACATAAGAATTAATAGTATAGTTCGGTACCTCCAAAAATATCTTAGATGTTCTAGAAAGCCCAAGAATTCGAATAACCCAATTATGCATATCATACTTGGACTTATTTACTAATAAAATATTATCACCTTGTATTCTTTTATGCAATGGTTCCAACTTAGCAATGGCTTTAGGGTACTCTTGTAATAAACCTGAAAATAAGAACCAAAATAGTCAAAAGGTTCAATAACAAAGAATTTTACCAAGCTTTTATCTTCCACAATCCAATAAGAATTGATTTCGCTAAATTTATGTTGGAATCCGATTGGATCCTTTGCTATTATCTCTTGTGCCTCACCTCCCCTTTCAAAAGGTCTTTCCACATATGGCTGCACAAAATTACAAAAACTAAAACAAGAAAGACCTAATGGGTTAGGAAGTAAAGAACATTTTTTCTTACTTACACTCTCTTTAGCTTTTATCACAAGACTAACTTTTTCCTCACCCTTAGCCTCTTTTTTCTCAATAAATTTTTCTTCTTTTGCTTTACTCACCAGTGTTCTTTTCTCTCTCTCTCTCTCTCTCTCTCTCTCTCTCTCTCTCTCTCTCTCTCTCTCTCTCTCTCTCTCTCTCTCTACAACCTTTTTCTATCTCATAGCCTTCTCTCTTTTCTTTTCTCTCAAGCTCACTCTTTTCCTCACTTGACATCCCACTCTCTTCACTCAACATAACCTCTCTTTTTTCTCTCTTGGGATGTCAACATGCACTCCCTTACTCCTCTCATTATTTTCTCTCTCATATTTTTTCATATTCTCTTTAACAGTCTTTTTATCTTCACAAATTTATGAGGAAGTCAAAGGCCCAAAAATGAGTTTCTTCCCGTTAACCTCAAAAGAGTATCTATTTTTTTTTCATGCTATATGAAGCTCTTCTAAAGACATACCATGGCTTCCCCAACAAGCTATGATAATTGTTCATGGGAATAACATGATACCAGATCGCATCTGCATACCTCCCAATAGAGAATGGAAATAAAACTCTTCTATCTACCTTTACTCTTTTCAACATGTAGGGTTCCATATGCTCAACACAAGGCAAGTTCAATTTCTCAACAGTATAAGTGCTAATTGAGTTATAACCAAACCTTTTGTCAATTCTAAAAGCACAAATCTTAGATAGCACTTTAGCTTAAGTTTGTAAAATAACTTTACCATCATCTTCCTTCCATTCGGCATACTGTAAGTTCGACCTTTCAAGTTGTTGAGTCATAGCTTGTCTCTTTTCTTTATAACTACCTGTTTGAAATATCTTGAACAAAGATTAGAAGAAATATGTATCTCTCAAATTTGGCTTTTTTCTCTAATGTTGTAACGGCCTGATCGGTCAATTGTGCCATATTTCCCCTTTTCATACTTCACACATGTGTGTTTATGCTTTTACGACTTGCGAGGTTGGTTAGTTTCGTCCCGGGAAGCTTTAGGGTTGATTTGGACCCTTGATTCTTGACTTAAAAGTTTAAATTTGAAAATGTTGATCAGTCTTTGACTTTTGTAAAAACGACCTCGGTATTGTATTTTTATGACTCCGATAGCTTCGTATCGTGATTTTGGACTTGGGCGTATACCCAAAATTAATTTTGAAAGTTCGTAGGTTGATTTATGTTGATTTGCCGAAATTTGACAATTTAAATTTGAAACGTTTGATCGTAGGTTGACTTTTATCTATCAAACTCAGAATTTAATTTTGGGACTTGGAATAGGTCTGTTATGGTATTTAGAACCTATCTGTAAAATTTGGTGTCGTTTGGAGTTGATTTGATAGGATTCGGACGTCTAGTTGTAATTCTAGAAGTTCTTGAAATTTTCTTTGAAAATCATGCATTTTAGTGTTTGATTCATAGTTTTAAATGTTATTTTTGTATTTTGATCGAGCGAGCGAGTGCATATGATATTTTTAGATGTGTGTGATTGTTTGGTTTGGAGCCCCGAGGGCTCGAATGAGTTCCGGACATGTTTCAAAAGATTTTTTGACTAAAAATGGAAGATGGTGTCTGGTGCCCTCTGGTGTCGTAATTGAGATCACCAGAGTCGCATTTGCGACCATAGCATGGAACTTCAGGTATCGCAAATGTGAAGTCTTGGTCTCATTTGCGAAGAATTTCTGGGCTGGGTTATGTTCGCATTAGTGATGATTTTGTAGCAATTGCGAGGGTAGCAGGGGCCGCAAATGCCATCCCTTATTCGCATTTGTGAGGTTTTCTTTGCAATTGTGAGTATCACAATTGCGATATTTGCAGCTGAACATAAGGACTGAAAGTGGGGATTTATCTCTTATTCTCTCATATTTGAACCCTAGACTAGGTAGGAGGCGATTTGGAGAGGGAAGTTTCACCTAGAAACATTGGGCAAGTGATTCTAATCTATTTCTAATCATATTCCATCAGCATATCTTAGATTTTAACATCAAATCATGTGAATCAAAGTAAAAATTAGTGAAACTTTGTCAAAATTTTGAAATATAAAAAATTATGTTTTGAGAGTCGATTTGGACACGGATTTTTGAAACTAATCACATATATGAACTCGTTGGGTCTTGGGTAGATGGAATCTACCATTAGATCCGGATTTTGACCGGGCAGGCCCTGGGTTGCTTTTGTTGACCTTTTCAGAAAAGTGTAAAGATTTTAACTTTATCTATTGCATTGAATTCCCTAGCTTAAGCTTGCCCTTTTTCTAATTCTGTGAAGTGTGTAACATTGATATCAGAGCAGTGTTCCTCTGACCTGCTACCATGGGTGACACATCACTCGTATACAAGAATTACGAAGAGAAGTTGACACATTGAAAGGATCTATAAAAGGTGTGGTTGGTTCTATTGCAGATCTACAGCAAGCAGTAGATGCAAAGGTTACACAAGCAATCGAGGAAATTAAGAGGTTAGTGGCAGGGAATTTGAACCCTCCGATGGTTCAAAACATTCCCGTTAATGGAAAAACTCATGCGGATAAAAATGTTGCCCAGTAGAGAATGGTTATAGAGCCAATAATTTAGTCGGCCACTGTCAAATAACAACTCGAAATTACTAGGTGGATTTCTCAAAGTTTGATGGGTATGGGTTGAAGGATTGGCTCGATAGCTGTGAACAATTTTTTGTTGTGGATGAAACACCTGAGGATGCTAAGGTGAAGTTGGCTTCCTGCAAGCTAGAAGGGAAGTCTTTACAATGATATCAATCTTATATGAAGCATAGGGTCATGAGGGAATGGCCAAGATGGGGTGAGTATGTTATGATCTTATACGTAAGATTTGAATCAGAACTCTTCGATGACCCAATGGGTGATTTCAAGGAACTTCATCACGGAACTAATGTTCATGATTATGTAGATGCTTTAGATGAATTACTTTAGAAAGTAGAACTTTTTGAAGACTATGTTGTGAGTTATTTTGTGAGGGGGCTTAAACCAGAAATGGGACTAACTGTAAATATGTTAGGCCTTATATTTTAGCTAAGCCGGTAAGCTTAGCTAGAATTCAAGAACAAACTCTAATGATTCAGAAAAAAAAAATTCTAATCCCTCTCATCATAGTCACAGAAACAATAACAAGTTCAGTCCTAATGCTTCTAATTTTTCTTAGTGATCCATCCAACTTGCTAAACCTACTTAAATTTATCCAAGACGCCAAAACACCACCCCTAACAACCCCATGACTAGACCAAATAACAATTTAAATGTGAGACCAAACCTAAAGCATGTTAAACTACTAACGCCTGCTGAGATGGATGAAAGAAGGAGTAAGGAGTTATGCTTCAATTGTGATAAAAAAAATACACTTATGGGCATGTTTGTAAGAATAGAAGATAGTTGTATTCTATTGAAGTAGAGGAAGGATGTGAAGAAATCAAGGAATTGGAGGATGATGATGTAGTACTAGAACTTACTGAGTTTTAACAATGACTGGCCAATGATTTGAGACTGATGATGAGGGCTCTATCCTGCCCCATGTATGAGTTCATGCTATGAATGGCTTGGATGACTTTGGGCGCATGAGAGTCACTGTTTCTGTTAAAGGAAAATCAATTCATGTATTGATTGATATTGGCAGCAGTACTCATAATTTTCTAGACCTCAACACTGCTAAGAAGTGGGTGTGTCTTAACTGCTATAGCACCCTTTGATGTATGTGTAGCTGATGGGAAGAAAAGGCAGAGCCACCATGTGTGTAAGAAGCTGAACTGGAAAATACAAGGGGTTACATTTGACTCTGACTTACTGGCCTTACCTATTGGAGGTTATACATGGTTCTAGAAATTCAATGGTTGATCATTTTGGGTGATGTCATATGGAATTTTGGAAACTCAAAATGGAGTTTAGTGTCTTGGGTCATAAGGCGTCATTAAGGGGAATGCAACCTGCTGCTGTTAAGATGATCCAATAACATAGCATGGAAAAACTACTAGCCAAACCAGCTGAGCTTTGCACGATATTTGTGGAAATATTTAATGGAGAACATCAGGGAGGAGTTGGTTCCAGTTTACTATCAATGAATGGCAACACTGACCAACCAGAAGATGTTCAGGAGTTGCAAACTATTATGCAATAGTATAAGGATTTGTTTGGAGTTCCCAAGGAGTTGCCTCTATCTAGGGAACATGACCACAAAATTACATTGAAGGAGGGCACTTCACCTACCAATATCAGGCCTTATAGGTACCCTACAACACAGAATAATGAGATTGATAAAATGGTAGATATAATGTTGGAATCATGTGTGATAAGACCCAGTACCAACCCTTACTCTCACCCATTATCATGGTAAAGAAGAAGGATTATTCCTGGAGAATGCGTGTGGACTATAAAGAATTGAATAACCACACTGTGAAGGATAAGTTTCCCATCCCTGTAATTGAAGAGTTGCTAGATGAACTGCATGGTGCTAAGTATTTCTCTAAGTTGGATCTCAGATCTGGCTACCATCAAATCAAGATGTTTGAACCTGACATTCCATAAACAACATTCAAAACACACCATGGACATTATGAGTTCACTGTTATGCCCTTTGGCCTAACCAATGCTCCCCCAACTCTTCAGGGTCTGATGAATAATATTTTCCATTCTCATCTAAGAAAGTTCATCCTAGTCTTCTTTGATGATATTCTCATCTACAGTCCCAACTGGCAAGATCATCTGGTTCATCTAAAAGAAACCTTCAACATGTTGAGGTCAAATATTCTGTATGTAAAGAAGAGCAAATGTACCTTTGGAGTTAGACAGATTGACTACTTAGGCCATGTCATCTCTGAAGAGGGTGTTTCAATGGACACCCCAAAGGTAGAATCTATAATTAAGTGGCCTCAACCAATCACTCTTAAGAGTTTGAGAGGGTTCTCAAGACTAGCTGGTTACTATAGATGATTTATCCAAGGATTTGATATCATTGCAAGACCACTGAGTGATGTACCAAAGAAGGACAGCCTTTAGTGGAATGATGCAACTGTACAGGCTTTTAAAGAACTGAAGAGGGCAAATACTTCAGCTTCTATTTTAGCTCTTCCAGATTTCTCTAAAGCGTTTGTGGTAGAAACAGATGCTTCTTGTGGTGGGGTTGGATATGTATTGGCACAACATAACAAACCTATAGCATTCTTTAGCCAAGGTTTGTTTGAGAGAAACAAAGCTCTTTCAGTCTATGAAAGGGAATTGCTAGCACTAGTCACTGCTATGCAAAACTGGAGACCAAACTTGCTGGGAAGGCAATTCACTATTAAGACTGATCACCATAGTTTGAAATATTTATGGGAACAAAGGATAACAACTCCTAGCCAACAGAAATGGCTAATGAAGTTACTTGGATATGACTACACTATCTCTTACAAGAAGGGTAAAGATAATGTGGTTGCAGATGCACTGTCTAGGAAGCAGGAACCTATTCATTTATTCGACATCTCTGCTGCATAATCTCAACTGTTGGATGCTGTAAAAACTCATGGAATCGGGATGCTAAGTTGCAGCAGATAATTCAGTCAATCCAAGAAGGCAAGAATCCCAAATCATACTATAAGTACCAAGCTACTATCTTAAGCAAGAAGGGTAGAATGATGGTGGGAAATATATCTGAACTCAGG
Source organism: Nicotiana tabacum (assembly GCF_000715075.1). Classification (NCBI taxonomy): domain Eukaryota; kingdom Viridiplantae; phylum Streptophyta; class Magnoliopsida; order Solanales; family Solanaceae; genus Nicotiana; species Nicotiana tabacum. The sequence continues at coordinate 79,777,280 of NC_134101.1, forward strand.
AAGATTTGATATCATTTTACCATGATAGTCCAAGTGATGGTCATTCTGGTATTACAACAACACTACAGAGGCTCAAGCAAGACTTTTACTAGAAGAAAATGAAACAAGATGTGTACTCTTATATCAAATATTATGATGTCTTTCAAAAATGCAAGGGTGAAAATGTTGTATACCTTGGCATTCTGTAACCCTTGCCAATTCCTGCTAGGTTTTGGCAAGATATTTCTATAGATTTCATTGAGGGACTTTCCAAGGCAGCTGGTAAGGAAGTCATTTTTGTTGTAGTGGACAGGTTAAGTAAGTCAGCCCACTTTATGCCACCCAAACATCTTTATTCAGCATTGGATGTTGCCAAGTTGTTCATGGATGGTGTGTTTAAGGTATATGGAATGCCTAAGACAATTGTCGCTGATAGGGATGTCATCTTCACTAGTAAGTTTTGGAATGAGCTATTTAAGCCGCAGAAAGTGTCCCTCTTAACTTCCACCTCCTACTACCCACAAATGGATGGCCAAACAGAGGTGGTAAATAGGTGTTTAGAATGCTACTTAAGGTGTATGACATTTGAGAAACCAAGAGAGTGGCCCAAGTGGTTGGCACTAGCAGAATGGTGGTACAATACCACCTTCTATTCTGCTATTAACATGACCCCATATGAAGCTGTTTATGGTAAATAATCACCTCCCCTCCTTCCCTATATGGCCTTTGATTCATAGCTAGATCTGGTGGATAGAAGCTTACATGCGAGCAAAACTCAAGCTGATAAGGGAAGGATTGAAAGATCTTTTTCTGTGGGTGATTGTGTGTACATTAAGCTGTAATATTACCGGCAATTATCACTTAAGTCCCATAATTTTCAAATACCGCCTGCTAAGTTTTTTGGACCTTTCCAGATCATTGCATGAGTAGGGGCTATGGCCTATACCTTGAACTTTCCCAGTGATGCTAAGATTCACCCCACTTTTCATGTATCTTAACTCAAAAAGAAGTTGGGATCTCATACAGCTTCTGTGACCTTGCCAGTAGTTCACTCAGAAGTTGGCCATGTTCTAATTGTCCCTGAAGCAATGCTCGACAGAAGACTGATCAAGAAAAATGGCAAACCTGCAGCTCAACTATTGATTAAATGGCTCAATGCTGCTGAAGAAGATTGCACGTGGGAAGATTATGAGACCTTCTGTCAGCAATTTCCTCATTTCAATCCTTAAGGGAAAGGATTGTCTCAAGGGGGGAGTAATAATGCGAGTTAATCCAGCTGATTTTCATTTAGCTATTTTAGGTTCAAATTCTGTATTTTGGTTGAGGGATTAATCATTGTAGTTAGGTGATAGTTAAAAGGTACGTGCAGCATGTGACTATTAGTTATAGCTGTCATAAAATTAGTTATAACTAACTTTCAGAATTCCCCTTCCCTCTCAAATACATAGTAGTGGATCCAGTTGTAGATTTCATTCCATAATTAATCAATAAGATTTCCTATCTCTCTCAGCTCTTCTCCGGTTCTTCTTCTTCTCTATCGAGCTCAAGTTGTTCAAGAGAAATTTTGTTCATTTGTTCCTTAGGTTATGTTTGTCCTTTTTTCTAATTCTATTAAGTGTGTATCATTATCTTTTACATTTTCTTTAGAAGTTCACTGCTTTTTGTTTCTACTACTCTTGTTCGTGTGCTTTGATCATATCAAATGCACATGCGATTCAGTTTTTTTTTCATTGTTTGAATTACAGGAGCAACATCTGTTGTAGTAGATAATCCTACAAGATTGTTTTCTTTGAGGAAACATAATCAAGGTTCTGAAATGAAGAGGCATTTGTGTAGGCTTTTATCACAGAATCTGCAGGTTTCTAGTAATTTCTTATTATTTACTATTTGCTTTTGAGTTACTATATTTTATCTGTTTGATATTTAGTAATAGAATGTGAATATACTGCAGAGCCCAACAGTATTAGTTTCAGAGATAATTTTTTTGGTTGATCCAAGTGAAAATGCTGATCTTTATTTAACAAATCAAACAATTAGTGCAATGGTTGTGTCTGATAACGCTTAGACAGGTATTGCTTTAATTTTTCCACTATTTATTGTTAGTTGTGTTCAACTCTTGTTTACATAATTCAAAAATTGGGCCGTCTACTTTTTACTACCAGGATTCTTTTCAAAAAAATAAAAAATTCTTTTGGACACTAGTTTCTTCACAATGCTGATGGAGTCTTGCACAGATCTTTTCTTGGTCTGAAATATCTGTTGGATTTCTTAAAATTCTTTTTCGATGTTGCATATATTCCCTGGAACCTCTACAGATATTAGGAGTAAAATGTCTTACTATCTTTTGGCACTTCCTCAGAGGTTCCTGTAGCAAGCTTTGAACAAAGGACTAAATTAGTTGGCATTTGTTTGATCCTTTTTTTTCTAAGATGAACTTCGTTGTATATAGAGCATGATTACAGATTACTCATTATTTTTGGAAATGATCAGCCCGAAGGCAATTTGGCGGCTGTTCTTGAGAGCTCGGGATTCAAAGGACCTCGACTAGTTAATGCAAAGGCCATGGGGAGGAATACTAGTTGCTTCTTCAATTCGGGTGATGAGGTTGTCTTTGGTGTGCAGGGGGATCATGCTTATGTATCCTCTACGTGTCTTTATAGTTTTAAGAAGCTCTGGCTATGGCGGAGATAAGAGAGAAAGAATAAGAGAATGAGATGAAGGAGAAAAGTAGTTACTCCATTTACTGCAAGAGTGATATGCACAACTACTCTGTTTATCTGTGCAAGTACTACTATTTATAAGAGCTAAGAACTAACTCTACTACTAATCCACTAAGTAGTTATAACTAACTATTTTACTAACTACAGTATAATTAAATAGGTGGGACCCACAACTCTCAACATTCCACCTCAAGCTGAGGGATGAAACACATTCTTCATTCCCAGGTTGCTCAGTAAGTAGTCATGTTGTGGTTTGCATAGTGCTTTTGTCAATACATCTGCAATTTATTCTGTTGTTCCAACATGTTGAGTTTGAATTAATCCTTGTACAAGTTTCTCCTTTACAAAATGGCAATCAATATCTATATGTTTATTCCTTTCATGGAAGATTGGGTGCGTAGTAATTTGAATGACTGCTTTGCTGTCACAGTGTAGGGACACAGGTAGAGTGATATCAACTCCTAGTTCTTTGAAGATTCCATCCAGCCACACAATTTCAGCTACTGTGGCTGCCATGCTCCTTGATAACAATACGATAGGAGATTCAAGAATTAACTAAAGAAAAATAAGAAAATCAAGAAACATGCAGAAGATAAAAGAAAATAGGGAAACGAAAAAGAAGACCGAGATTAAAGATAAATTGAATTCAAGAAAGAGTTTCTTGAATTCAGAAAGTCTATTCTTGAAGTTGAACCCTAACAATAACAATTAGCTAACGAAGAGCTAATCGCCTTTGATAAGAATTAAAAATAAGAAATAGATCTTGAAACCCAACCCTTTAGAATAACAAGAACAATAATAATCCTAAACTTATCACCTTTATTGAATACCTAGAAGTGATCTAAGATTTCTAAGTATTCATACTACCACCTTAAGTTGAGTCTTGAAGGTTAAAGAATAAATCCAAGAATAACCATACACAAAAGTGCAAGAAGAATCTCATAATTGTTATTTATAATAATCTACAATAATCTTATCTAAAAACAAAGAAGACACACCTTTATATAGGTAAGGGGTCACGAAATTGAGCCTAAAAATAAGGAAATAAAGTCATCAACTACTTTGAACAACAAGTCCAACTACCTTAGGATCGGAAAAGGAAAAACACATGGAAATAAAACCCAAGTCAAACTATAACTCCAAAAATCTTAGGAAAAGGAAAAAATAACCTTAAATACCTAGTAAATCAATAAATCCAGTACCAAAATATATGGAAATAAGTTAAAACCAATCTAGGATAGGATCTTGAAAGTCCCAAACTAATCTTGGACGGATCTTGGAAATCTTGAAAGAAATTTGCAAGCAACTTGGCATCAACTTGAACTCAACTTCTAGAATGCCTATTGTACCCTTTTTGGACATCAAGTAAGTCCTCTTTATGTTATTAAAACGTGACTTTATGTAGGACTTTCTGGGCTGAAAGTTTGGACACATTTTAGGTTCCAAATAGGTCCAACAGCAGCCTAATTTGGATCTTCCTCAGAGGATGTCTCTTGGGATCTAATCCACCTCTTCTTGGATATGAATTTGGGCCATAAAATAATTATAACACCTAGATAACTCATATCCTTTACCCTTGAGCTCTTCCTCCTAACTAACAACATCTTTGTTCGCTCCTGAAGTCCAATGACCTTATTTTGTAATTTTTTAGCTTGAGTTCTTGTTAAAGGCCCTCTTTGAGATTCCAAAGCTTCATCCTTATACTTGAATAGAATTGAGCTTCCTAGGATGCTATCACTCCTAAATTCTGCTTCAACTGAGCTCCTAGATACTGTCCCTTTCTTCTTAGACTTATAGGAGATCAGTGCTCCACGTAACTTCACCACATATCCAGTGATTGATCTTTTAGACTCCACACATGCTCCCCAATTAGAATCACAGCAAGATATAAGATGTTTGCAGCTCCCAATGGGCATAAATAGACCAAGTCCAGGTGTGGACTTGATGTATCTTACTACTCTTCTTGCAGTATCCATGTGAGAAACTTTAGGTGCATGCATATATTGGCAAAGTACATGTACTACAAAGTCTATATATAGCCTTGTCATAGTTAGGTACAAAAGCCTTCCCACCAATCTTTGATAGTTATCTTTATCTTCAAGTTGCATATCCTCAGAAACATTGTCCTTCACCACTTGATCAAACTCAACAGATGTGAGCTTATGATTAAACTCAAGAGGTGTAGAAGCTGGTTTTCCGCCTACTAAGCCAAGTTCATACACCAGTTCTAAGGCATACTTTCTTTGGCACATAAAGATACCCTTCTGAGATATTGATAATTCAATACCAAGAAAGTACTTCAGCTCTCCCAGATCCTTTATTTTGAATTTTTCTTGTAACTCTTTTCTGACCTGCTTGATAAGATGTAGACGACTACCTGTTACCAACAAGTCATCAACATATACTAGAATAAGCACCATTTTAGTACCTATATTCTTAGTAGATAGAGAGTAGTCATAGTGACTTTGCACAAACCCCATGGCTAGAAGTGCTTCATTTAGCTTGAGATTCCATTGTTTGGGTGCTTGTTTCAACCCATACAAATATTTGTGCTGCTTGCATACTTTCTGACACTCCCCCTGGCCTAAAAAGCCATCAGGAACTTGCATGTAGACCTCCTCTATCAGGTTACCCTGAAGAAATGCATTATAGACTATCATCTGAAAAAATATACCAACTGAAGGCAGCAACTAGAGCAACAACAGCTCTTACAGTAACCATCTTGGCTACAGATGAGAAAGTTTATGTATAGTCTAGACCTTCTTGTTGACTATAGACCTTGGCTACCAATCTAGCCTTATACCTTTCCACCTCACCATTGGACTTATATTTGACCTTAAAGACCCATTTACACCCTATAGGAACCTTCCCTTGAGGCAAGTCTACTATGGACCAAGTATTGTTCTCCTCCAAGGCTGAGATTTCAGCTTGCATGACTTCCACCCATTTAGGATCAACACTTGCCTCACTGAAGGAACTAGGTTAAACAATAGCAGAATAAGCAGCTAGAGAAGCCTGATATGTAGAAGAAATCTGATCATAAGACACATAATGTGATACAAGATATTGACAGGAAGACTTCTTAGGCTGCACAACATAGTCAGTGATCCACACAAGAGGTTTAAAAGGCCTAGAAGACCTCCTGAGTTCTGCAGGGGAAGATGAGTGCTCAGTAGAGATCACAATAGGTATAGATATAGAGTGATCATCACCAGTAGAGCTGGGAGGAGGTGACAATGGTTGAGTAGCAGGAACAATATAGTCTGAGGGTGAAGGTTGATCAACATTGCTTGCAGGCGATGAGTCTGTAAACTCTAAGATAGGAAATAGATAAGAGACCCAGACTACATATTCTTAAAAGGAAAAATATCTTCCTTGAACACAATATCTCTACTAACAAAAAAATTCTTGGAATATAGTGGGGTCTGGGGAGGGTAGTGTGTACGCAGACCTTACCCATACCTTGTGAAGATAAAGAGGTTGTTTCCAATAGACCCTCAGCTCAGGAAAGCATAAACACCACATTAATGAAAAGACAAACAAGATGGTACAGCACCGAGAAGCCATGTAAAAGTAGCATAAAAAAACAAGATATTAAGAAGACCAAAATGGAAGAAACGACAGGTAGTCATAGAAACCTAATATCAACATAATACGAGAGTACGTACTAATACTACCGGTATGAACAATCTAGACCACTTACCCTACTACCCTAATCCTCGACCTCCATACCTTTTTATCAAGGGTCATGTACTCGATCAGCTGAAGCTGTAACATGTCTTGCCTAATCACCTCTTTCCAATTCTTCTTCGGCCTATATCTACCTCTCCTTAGGACCTCTAATGTCAACCTCTCACACCTCCTCACTAAGGCGTCTGTGATTCTCCTCCTCACATGTCCAAATCACCTAAGCCTCATTTCCCGCATCTTGTCCTCAATCAGAACCACACCCACCTTGTTGCAAATAACCTCATTCCTAATCCTATCTAACTCGGTGTGCTCGCGCATCCATCTCAACTTTCTCATCTCTGCTATGTTCATCTTCTGGACATGGGCGCTCTTGACTGGCCAATACTCAGCCCCAAAGAACATAGTTAGTCTGACCACCACTCTGTAGAACTTACCTTTAAGTTTTGGTGGAACCTTCTTATCACACAAAATACCGGAAGTGAGTTTCCATTTCATCTATCCCGCCCAATACAATATGTGACATCTTCATCAATCTCTCCACCCCCTATATAATAGACCTAAGGTACTTAAAACTTCCTCTCTTAGGGATGACTTGTGAATCCAACCTCACCTCCCCTTCCCCTCCCTGAGTCTCACCACTGAACTTACACTCCAAGTATTCTACCTTGGTCCTGCTCAACTTGAAACCTTTAGATTCCAGTGGAAGTAATTGTATGCCTAACATCAATTCTTATTCTCCCGAAAGTGTAAAGGGTTTAGAGAACTTTCTAAGATCTTTAGGACTTCCTTAGGAGTGACGTAAAGTCATTAAATATTCGATTACATTATGAATACTAACATCATCACCATAAGCAACAACAAGACTTAGAATCCGATACATAATATACTTGAATAATATCATGAGGAAGTGAATGACTTTGGTGTTCCTGCTTACTAAGAGTGGAGTTATTTTGGAATCGTTCGTTTATATTTCGTTTTATCTTAAAACATACCAAGAGAAGTAACAATTTAGCCTTAACATACCTGGTCTTAACCCACTATCTCAAGAGCTCAACTCGTATTCGCTTCACGACCTATACGATAACAAGAATGATACTATCATCAACAATATGAGCAATTCTCTAAATCGCATAACGGAAGGTAACCTATCCTACAAAAAAACTGACAACATATCCCATGTTCTTATCATTCCCTCAAGCCTACCATAGGCAAGGTAACATAACAACATAACCAGCAACTTCTATAACAAGTTTTACAATCCAAACAATGATACAATGAGCGGTAAGCTCAGCTACGATTATCAAACACACTTCTCCAATATTTTCTTTCCTTCAAAACACATATCAATGACAACAACAAGAATATACTCAAGTTACTCCAACGATTTACAACCACTTTAAACAACTAAACCAGCTCAACAAATCCACACAACACAACAAACAACTCAAATACACCATGCATCCATTACTTCCATCTTAAAACGACTAAGTATAACTACGACTTCAACGTGTCTTTATACATAGAGAAGAAGAGTGGTTTTACCTTGTAATACCTTCATATATTTATAACTATAACGCAGCAACACCTTCAAGAACTAAACATACCAAGAACAATGTCAACATGTTATACAATATACACTACAAGTTGCTTTCATCATCTACTCTTCAACTTAAAACTTATAACAACTAATATGATTAGATCATCCAAAATGTACAGCACACAAACAACCACATTCATATAATTTCCAGCCTTATATCCATCATAAAAACAATATTAGACAACCCAACACATCTCAAGAACATCACAAACAACTTTCAAGTGCTATCTTACAACATCTCAACCAAACAACCTAGCTAGGGCTTAGATATGATCAAATCCATATAGGATAAGAGGATATTTCCTTTAAACAGCAAGCAAAAACTCCAAGAACAACTCTCCTTAAACTTGAAATAACTCACAACTCATTAACAACATCATATAAGTGATCTCCACCACTTCTACAACACCTTTAATGAAGAACTTAGGTGTTTTGGCCTTCGATTTGTGTATGAACCTTTAGAATATGCTTAGATAGAATTTAGAGGTACTTGGAGGTCTGATTTTTTCAAAAATGAGACTTGGAGATGAATCCTACCACTTTATATAACAAGATAAGCCTCCACCGACTTTGTAGGTCCCAAAGGGAGCTGCATGCACAATCTCGCAAAAGCGCAAACATCTCTCTACTCCGATGTCGTATCGATGAACAGTTTAATAAGTTAGAAACTAGCTCATAGATATTCAATTTTGTGGGCCGATAACCTAGTAAATCCAAGTACATTGAGAGAAAATCTCAATGATATATTAGACCCAAATTTCAGTAAATTATGAACGTGACTTACGACAACTTTTGTCGTCTTTTGTTTTACAACTTGTTTGACTTTAAAACTAAAAATATGAATATTATATGATTCAAATACCTCATAATAATCCTTTCCTAGTAGGTTAAGAACTCCTAGTATTTCCCCAAAGGTATGACTTATAATAGTTTCAACTTGCCGACTTTCGACGAAACTTATTTTCTTCGACCCACTCAACTTCTAACCTTCTTGGTACTTGTTGATAATGATATCCAACCTTTTGTAACCTCCAAGGTAACATGATTAACTTACTTTATATAACCTCGAGGATGATCATATTTTTGAGCTAATGTCAATTGACTTACGATGTACTTGACGTATGAAATTGCGGGATGTAATAGCCTCGACCAATTGTTCACAGCCTCAATCTTCCGATTGTCAAGTTTGATACCCTTGTCATAGACTATATGGCCAAGAAATGCCACTAAATTCAGCCAAAATTTCATACTTGGACAACTTAGCATACAATTCACGATCCCAGAGCGTCTGTAACACTGCTCGTAGATGGTTCACATGCTCCTCTTCCGACCGTGAATACACTAGAATATCATCAATAAACACGATCACAAATATATCCAAGAAAGGCTTGAAGACCCAGTTCATTAAATCCATGAAGGTCGCTGGTGCATTAGTAAGCCCGAATGATATCACAAGGAACTCGAACTGACCATACCTAGTTCTGAAGGTCGTTTTCTAAATATCCTTCTCCTTAACTCTCAATTGATGGGACCCTGACCTTAAATCAATTTTTGAGAAGCACTTGGCACCGTGTAACTGATCAAATAGGTCATTGATCCTTGGAAGCAGATATTTATTCTTTATGGTAACCTTATTCAATTGGCGGTAATCGATGCACATCCTCAACAAATCATCTTTCTTACGTACGAACAACACTAGTGCTCCCCACAGCAAAGTACTAGGCCTTATAAAGCCTTTCTCCAGCAAATTCTTCAACTCCTTCAGCTCGACAGGAGCCATTCGGTAAGGAGGGATGGATATCGGTTGGGTGTCTGGAAGCAAATCAATACCAAAATCAATCTCCCTCTCTGGAGAAATACTTGGGAGTTCTTCCGGAAATATATCTCAATATTCACTAACCACTGGAACAGACTGAAGAGTTGGTGGTTCTACATCTGTATCTCTGGCTCGAACTAGATGATAAATGTACCCCTTAGAGATCATCTTCCTCGCCTTAAGGTAGGAAATAAATCTGCCCTTAGAAGTCACAACGTTACCCTTCCATTCCAGGACTGGCTCGCCCGAAAAATTTAAATCTAACAACCTGCGTGCGACAATCAACCATGGCATAACAAGATACTAGCCAATCCGTTCCAATGATAACATCAAAATCCACCATTTCTAGCTTAACCAGATCAACTGAGGTATGACGGCTACAAATTATTGCCGCACAACCTTGATAGACCCATCTAGCCATAACCGATTCACCAACCAGCTTAGATACATCAAATGGCTTACATAATAAATCAGGCTCTATTCTAAATTGTACTTACTTAGTACAAACAAATTTCTATTCAAACTTAGGTTACCTCGGAAAACGTTGTAACAACGTTTGGTGATGATTCAAGATCTTGTCGATCCACTAAGGCATAAATGCGATTTAGGGTACCGCATAAACTAAACGCTCCTCCTCTACCTCTACCTCTACCTCGACTAGTAGGTTCCTGTGGACCATTCCGTGAAGGATGCGTTGTCGATGATAAAGCTGTTATTGACCTGGTCGGCTGAGCCCTACCCCTTTACCCCTCCTTGGGCAATCACGCAAAATATGGCCTGAAAACACGTACCCATAACATGCATCTGAACCTCGACAACACGGTCCAATATGCATCTTACCATACTTACTACAGGGCGGCAAAGACGGCCTCGTCTGACTCGAGCTCCCTTGAGGCTGAGAATTTGGTGCCCGCGAACTCTGATCTGGTCCAGAATGGGCATAACGATCATACCTAGGCCCCCGAAACTGAGGTGGAGCACTATTAGCAGGATAAGTTGGTCGCCTAGAAGACTGTGGTCTGAAACCATCTCGTGACTCTCCATAATACCCAACTGATCTAGCTCTCTTATGTTTCTCTAGCTCTATATCCCGACTAACTTGGAGCTGGTGCTTATGGTCCTCTAAGTTCTGAGCAAATGCTTGTATGCGGGAGATATTCATATCCTGGAGTAGAGATGCTACTGTACAGACTCCAACCAAATGCGGCTCAAGATCGTTCATGAACCGATGGAACATATCTCTCATCAAAGCCACAATTGTAGGAACATATCTAGCCAAAGAATCAAACCTAAGGTTGTACTCTCAAACACTCATATTTCCCTGCCTGAGGGATAAGAATCAATCAACTCTGGCCTCTCGAACCTCTAATGGAATATAATGATCCAAAAAGTCCCCTAAGAAATCCTCCCACTCTGCTCAAGGTGCATCCGGTCCCTTGAACCGCTACCAAGACTCATGCCACATAATGGCCATGTCTTGTAGCCTGAAAGATGCCAGCTCCAATGCCTCGGTCTTCGAAGCATGCATAACCTAGAATATCCTGTGAAGCTGATCAATGAAGTCTTGGGATCCTCATCTGGATCAGAACACATAAACACTAGCGGACTTAGGCTAATGAACTCCCAAGCTCTAGAACTCCATGACCTATCAGAAAGTCTAGCACTCGCAGGTGCCCTCATATGGCGCTGCTGTGAGACTACTAACTACGTCAACAACTGTACCGCATTCCTAACATCCTGGTCCGAAAAGCCGGGTGGAGGAACTGGGGGTATTGAGTTCCCTCTAATCTCATTAGGTGAAGACACCTGAGATGGTGACTCACTTTGGGCCTCAGACCGGCCCGCACTATCAAGCGTTGCGCTGCTATTACCTTCACCCGCATTAGCATTGGCTTGACGACTAGCGGTGGTCTTCCTAGTCACCGGCATTGCTATAAACATATACAAAGGCATGAGTAAGACTCGAAATCTTATGACTCAGCTCTATCACATGATCTAGAGTATGAAATAAAGGTGACCATCCCTAAATACCCGATAGCCTCCTGATTATAAGTATGGTACACAACACACCCATAAGCAAGACTCTACTAGACACGGCTTGTACACTCCCTAGGACACATATCTGCTCTGATACTAAGTTTGTTACGCCCCAAACTTGGGGAGGAGAGACCGGCACACGGTGCGTCACTTGACCGAGCGTACCAATCTAAAAATCACAAAATCAGGACATACAGTACATTTGGGGCCGGCAATGCCACAACATACAACAATCTGAAGACAGGAAAGACATAACAACATCCACAGGTGGACTTAGCCAAAACAAACACGCGCGCAGGCGCGCGCGTCACAATAGACATCAACATGGCAACATCAAGGCCAGCAGGCCATACGGAATATGTCACGACCCAAAATCCTTAAAGATCGTGATGGCGCCGGACTCCAATGTCAGGCAAGCTAACAATAAATACTAGATTTGGTCTTCATCTTTAACATTTTTGAAATAATATTTTCGTTCAAATTAAATAGTAAAGAATGAGATTTTCAGAATAAATAATAATATCTTTAAAATTTTTAATACTGAACGCCCATAATCAATTCCAAAACCCGGTGTCACAAGTGCATGAGCATTTTCTAGAAGATAAAATAAAATACGAAAGAAACAGTAAGTACAGAAGAGTACAAGAAACAATCTGGAAGTAAATATGTCACATAGGGACATCCACGTCTAGAGAGAGAGAGAGAGAGAGAGAGAGAGAGAGAGAGAGAGAGAGTGTGTGTGTGTGTGTGTGTGTGTATTTATATATAATGTCCTTAACTGCAATGATATATGTATAATAATAACGTCTCCGACTATAGTGGTATAGATATAATATAATAACATCCCCGACTAGTTGTAGTATATACCCAAGAGCAGTGGTAGTATTATATAAGAATATCTCTGAGGCTCATTACTCAATCTAGTGACAAACTATTTAGAATGACGAAAAGTCGTTAGCTTGCTGAATAACATTATGGATGTTACTTGCAATATATTTAATTTTAGAGTGAATCGAGACTTAATATATACAGAACAACGCCAAAGGTAAACATATGAACCTAGATGATATCATAAGTGGAGTATTTACGACGAGATATTTCATTAAGCTTTTCTTTCAAAAAATTATCGTTAAGGCGGATTCATGCCGAAAGGGGTCAAAAAGAATAACCTACATACCTTGATTCGTAGCCCTCCAATAAGTCACAATGAGAGTAGCTCCTATAAGTTTACTTTGCAGAAAACGATAATCATACTAGTGTCAAACAATATGAAAATGTAACGATGAACGACCCGCTCACCACTCCACCATTATGTGGCATTTCTCCATGCCCTTTCTCCTTCAAAACTCCACAAAAATAGTAGCACAGTATACAACCCAATAACAGTACGTAACTACCCATAAAACAGTCCACTATAAGTTAAACTACTCGAACTCACGATTTTCAATTACCGTCCCATGAGTTCTTACTATTATGGAATGCATTTCTCTACCTTTTCATCAGAAAAAATGAAATAGGATTGTATACTTACCTTGCTTGGTGGAGAACTCAACTCCTAACTTGGGTTCTTCAACTCTTAGGTTTTCCCTCCAACTAAAACTTGACAATAAAAAAAATCATTTAGGGCTTGAGGGAGTTTGGAATGGCCATCTCGGGAGAGAGCTCCAATGGTTGTCTTTGGGAGTGACATTTGCTGAAATAAAGTGAGAGAGAAAGAGGATAATCAGCCCCTCTAAGGGGTCTCTTTGGCCGACACCCCCTATTTTATTTAAAAAAATTATGGCTTTTCCTTTTAAGCAAGTAGGTGATGCACCTACTTGCTTAATATGTGATACATGCACCTACTTCCTTTTAAATACGCATCTCGATCTCGCTTAATAACTAAGACATGTGTCAAGTAGCTCTAGCAAGTAGGATATGCAAGCAAGTAGCTCAAGAAAGTAGATGTGTAAGCAAATAGCTCATTTATTTGTCCAATATCCCATTTCTTTTCCAAGTCTTATTTACCTTAACTTTTATTTAACGCATATTTATACCTGGATCTTTAGTTTTCATTACGACTTATTTTTTCTTCACATTCAAGCACATTCGTCGACCTCACCTTAGTCGTACACATGTTGAAAGATACGGGGTATTACAAAAAGTCTAACATAAATAAGAAACTATTATACAGTGTGAACAAGTATTATTACCTGCTTTCCCTTGACATCTTGTTCTAGTTTCTTTTCGTGGATTTTTAGCTTGACATTTTCGTTTATCATCTCCATAAAAATTCTCTTTGAAACATGTGAACTTCCATGGTGTTACATAACCCAATTTTTTATTTGTATTCACTTACCCTTTGCGAACACTAAAACCAGTTCATCTTGCATATTCATTATAGAAATTTATTATACTCTAATCACTAGCATACTCAAGACCAAGCTTAGTCTCAAGATATGTTAAACCTTGAAAATTATGTGGAAAACGTCTTCGAGTGTACTTTTGTACAAGATTTTTTCGAAATTGTACGTTAAAAAAAGAAGAATACAAACATAAGAGCATCACTAAATTTTGTATACCCCACCTCATTAATAACTGGAGGAAGAATCCGAGGGTAGCCTGATGATTAAGGGACAGGGACACTGTCAACAAGGTATGATTCTTTTTTATCACCCCGGATGACGCACACTGCTTTAAATAAAGCGTAGTGAATAATGCGCCAGACCACCTAACCAGTTGAACCGTTCTCTTATAGAACGGGTAAGCCATCAGGTCAAAGTACGTATTTGAGGATTGCCTCTCCATGATAGATGTCTTCCTCCTCATTTTCCAATAACAAATTAAAATAGGCTTGACCCTTCTGCTTGGGTTATTTGTAACTGCTGGACCCTCCGCATAAACTTTGATTTTTGACTTCTCCGTAATTGAACCTGCCATCGACCCTTGTTGATAACTTGTCCTTGTAACTTTCCTATGTATGGGGAAGGCTAAGACGGTGACTCGCATATGGGTAGCAACAGGGCGTTTATGCCCCAACGGTGGGGCCTTATGGGGAAGGGCCCATCCCAATAGGTACAGCACACCCCCCACTTCAAGTGCACCTCTACATAAACTGAAGCACTCTTTTGGTCTAGTCAGTGGAATCGGTGAACCACGCGAGCTGGTTAGATGCGTGGGGCAGAGGAATCGTAGTACCCCCTTTGATTGATCCAGCCTTTTTTTCGTTTCGGTAGTGAATCACCTACTAAAGGGGCAGGCTTGCCTTTCACTGGGTGAGCAAAAAGTAGTTACCTTTAGCCTGGTCTTCCTTATTAATTATTGATAAGGCACAGGGGAAGCATCATCCTTATAAGACTATTGCTAAACAAAAGCAATTCATTTTCACATTCAACCATGAGAGGGCAACTTGAGAAATCAAAGCTATGCCCTCTTCCACTGCTGACTATGAACTGAAAATCCGAGTCTAGGGACAAAGTGGCTTTGTTGAACATAGTGAGCCAGGCCTTCTCTTCTACTCTGTCTGCTTATTGTATGGAAGCTCCACGTACAGTTTTGAAGTCGGGTCTTCCTCGCATCATACCATCGTTTCATCGAAAGATGATTCGACGTCGTGATGCAAAGGCTGACCGTCTTAATTGTACGACTTTGGTATGATGTCCTTCGAACATAGATTCACGTAGGAAGGGAGACAAGTCAAATGCCAGCACAGAAATAGAAAGAGTCGTGCTTCAAAGTGGAATTCTTCTAAGATCCATTGTGGTCACTGGTGATGATGTTAATGAGATTGCAAAAGGGAAAAATTTTAGCGGCTCATATTTCAAATAAAGATCGCTGCCTATCCTCAGCCCTTCCAATCCTTAGTTCATGGTGTCAACTTCCAATACAGAATGTTCC
This sequence comes from Nicotiana tabacum, assembly GCF_000715075.1. NCBI lineage: Eukaryota > Viridiplantae > Streptophyta > Magnoliopsida > Solanales > Solanaceae > Nicotiana > Nicotiana tabacum. Next base: position 79,792,995 of record NC_134101.1, read on the forward strand.
GATGGGGCATTGTTGAATGAATTGACTTTGGTTTGATTTGCTTGAAAGGTATGGCTGCTCTCTTGTTTCCTGCTGAACCTCCTTCCCAATACAGGCTTCGCAGCCATCCCTGCTTGCATTTTTGAAAAAAGTTTGGTAGCTTGTTTTTTGGGATTAAAATTCTGTGACTCATAAGCCCTCCGTATCTAAAGAGACTCAAGATGCAACGTACAGCAGTCTTTGATCTAGCAACTCGCTCTGTAGTGTTGTCACACAAGATAAGCATGCGTGACGATGGCTGGCTGGCGAATCGGGTTCACAATAAACAAAGGCGATTGAAAAATATTTAAAAAACGGGGGGGGGGGGGCTTACTCGTGACGATGTGGCAGAATAGCAGAGCAAGTATTAGTAGCATAACAAAAAATAAGGGACGAAAAGTCAAACCCAGAAATGTGCAAGCGAGACCCAGCAAAAAATCTTTTTCGGTCGAAAGCTCATTTAGCCACACCACAGTGACCCCGAAGCGATCTTCTTCTAGTTGCGGGACGAAATTCGACAGCCAATTGTTGGCTCTGAATAACCAGCCCAGCAATAAGCTCAATTCTACCATAACATAAGGAGGCGGGCTTGCGCGCGAGCCAAATGACGTAGGTGCACAAGAGTACTTCGCGCCACAACCATCTCCTTTTTATAGGTTCTACGGACCGATGCAAGCGTGGTGTTCCCCTAGACCGCCCGGATCCCACGAGTGAATCAAAAGTTGATAACTTCAATTTGAAATGTATAAACTTATTACAAAATAAAAAATCAATAATTTAACCGTGTATAAACTACAAATGTATAAACTTGTATTTGAATTCGTTTGGATGAGCTACAAAAATATTACACTAGAAGAAACTATAATGCATTTTTCAAAGAAATATAATATAATCAAATAAAGTTAACGAATAAAACTTAATAAGATTAAACAGTTAGTAGTATATTAAAAGAAAAGATAAGAATAGAATCTTGTCTTTGAGAAGTTCATTGATCCATTGCTACAATAATGGAGGTTTTGCTTTCCCAGAGAAGAATAAAAAGTGATTCAGTATAAAATTTAAAATATATAATTAGTTAGAAAGATATATACATATCTTTGATGAGATTGGTAAGCTTTTACAAAAAAGAATGATGCAGGAAATCTTTTTGGCGGTTAAAATATCGTGTATTCTGCCATGTTATTTTTAATGCCGTATTTTTATGTATAAATTTATTATTACTGTGGCATCATGGTAAACCCTATGTGAAGCTTTAAAGTGTGAAAGCAAAATGGATGGAACAAGAATATTGGCTGACGCTAAGTGTTAATTTTTTCATTATTTTTATTTAATATTGCATTGCTATTTTATTATTTAGTAATAAGAATCTCAGCCATCAACTAGATGGCTGGACACAAGACGTACATCAGCAACAATATTGAGCAATACTGGATAAGTTTTCCTAGAAGGGATCTCACCCCATTTTATGTACTATATAGTTTGAGTAGTGTAATTTTGGGCTCATGCCCATGTTGTCCAGCCAAAGGCCCAATGGCCTAATTCTATTCTCTTTTGGTTTCTAATCCTATTCGGAATTGGATTCAGTTTTTATTCCTATGTACAGTTGATTTTGGCTTTAAGAGAAAGCACCACCAATTATCTATAAATAGGACAATCTTGGAGAACTGTTCTATGCTCATTGGTACAAGTCTTTGAAAGATTTTAACACATAAGAATGGTTTTCAAGAGAGCTTTCATCAAGAAAGAAGAGAGAAGAAAAGTGTTTGTTTTGCTGCAGATTTTTGTTCCGACCATCCAACTTCAAATCACGTTTTCTGATTCGTTAACCGTTGGATCGGGCTGAAGTTTTGGTTGAATGTTCTTAACATCTTGATATTTGATTTGAATGTGGAGATCATATTTCGGGACCCGTGGCATCTGATTTCAAGCCCCGAACAGTAGCTCCATTTTGTGACTTCTCCTTCTTCTTCAATTGATTTGTTATTACTCTTGTTGCTATTGTTGCTCCATGTTTGGCACTTGTTGTTTAGCCAATTTGGAAAACTTTTGTAACCTTCTTATTGTTATAGTGGAGCCTTTTGGATCTTTGTGATCCAGTGATTTTTACTTTTGATTTGAAGGGTCTTTATCTTCTTTATTTTTGAATTTGCCTCTTCCTCGACATAACAGTAGTATCAGAGACTTGGTTATTTATTTGAGGGATTTCTTCGGAATGGAGGCGAATATGAGCAAGATGGTATGTTTAAAAGTGAGCAATTATAATGTTTAGAGAAGCAAGATGAAAGATTTGTTGTTCGTGAAGAAGATGCATCTACCCGTTTTTGCAGCTCATAAACCCCAGAGTATATCTGATGAAGATTGGGATTTCGAGCACCAGCAAGTATGTGAATATTTACGATAATGGGTTGAAGACAATGTTCGCAACCATATTGTGAATGAGTCATATGCGAGATCCTTGTAGGAAAAGCTAGAGACTCTTTATGCTTCAAAAACTGGGAACAACAAGTTGTTCCTACTAAACCAATTGATGACCTTTAAATACAAGGAGGGCAGTCCTATCCTTGATCATATAAATAATTTTCAGGGTGTCCTTGATCAGCTATCTGGAATGGGAGTTAATTTTTATGATGAGATACAAGGACTTTGGCTTCTTAATACTCTACCAGACTCTTGGGAAACTCTTCGTGTTTCTTTGACAAATACAGCTCCTGGAGGTAAGGTGACCATAGAATATGCTAAGAGTGGTGTGTTGAACGAGGAAGTAAGGAGAAAATCTCAGGGTTCATCCTCACAAGCAGATATCTTAGTTACAGAAGACTGGGGGAGAGATAGAACAAGAGGTTTGAAAAATAGAGGTAAAAGTAGAAGTAAGTTAAGGTCCTGTCACGCCCCAAACCTGGGGAGGCGTGGCCAGCACCCGATGCCATATTTGGCCCGAGCGTACCACTCTATAATTGTGAACTCTAGAGGGGTAACCCTCAACTTAGGCCGACGAGGCCACCATGAATGTCTACAACCAGCAATACCAAACTAACATGTACACAGGGCTGGCAAGGCCACAATACTAATATCTAAAATATATAGGACTCGTCTACAAGCCTCTAGAGATAGTTGAACTGTATTATGGTCGAGATATGGCCTCGGCCTACCCATCAAACCAGTAAATATAAAATGGACTCCAAGGTCTAGACCTGGTAACCCCGAGGAAGTGGAGCTTACCAACCAAGCTGATGTTTGACTCTGTCTACTGGGAAGGTCTATCTAGTTGTATATCAGGACCTGCAGGCATGAAATGCAGCGTCCCTGACAAAAGGGACATCAGTACGAAATAATGTACCAAGTATGTAAGACAACAGAATAACTCAAAGCTGAAACATAGCTAATAATATAATAACTGAAGTAAATGGGAGTCAAAGATGATCTGAAGATATACTTACCTACTGATACTGACTCAACTCTCTCAATATAGTAAGTAAAATAGTTGTCCGACCTTATAAGGCTCGGTACGTATAATTGCTCTGCCATAGTAGGCTCGCTCATAGGCTCTCGTCCATACTAGGCTCTGTATCTCGGCCATTCTGGGCTCGCTCATAGGCGCTCGGCTATAGTAGGCTTGTATATAACTTACCATCTGAGAGGTTGCCCAATAGGGGCATGCCCACCGATTATAGCTCGATGGTGGTGAAAATACTATAATACTATATATATATATATAGACCTCTGCTCTATTGACTAGAAGAAGACAATACTTAACGTAATATGAAGTCCCGATAAGGAAGAATACTGTAACTTATGAGACTAGGATAATGTACATAAATTCAGGAATATGAACTTCTCTTTATGTCTCGTTATCAAATACATGTAGTTACTGGATCATGCCAAAATGAAGGAAAGGTTTAGCCTTAACATACCTTAACTTCGTTGAGTCCTTAATACCTTCCAAGAAAATTCTTCAAACAACTCAACTCAATCTATCATAGCATAAGGAGATTCAAAATCAGTGCTGAGTAAAGGCTAAGTCCGCAACTTAAACTAGTAGCACGTTTATGTAAATTTGGGCAGCATCTCCCCTGTAACAAGGGCCTCCTCCAATACCATATACCAACAACGACAACCAGAGCAATTCAATAAGAACAACTTCAACAATAGAGTACAAAATATCATCAACATATCACGACGAGCGGCAAGCTCGGATTGAATCTCTTTAGCACCCTTCAACCCATTATCATTCATTATTGAACTTAGTAATATATCCAGTATAATAACCAATACCTATTAAAGTATTTCTAACCTTGTACTAAATTTTAAAGTTACCCGAAATAGCCCAACACAAGATAATATCACTGTCGACAACTTTCAATTGCTTTATAGCTATTTCCTTTTCTAGTTACCAATTTCCTCAACAAGATTGACATGTAAACCAACATAATCATACTAACAATATCATAGCCAACTTATTTTCCATAATTTTCAGTCACTTAAAGTTCATAAGAGCAACTTTCAAATCAATCTATCAAGAACAAAAATATCTCAAGCTAATCCAAGTATTATCTTGTAGTTTATCATCCTAACAACTTAACTAACGCACAATCAAGCTTAAGCACAATTATTAGGCTGTTATACTCACCTTAGACAGTAGAAACAGCTTGAAATTTCAGCCAAACACAGCCCACCTCAATGACAACACAACCTCAAAGAGTTGTTGTTCTTCACTAGAACTAACTTTTGATGTTGAAATATGGTGTAATCACTTTGGAATCACTTCAATCCCTCATGGTATCTGTTTAGGAGGGTTAGGAGGAGTATAGGGACGAGGTTGGGTCGAAAAATGAGAAATAAATATCGTCCAAATAGTTTTTAAAGTGAAGTAGGTCGACCACCGCCTAAGTGGGTCTCATTGGGAGCTGCTTGTGCAGTCTCGTGAAAACGCGAATATCTCTCTACTATGATATCGTATAGATGAATGGTTTAATGCATTATAAACTAGACTCTTAGATCTTCAATTTGGTAGATAAACCAACTCATAATTCCAAGTATATTGAGAAAAAGCTCCACTATATTTGACCTAATTTTCAGCAAATTTATGAATGTAACTTGTGATGACATTTGCTAACTTTTCTTCCATAACTTGTTTGACTTCAAATCATAACACCCGGCTATCATATGACTAAAATAACTCATAAAATAACCTCCTTGTCATGTTAAGAACCCTAGTATCATCCCAAAAGTACATGTTATAACATTCCCAATTTGTCAACTTTCGACGAAACTTATCTTCCTCAATTTGTTTAGCTTCTAAGACTTCCAACCCTTTTGGTACTTGTTATCCATGATCTTAAATATTTGTAACCTCCAAGGTAATATTATTAACTTACTTTATGTACTTTCAAATACGATCTCATTTTTGGGCTTACATTAATTGGCTTACGACGTACTCACGTATGAAGACATGGGGTGTAACATGTCCAAATATCATAATATTACGTGAAACCACTGTGGCAAGAAAGGGCATATCAAAAGGTTTTGCCACAAGTTGAAGCAAGACATTAGAGAAGGAAAGAAAGTTGAAAATAACGAGATCAATGTTGCTGCTATTGTTCGAGATGACCTTCTTTTTGCTTATGATGAAAACGTCATCAATTTGGTATCCCATGAGGCGAGCTGGATAGTAGATTCTGGAGCAACCTCACATGTCACACCAAGAAAAGACTTTTTATCATCTTATACTCCCCTATTGATTCTAGAGTGTTGTGAGCACTTAATTTTTGACCATATTTAAACTCTTTTTATCACTTTTTAGCATTTAAATATCTTTTAAGTTTAATCTTGATATTTTTTCTTTATTTCACCTTTATAGGTTTTATTTAAGAAAATTAAAAATCATAAAAAAAATTATATGTTCTTGATTTTAAATTATTTAGCTAGTATTTTTATTTTTACATTCTTAAAAAAAAGAAAAAATATTAATTAAAGCAAGAGCCAATGAATCATTTCTATGTGGCAAGATTCTTCCTTATCTTTTGTAACTAACTCACATGCTCTCCCTCAAAACTCAAATGCACATACACACTCTTTTTTTTGGCCACCAATTAATCCCTATACCTACACCTATATATCTTCCACTCACACAACCCACAAAAGGGGGGCGACATTTGAGAGAGAGACCCTCTCCCTCTTTTACAACCAAAGGCAGCGGCCCACCCCCCCCCCCCTCCCCCCTTCTTCACCACCATTTCATCTCAAAATACTCACCCCAAACAGTCCCTGAAACACCCTAGAAACAGCCTTCCCTCCGTCGTAATTACACCACTTCCGACCAGCTCTTTTTCCTCCAACGAACAGCTGAAAAACCAGTCCGAAAGCCCACCAAACCGTCATGTAAAACTCCACCGTTAGCTACCTCTCTCTTGGACCAAAACTAGTCAAAAACCCAGCAACTTTTAGCCATGAAAACCACTCTAAAATCAGCTCACAACCACTATGAAACACCATCGAAGCACATAAAAATAGAATGACAAATACGTAGCGTTTCTGAGTCATTTCCATCATTCTCTTCCCTTGCAAAAATGAATATGTCTCCTACTATATATAAAACCTTGTCCAAAAAATATGATTACCTCTATGAAGTAGACATCCTAACCGACGAACAAAAAGTTTCTTCCACTGAACTACCCCTTATAAACCCTTATTCAGCCTTTGCCAAAAAATCATTTACACCATGGACCCAAATCCGTTCCTTAGTCCAACAGAAACCAAAAGGAGTCCAAGAATATGTTGCTGCCTCAAAACTTGACGGTTCTTCTTCGCTATGTTCCTTCTCCTTTGGATTGAGGGATGTGATCCGCAACCTTATTCTGGATGCTTTGTCATTTTATCATGCCTTAGCTTTCATTTTAATTTATCTTTAGTGATTGATATGGTTTTTGTTTGTATCTACTTCGTTGTAGTTTTCCTTTTATTTAGTTTAGTTTAAATGGTTAATTGTTGCCTATTGTTCATCATTTAGGTAAGATAATGGGGGTTTAATATAAATTGTTGAATTGGGTAAATTGGGTCTGTGGAGTTGGGACTAAAGGGAGCGAATAGAGATTTGGGTTTGTCTTGCTGTATTGACCCATTAAAATAACGAAACTGATTTGACCAGGATTTGGGTGGATGAGTTCAACAAGAATTAAAAAGTGTCTTTGGACTATATGTTTAGTAGCTACATTGAACGCGATAGTCTACTTTAGGCACGTTATTAATTAATCAAATTATCGTGATTATGTATACGTTCGCATGACATAACTACGATTTTCAAAATTAAAACCAAGGTATGCGTTCGCGCAACTTTGGTCAAAACAATCATAATAATAATAAAGCGTGATTAATTGTGTACACGTACGCGTGACATGATTTTAAGCACCCCAAATAAAACGATTTCATACATACGTGACCGGTTTCCAAAATTAATTCCATAACGCCATAATTAAAAGCGGTAAAAAGGTAAACGTACATAGGTTCTAAAATTGAGTAATTAAACAAACAACTAAGCCAGGTATGATTAAAGCGACTGTGCTAAAACTACGGAATCCGGGATTACCTCACACCTTCTCTTGGGTTAATAGAATTTCTTACCCGGTCTTCTATGTTCGCAGACCATAAATAGAGTCAATTTTCTCAATTTGGGATTTTAAAATAAACTGGTGGCTTAGGATACCATAATACTTATCCCAAGTGGTGACTCTTAAAATCAAATAAATAATCCCATTTTGAACAATGTCACTTTAATTAGAAAAACTCCTTATCCCCTCGGGAAAAAGTAGGTGTGACAGCTCTGGCAACTCTGCTGGGGAGAAGAACCCAGAATCTCTGGTTCAGGGTTCAGAATTCAAGCTTGTTAATGTGATCTATACTTGGCTTTATTGTTTGTTGATATTACTGTGTTTGTGGGTCTAATGTGCTAATTGTCACTCATTTACCGCTTTGATATTATTTGAACTGTATTAAACTGTCTTCTTATGCCTCCCTTCTGAGTCTTCTAAAAATATGGTGCACATGTATACGTGGCCCACTTTTCTGTTAGAGGTCGTACCAAATAGAATGAGGCTAGATCAGCAACTAGGCCGGGTAGACTTTCGTGCTCCCGGTACATTACCTCCACCTCTGCTCGAGCTGTCCTCTTGGGTAAGCCATGTCTAGAACACACCCCCAGGTTTAAACCTAGAATAACATAGCCCATGCCGGATCCCTAGTAGGAACGTTTGTTTGTATCATGTGCATTTGACTTTGGGGACTCAATACAGGGGTTGGGTCCGTCTAGGACAGGTGTACCCGAAACTAAAAAGACCATCCTGATACATCTTACGTGCTACTTATACATTTGTTTTATCCGATTTGTATATTGACTGGCTTTAAGAATACGGAAAGAAAATTGAAAAAAAAATGAGAGAAAGAAAATAAGAGAGTGAAATTCACCTGGTTCTCATCAAATCCCTGTGTCCAAAAATCGAACTGTGACTGATTTCACTCAAAAGGTGTTGAAAAATAGACTAAGATTTTGAGAAATTCCCCGCTTTTGGCCGAACTACGCGGGTCTAATTCTCGCCGAATGTGAGATACGTAGGCAAACCTCATCGGTTCCGGCCTACAATTACTTTTTTAAAAATCCAAAAGTATTTTCCTTTACTTCCTTCTTTAGAAAGTCTTTCTTTTAGACCCCAATTTTTAAAAAAATTACAAAAATATTTTCTTTTTAATTTCTTCTCAAAATCAAAAAATATTTTCATTCTTCTTTCGAAAATTGAAAAGAAAATTCAAGATTCAAAAATATTTTCTTTTTTCTTTAGAAGTATTTCTTTCATAAATTTAAAATAAAAGTCCAAAGATCCAAAAATATTTTCTTTCTTCTTTATAAGTCTTTCTTTCAGAATTTTCCTTTTTAAAAACAAAATTCAAAATCAAAAAAAAAAAGAAAAAAAAAGAGTTAGTTTATTTCTTTTATTCTTGATCTTTCCGAACTACACAAGATCTGTTTCATGTTCCCACATGATATGTAGGCAACCGACATCAGGTTCGATCGAATAGTTTTAAAAAAGAAAAACAAAAAAAAGAGAAAAGAAAGAAAGAAAGAAAAAAGAAAAGAGAAAAAAGAAAAAAAAGTGTTCATTCTAACATGTTTGTTGTTTTGAAATAAAACCCGATTAAAGGTGGTCGGTTTGTTGGTTTGCAATGGCGAGTCCAGGATCCCTCAGAAGGAGCAAGAACCAATATTGATAATCCAACTAAGATCACCAAAAGGCAAGTAGACAAGTTGGTGATACAAATGGAGACAAATGTTGACTGACTTCTACCAATTTTGAGCGACAGGACATGCTCTGCTTGGAGGATCTGTGATGATAGGGAGACATAGAATTCGTCCAAGTCCTTTGGAAAAAAAAGTTACTGTGAAATTTCCCACGCCGTCAGTACTGAAATCCTATAGTCAATATTGGGAACGATTTGATCAAAAAGTCAAAATTTGAGTGTTGAATCAAAAGCAATATAAAGGACTGAATATCGTAGTAGTACTGATATGCAAATTTGTGGCTAAGATGTCACTTAGTAACTGGAAAGTCACTCCTCTTTTAGCCATGGTAGCTTATTTTGTCGTCTTTTCTTCTTTTTTTTATGTTATCGGACCCTGCTATCCTTTATTCAATAAAAAAAAGGCAGACATTTTGTATCCATTTTGTGCATAGTTCTTTTCATGCTAGTTCTAGTGACATGACATGCATGCAAAATTTTTGGCCAGATCTTAGAAAAGTGATTTAGTCTTGAATTGGATAAGTGAGAAAGAGACACTTTTGAAGATGAATAAAGACATGAAACATTTGAAAATAAGCATGAGCCAAGTTTACATGGAACCAAAGCAGTCATGCTCATGGAAGTTAAGGATCTCTACCTTTTGAATCATTTGAGAAGATCGGGCTTAAGGATGATCAGACGGGTTGAATTCTGTTTAGCACTAAGAGATAGGAAGTATTTTTCAAAAGAAGGTGTATTCCGGACAACTTTAAATGGATCAGTTAGTGGTAAAATGCATCTTCTACATCAAGACAAAATCCAAGAAAAATTCACCCAAATTGACAAGGGTCATTCACTGCGAAGAAAGTATTGCTCATACAGCTTTACACTGAAAAAGTCCCAGAAAACAACATGTCCATTAATGTTGTGTTTGTGAAGGCCTACTATGTTTGGCGTTCTCGAGGCTGTGAGGCCCTTTTTCTTCTATCCAAATACTTTATACCCTTTGTTACCTCTTTTGAGCCTGTGTTATTTTCTTTGACCACCCTCTTTTGGAATCAAGTTTAGAGATAAAAGTCCAAACAAAAAAATAAAATAAAAAATAAAAAGAAAAGTTCATGCTCTAAGAGTACAAACTGGGGTAACTCTTAGAAAGTTCAAGTGAAAAACAAATAAGAAAAGAATAGTCAAAGGTCCATGCCCCCAGAAAATAGAAGTTGGGGTAACTTGTTTTGAAAACAAAAAAAATAAAAAAGAAAAAGAAAGAAAGATGAAAAAATTTAGTTAGGTCAGATGTTTGAACTACGTTTGACCTGATTCCTTTAAAAAAGGATACGTAGGCAGCCTTACACGGTTCGGTCCAACCAAATAAGAAAAAAAAGAAAAAAAGAAAACAAAAAATCCCCCGTATCTGAAACTAGGGCAAATATTTTATTTTATTTTTGAAAGAGGCGATTCCAAGAGTTGTAAGTCCACAACCCCCTCATTTTGAGTCTACTTTGAGCCTTCATGTCATCCCTTCTTTCCAACCCTATCCAAAAACCTTCCAAATAAAGACCTCCCAATATGCCTTCAAGAATGCCAAGAGACGCATGCAATGAGCAACAATTGTTACGCGACATAGAACACTGTCAAGTTGCTCACAGAAGAAAACAAAAAAAAGGAAAGAAAAGAAAAAGAAAAAGGAAATGAGAGAGCCTTACTAGTGAAAACCCTCACGGGCACTGTAAGGCGACGGTAAGTAGAGATAAATAAATGAGAGAGACTTGTTGGTGAAAATCCCTCGGGGCACCACTAGTCGAAAGTGAGTCGAGAAGTTGATGTAAAGGATTGACACAAACAAGCCCAACTTCAAAGGTCATAGGAATGGTAAAAGGAAAGATTAGATCAGTTTGATAGATTGGGTCGTTGAGTCCAAAATGCATGTCATGATTATTAAGGCTAGTTATTGAAAAACAAATTCTTCCTTCTATCCTTCTCGACATGGGCATTTCTTGTTAATATTGTTTCTTTGCATCATTATGTCCTTCACTCTGAGTCCGCCCTTGTCAAAACAAGCAAGAAAAGATTTCAAAATCTTCTACCGGCTTTTCAGTTGCACAAAGTAAATTTGGCCACCACACTCAATTGTTACTGTCAACATGCCTTGAGGATTCATGCAAAGGCTCACCCCCAATAGACTCTTGTCAGCCTACTTAGCGCAAGCAAAGATAACTTGTGATTCTCTCTTACAAACAAATTACTCAAAAGCAGGAAGCCATTCAAGATATCATAAAAGGTTATCCAAGAAAAGAAATCTCCTTTTTGAGATAAGGCTAATTGAGCCACAAAACACAAATGGCATTGGGACCGAAACAATCAGAGTTGATACAGAAAGTAAAGGCACCTTATAAGCAACAACAGAGTCTCCCAGCAGTACAACCAACTACCAATGCAATCGGTCTTCCAAAGGCTGGATGATCCCAAAGCCAAGCTGCCAAAGACATCAAGGCCACAAACCGACCACCACTTTTAAAACAAACAAAATTTTCTTTGTTTGAAATAGGAACAAAGCAGTGCAAGAAAAGTGGTTAGTCAATAACAAGCAAGGTCTTTCAAGCTGAAATCAAAGTTGTCATGGCAAGTGTAGGAGCAATCATCCTCGAGGTGTCGTGCTCAAATTTTGTCAGCACAAAGGCTGTTTGAGAAGGTTTTTACCTCCTAGGTATTTTCCCTATTTGAGAAGAACCTTACATCCTAAGCATTCTCCTTAATCGGAAGAGTATTCAGTTTTACTTGAGTTCAGGGGTCCCGCCTGTAGAATATGGTCAATTTCAGTTTTCATAAGTTATTAATCTTTAGTTTTCCTTTAGTTTAGGGGTCCCGCCTGGAGAATAGGGGCAGTTTTTAATTTCCTTAAGTTGTTAGTCTTCAGGTTTGCTTGAGTTCAGGGGTCTCGCCTATAGAATATGGTCAATTTTAGTTTTCTTAAGTCGTTAATCTTTAGTTTTCCTTTAGTTCAGGGGTCTCGCGTGGAGAATAAGGTCAGTTTTTAGTTTTCTTAAGTTGTTAGCCTTTAGTTTTTCTTAAAAGTTCAGGGGTCCCGCCTGGAGAATAGGGTCAGTTGTTAGTTTCCTTAAGTTTTCGATCTCTAGTTGTTAGTCATTAGTTTTTCTTGAGTTCAGGGGTCTCGCCTGGAGAATAGAGTCAGTTTTTAGTTTCCTTAAGTTTTTAGTCATTAGTCTTTCTTGAGTTCAGGGGTCCCGTCTGGAAAATGGGGTCAGTGTTTAGTTTCCTTAAGTCGTTAATCTTTAGTTTTCCTTAAGTTTAGGGGTCCCACCTGGAGAATAGGGTCAGTTTTTATTTTAGTCAAGCTTGGTTTATAGTTTTTCTCAAGCCCAATCCCATATCTAGGAGACACTTCCTAGTTTAAATCTTTCAGGCCACACCTTTTTAGGAGACGCACTTCCTAGTCTGAGTTTTTCAGGTCAAACTTTTTAGGAAACGCACTTCCTAATCTTAGGTTACAAGTGTAACTCCTAGGAGACACACTTCCTAGTTTGAGTCATTCAAGTTTTATCCCTAGGAGATGCACTTCCTAGTATGAGTCTTTCAGGTCACACTTTTAGGAAACGCACTTCCTAATCTTAGGTTACAAGTTTTATCCCTAGGAGATGCACTTCCTAGTCTGGGTCATTCAAGTTTTATCACTAGGAGACGCACTTCCTAGTCTGGGTCTTTCAAATTATACTTTTTAGGAGATGCACTTCCTAATTCTCTGTTAAAGGTTTCACCCCTAAGAGACGCACTTCCTAATTTGAGTCATTCAAGTTTTATCCCTAGGAGACGCACTTCCTAGTCTGAGTCTTTCAGGTCATACTTTTTAGGAAACGCACTTCCTAATCTTAGGTTACAAGTTTCATCTCTAGGAGACGCACTTCCTAGTTTGAGTCATTCAAGTTTCACCCCTAGGAGACGCACTTCCTAGTCTGGGTCTTTCAGGTCATAGTTTTAGGAGACATACTTCCTAAATTGACATTTCACCCCTAGGAGACGCACTTCCTAGTTTGGGTCGTTTGAGTTCATCCTTAGGAGACGCACTTCCTAATTTGGGTCATTCAGATTTTTTTAGGAGACGCATTTGCTAATCAAAATTTTCTTGGTTTTACTCACAAGAGACACACATCCTAGTCAAGTCTTTAATTTTACTCTCATCATTGAATCCTTCATCAATAGCATAGGTGATTTATAGTTCTGCTAACAACTCACAAATCTTCCTAGTGCAAACTGGGGCAGAAAAGTTTCTCTTGTTTTGTTTGTTTTGTTGTAGTAGTAGGCGCCCACCTGGAGAACGAGGGAAGTCATTTCAGAATTCATTTAATAATTCATTTCAAGTTTCAAGGCAGTAGCATGCGCCCACCTGGAGAACGAGGGTATTCATTTCAGAGTTCATTGCAAATTCAAGTCTGTAGCAGGCGCCCACCTGGAGAATGAGGGAATTCATTTCAAGTTCAAGTCAATGGCAGGTGCTTACCTGGAGAACGAGGGTATTCATTTCAGAGTTATTTCAAGTTTCAAGTCAGTAGCAGGCGCCTACCTGGAGAACGAGGAAATTCTTTTCAGAGTTATTTCAGATTTCGAGTCAGTAGCAGGCGCTCACCTGGAGAATGAGGGAATTCATTTCAGAGTTATTTCAATTTTCAAGTCAGTAGCAGGCGTCCACCTGGAGAACGAGGGAATTGTTTTCAGAGTTATTTCAAGTTTCAAGTCAGTAGCAGGCGCCCACCTGGAGAATGAGGGAAGTCATCTTAGAATTCACTTCAAGTTCGAGTTAGAGGCACCAGGAGCCCGCCTTAAGAATAGGGTCAACTTTAAGTTTTCAAGTTCAAGTTAGAGAAGTATCAGGAGCCTGCTTGAAGAACAGGGTCAACTTTCAGTTTTCAAGTTTAAGTCAGAGGCAGCAGGATCCCTCTTGAAGAATAGGGTTAACCTCCAGTCTTTACAATTCAAATCAGAAGTAGAACGAGCCTCCTGAAGAACAAGGCTTGCAAGTTCAAGTCTACTCCAAGTTCAATTTTATTTCAAGTGTAAGCAGCAGGATGCCCGCCTGAAGAACATGGTCAATTTCCAGTTTTCTTTAAATTCAAGTCAGCAGGATGCCCACCTGAATAATAGGGTGAATTTTCAGTTTCATGTTGAAGGATCAAGTGGAGATTCGAGGAAGATTCAGGACAAGAAGTAGATAGGATCTTGTATTTTTCTTTTATTTTGCTATAATTTTTGATTTTAATTTATGATGTAAATAGCAGGGACCACGGATCGGAGCCTCAACGGAACCTCACTCGACTCTCCAACTAACCATTCCATCATTCTCCTTGAACTACACGCGACATGATTCCCTTATAACCCGGGATATGTAGGTTGTCCAAAATCAGGACTTGGTTGCACTCTTGCACTCTTTTCTTTTATTTCGTTTCCCTTTAAAAAATGGTTTGGTCAACAATTAGTCACATGGCTCACCTTGTCTTTGCCTGAAAACTCTTCATGTTTCCACGCAAAGAGGGGCATGCTGTGAGCACCTAATTTTTGACCATATTTAACTCTTTTCATCACTTTTTAGCATTTAAATATCTTTTAAGTTTAATCTTGATATTTTAGCTTTATTTCACCTTTATAGGTTTTATTTAAGAAAATTAAAAATCACAAAAAAATTATATGTTCTTGATTTTAAAATATTTAGCTAGTAGTTTTATTTTTACACTCTTAAAAGAAAAGAAAAATATTAATTAAAGCAAGAGCCAATGAGTCATTTCCATGTGGCATGATTCTTCCTTATCTTTTATAACTAACTCACATGCTCTCCCTCAAAACTCATATGCATATACACACTCTTTTTCTTGGCCGCCAATTAATCCCTATACCTACACCTATATATCTTCCACTCACACAACCCACAAAAGGGGGGCAATATTTGAGAGAGAGAGACCCCTCCCTCTTTTACAACCAAAGGCAGCGGCCCACCCCCCTTCTTCACCACCATTTCAGCTTAGAAAACTCACCCCAAACAGTCCTTGAAACACCCTAGAAATAGCCTTCCCTCTGTCGTAATTACACCTCCTCCAACCAGCTCTTTTTCCTCCAATGAACAGCTGAAAAATCAGTCTGAAAGCCCACCAAACCGTCATGTAAAACTCCACCGTTAGCCACCTCTCTCTTGGACCAAAACCAGTCAAAAATCCAGCAACATTTAGCCATGAAAACCACTCTAAAATCAGCTCACAACCACCATGAAACACCATCGAAGCACATAAAAATAGAATGACAAATACGCAACTTTTCTGGGTTGAGAGAAAAGTCGAGGTTTTCGGTCGTTGTCCGCGGTTTGGCCTTCGTTTGATTTTGACGCTGTAAAGTAATTAAAATTCAGAGCAACATCTTAAGGTCCATATATATCCTTTCATTGTTCTCACTGTTTATTTTTAAATCTTAGTCGTCCCTTATGGATTGTGAAGCCAACCCCTTTGTAGGAAAACTTTTGTGACTATAAGCAAATTAACTGTTAGTGTAGCTTGGAAATAGCCAGCCCTTATTGTAGGAAAAATTTCGTATTTATGATATAGTTTACTTTCTTGGAGTCTCTTGCTCTGTTCACTATACCGGTATCAGAGCCAGCCCATCCTTTCGGAGGGAGGAACAGTTTACTAAATATGTCTGAGTCATTTCTATCATCCTCTTCCCTTGCAAAAATTAATATGTCTCCTACTATATATAAAATCTTGTCCAAAAAGTATGATTACCTCTATGATGTAGACATCCTACCCGACGAACAAAAAGTATCTTCCACTGAACTACCCCTTATAAACCCTTACTCAGCCTTTGCCAAAAAATCATTTACATCATGGACCCAAATCTGTTCCTTAGTCCAACAGAAACCAAAAGGAGTCAAAGAATATGTTGTTGCCTCAAAACTTGACCAGCATCCTATTCTTGCCACTCGAGAGGAACAATTTATTACCCTCCAAATTCCAGATGATTTTCCCAGACAATGGAGAGATCATAGTTTTACCCATCTCCATTTTGGTGCTATCCGAATTGCTCTGACTTATCATGGAAGAAAAGGTCAACCTATTATTGCTAGACTTTCTCTTCTAGATACAAGATACTTAGAGTACCAACATGCAAATTTGGGTACTGCAGAAGTTACCTTGAATGCAGGAACTGTCTTCATAACTATCTTTCCAAATTTCAACATGTCCCTTTATGACCCATACTTAACCGAAGCACTCAAAATCCAAGTCCAAATCCAAGGTGCCCTACAAGCCAAAGATTCTATCCAAGCCACTATTCATCACCAAATGGCGTGGCGGGTCCAAAATCATGCCATGGATCTCTGCCTTCCCGGAGGAAAAAATACTTTACTCTTGAATATTGATGCTACCAAAGGAAATACCATGTGCACCCAAATACCCAGACAAATTTCCAGAGATGAACTAGTTAAAATTCTTCCTCATTCCTGGATCACAAATTATGAAAAGCTAAGAGAACCAGAAAAATCTCTGCAATCTGGTGAGCCAACTTTTACCAAAAGAAATGACAAAATCGTTTTCATAACCTTTGACCATTCCTATCTCAAAAAACCCAATAAAACCAGCTTTTCTTGCCAAATGATCCAACCCAAAGACACAAACTCTGACCCTGACCCTAAAAGGGAACCTTTCTGGAATATAAAAACTATCATGGAAGAACATGACTGGTGTAAACATTTCGACAAAGACGGCAAATGAGTTTGGTGGTTCAAATGCCCCTTTACGGGACATTGCCCTTGGGATCTCGGTTGCGACTGCCAAGACTGTTTGGAAGATCCAATTGGAGAATATGATGAATACTACCTGCATCATTGGGAAATATTTGGTCTCAACGAGACCAAACCAAAATCCAAGAAAAAGGGGAAAACTTCTGAAAAGCAATTTCGAGCCAAATATGAAAATAAAGACCCTTCAATTGGCTCATTAAGCCGTCCAGGTAAATATGAATTTCTTGTCAGTTACACACCCTAAGAATGGCCAAAATTATCAGAAAAATTCACTCCAAGCTGGGAAGATAGTGAAACCACACCAAAACCCAAACCACCATCAGCTAGTAACCCAGAACCCGAAAAGCCACCTGAACCTAAAACTCCATCAACCCAAAAGTCCATACAACCACAAATATTCATGTTGATCCCTTTAAGTTCCAGTCATACCTAAGATTTTCCTTCACTTCAACTTTTTGAAAAAGAGGGTATCATCCATGCTCCAAAAATCCCCAAGAAAAACATAGTACTACCTTCTGGAGAAAATCCCCCAATAAGTGACATCGAAGCAACAATGAACTAGCAATCAAAAAATTCCATCTGCCAAAACAAAGTCCTCAACAATATTGACAATACCATAAAAATGTGACCCACACATAAAACAAGATGATGAGCAAAGTGGAAACAATTAAAAAAAGGTGGAGCAGACATCTACTCACCATGCAGGTCTAATCAAAGCCTTGGAGCTAAGATTGGCACATTTACAATATGAGATCTGTCTCTGAGGAACTTCACTTTTCCAGTTCTTCCAACAACAACAAAAGGAGACGATTCAATTAAGGAACAAATTAAACTTTTGAGAAATGACTGCTTTGAGTCACAAAAAAACCCCACTTTTCCCTTCAAAATCTACCTTCTACCCCATGTCAGCACAAGCATATTCCCCACCAAAATTGGACTACACCTTTTCTACTTTTCCTACTACCTCACAGAATCCTATCTCATTCACCCAACCCTTAAAACAAGAACCTGAATTCGATATTGAAAAAATGGGTTAGGAAAGGAAAGATGCTCTTGCAGCCCAGAAACAAACCAAGAAAAGGCGATATCAAGGTGAAAGTTCAAAAGGATCCAACCCCAAAAATCTGATGATTTCTGATCAGAAGACTCCAGACCTTTATGTCTCCCAGCCATGGAACATGTCAGAAGGAGACAAAACATGGTTGAAATCTCTAAATTCATCAGACGATGATACAATGAAAGATAGCTCTCAATCAAGCAATGAATCCACAACAAACTCTTCCGAAGAAGTCGATCCCCCAATATTTGTGAGCCAACAACGAGACCCAGAAATATCTGAAGTAGAGGAGGATCAAGAAGTCATGACGGATGAACCAATCCCAGAAAGAAGACATGAACCCATGGCGTCAAAACTAGTTGGAACTGGATTCCACACTTTCACCTTCAATGACGTCAAGATTTCAAAATAGCCTCAAAGGATCCAAGACTTCTATACTTGGATGGTGACCAAAAGTTTGGTTGAACGAGAAAAGTATATCACCCTGTCAGAACTAACTTCGCGGTTCTCAGGAATCCTTAGAGACTGGTGGAACTCAATTGGGATTCAAGACAAAAATACTTTTCTTACTTCACAGGATTTTGCCTTCAACATCAGAGTCCTACATGAAGTTTTTTGTGGAGATACTAGCCAAAGACAAGAGAAAATGTGAAGACAACACTTCGAGATGAAGAGTGTGTCATTCGACAGAAATGACATTGACAGACATTTTTAAAAAATGGCAAAAATATACTTTGAAATCGGTGGAGACATCAACTTAAAGCAAGCCTTTGTCTCTTCCCTTCCAAAGTTGTTAGCAAGCAGAACCATGACCATCATTGAAGAAAAGTTTCAATCGATAACAATCCCACAAGTCGGCTACATCAGGCAAGCTATTTTTGTCGCATTAGAAGACATTTGTACAAAGCGCTCAGCCTAAAAACAAATTATCCAACACAATCCAACGCTTGACAAAGCATGTAGCAAATCCGATCTGATCACTGGATCAGGATGTTATTGCTACACATCTAGGCGGCGGAAAGAATACAGGAGGTTTAGATGGCCAAGAATTCTAGAAGAAAAATCAAGGTCCAAGAGGCGTACAAAATATTTCAGATGAAGAAGACCAGGAAATTTCCACCAGAATGAAGTATCTGCTTGTGCCGGTGGATGATCCGTTGGCTTTAATGAACTTGTTCCTAATACATTTGAAAGCATGAAGATGTGGTTGATTAGATTTTGCCTTGACTTCAGTTTTGTAGGGGAAAATCTCTTTGAGAATTCTTCCATTATAATAAGTCCAGGCATAAGCAGAGGCGTCATTCTGGTGGAAATTTCCTGGTCTTCTTCGTCTGAAATATTTTGTACGCCTCTTGGACCTTGATTTTTCATTTGGAATTCTTGGCCATCTAAACCTCATGTATTCTTTCCGCCGCCTAGATGTGTAGCAAGAACATCCTGACCCGGTGATCAGATCGGATCTGTGGCATGCTTTGTCAAGCGTTGGATTGTGTTGGATAATTTGTTTTAGGGCTGAGCGCTTTGTACAAATGTCTTCTAATGCGACGAAAATAGCTTGCCTGATGTAGCCGACTTGTGGGATTGTAATCGATTGAAACTTTTCTTCAATGATGGTTATGGTTCGACTTGCTAACAACTTTGGAAGGGAAGAGACAAAGTCTTGCTTTAAGTTGATGTCTCCACCGATTTCAAAGTATATTTTTGCCATTTTTTGAAAATGTCTATCAATGTCATTTTTGTTGAATGACACACACATCATTTCGAAGAGTTGTCTTCATATTTTCTTGTATTTGGCCAGTATCTCCGCAAAAAACTTCATGTAGGACTCTGATGTTGAAGGCAAAATCCTGTGAAGTAAGAAAAGTATTTTTATCTTGAATCCCAATTGAGTTCCACCAGTCTCTAAGGATTCCTGAGAACCGCAAAGTTAGTTCTGATAGGATGATATACTTTTCTCGTTCAACAAAATATTTGGTCACCATCCAAGTATAGAAGTCTTGGATCCTTTGAGGCCATTTTGAAATCTTGACGTCATCTAAGGTGAAAGTGTGGAAGCCAGTTCCAACTGGTTTTGACGCCATGGGTTCATGTCTTCTTTCTGGAATTGATTCATCTGTCATGCCTTCTTGATCCTCCTCTACTTCAGATATTTCTGGGTCTCGTGGTTGGCTCACAAATATTAGGGGATCGACTTCTTCGGAAGAGTTTGTTGTGGATTCATTGCTTGATTGACAGCTATCTTCCATTGTATCATCGTCTGATGATTTAGAGATTCCGACCATATGGTGTCTCCTTCTGACATGTTCCTTGGCTGGAAGACATAGAGGTCTGGAGTCTTCTGATCAGAAATCATCAGATTTTCGGGGTTGGACCCTTTTGAACTTTCGCCTTGATATCGCCTTTTCTTGGTTTGTTTCTGGGCTGCAAGAGCATCTTTCCTTTCCCAACCCATTTTTTCAATATCGAATTCAGGTTCTTCTTTTAAGGGTTGGGTGAATGAGATAGGATTTTGTGAGGTAGTAGGAAAAGTAGAAAAGGTGTAGTCCAATTTTGGTGGGGAATATGCTTGTGTTGACATGGGGTAGAAGGTAGATTTTGAAGGGAAAAGTGGGATTTTTTGTGACTCAAAGCGGTCATTTCTCAAAAGTTTAATTTTTTCCTTGATTGAAATCATCTCCTTTTGTTGTTATTGAAAGAACTGGAAAAGTGAAGTTCCTGGCGGACAAATCTCATATTGTAAATTTGTCAATCTTAGCTCCAAGGCTTTGATTAGTCCTGCATGGTGAGACGATGTCTGCTCTACCTTTTTCTCAATTGTTTCCACTTTGCTCATCATCTTGTTTTGTGTGTGGGCCACATTTTTGATGGTATTGCCAATATTGTTGAGGACTATGTTTTGGCAGATGGAATTTTATGATTGCCAGTTCATTGTTGCTTCGATGTCACTTGTTGGGAGTTTTTCTCCAGAAGGTAGTACTATGTTTTTCTTGGGAATTTTTGGAGCATGGTTGATACCCTCTTTTTCAAAAGGTTGAAGTGAAGGAAAATCTTGAGTATGACTGGAACTTGAAGGGCTCAACATGAATATTTGTGGTTGTGTGGACTTTTGGGTTGATGGAGAATATTACCCAAAACGGGATTTTGCATCCCTGGTCATCACTTCCAATGGAAAGTCATGCCTTTCGTATTAAAAATTGCACCCTCTTTGTTCCAAAAAGCCATGATAAAAGTATTCCAACCCATCCTCCATACCTCTTTAGTTTACATTGATGATATCCTGTTATTTAGTGACACATTGGAGGAACATGTCAACTTGCTTCATTAGTTTGAAGCACTGATAACACACTATGGAATCATGCTTTCAGTAAAAAAGATGGTTCTTGCCCAAAAAGAGATTGATTTTCTTGAAATGCATTTTGTCCAAAGTACATACAGTCCTGGGCCACATATATGTCAAGAACTACTCAAATTTCCAGATACCAGTCTCGCAACAAAGCAAATCCAACAATTCTTGGGTGTATTAACTTATGTAAGAGATTTCATCACAAATATCTCTACATACATTTCTCCACTCACAGAGATGCTCAAGAAAAATGCTCCATCATGGGGAAAGAAACAAGATGAAGAAGTGAGGGAAATAAAGGAGATATCTAAAAATGTCAAGTCCCTCTACATCCCTTCAGAAGGTAAGAAAATACTGCAAACTGATGCGAGCAACGAATATTAGAGTGTTGTTCTATTTGAAGAAAAAGATGGCCAGAGGAGAATATGCGGATATGCCAGCGGAAAGTTCAAAGATGCCGAGCAACATTATCACTCCACCTTCAAGGAAATTCTTGCAGTAAAAATGGAATCAAAAAATTCAATTTTTTCCTAATTCACATAGAATTTCTGATAGAAATGGATATGAAGGCCTTCCCAAAAATGATCCAAATAAATGCAAAGATTATTCCCAATTCTCAGATTCTCATATGGGCCCAATGGTTCTCTCAATATAAGTTTCAAGTAAAGCACATGAAAGGAAAGGATAATATTTTTGCAGATTTTCTGTCTCGACCGGAAGAATTCTCAAAGAGATTTTCCCTAGCAAAACTGAAGTCAAAGCAAAATCTAATCAGCCACATCTTCATGCTTTCAAATGTATTAGGAACAAGTTCATTAAAGCCAACGGATCATCCAGAGTTGTTCAACCTCATGGATCCCTTTGATCCGTCAATTATAATGGAAAAAAGAACTTATTATGAGTTCCAAGTTTTCCGGCAACATGGAGGATCCATTCTCAAGCCTTATGGGATCAATCCAGAATACCCGTTCTGCAATATATTCATAGCACAAGTCAAGAATTTTCCACAAGAACTATTGTGGTTTTTCTGGTACCTATGCCATCAGTACTACATTTTCATGGAATTTAAGTGCAACGTCTTCAAAGATTTTGACAACATTGAACCAGCTCTTAAAGTATTTTTACTATGGTTCAAGCCTAGAAGATATTGGATAAAATATTTCAACGATTCCTACAAAGCAAAGGTATTCATGTTTTATAGGCCAGTTAAGATTATTAATGGAAAAGTCCAGGCACAAGCAGAGGCGTCATTCTGGTGGAAATTTTCCGTGTCCATTTTATCAATGGAAGAAGAATATAGTAAAGCCCAAAGAATTATCTGCCAGCAAAATAGGTGCATCCCGAAAGAGATATGGCCAAAAGATTGGGCAAGCTGGAATTATACCAGCACTCATCCTCACTAGGAAAAAGTCCGAGAAGCAGCAAAGGAATATCAAACTCCGTATGAAGTCATCCGGGAAAAGATCACTCAAGATATCTCCAAAATAAGGTTGCGGATCACATCCCTCAATCCAAAGGAGAAGGAACATAGCGAAGATGAACCGTCAAGTTCCAGGCATTACTACACAAGATCTTTGAAAAGATGCCTAGAAGACAAAGCGATAAAATCAGTGGAAGATAATTATCCAAATCCCTGCTAATCCCACCATAATCCCACATTATCTATCAAAAAACCCTAAAAAATCATCTACCCATGCCAAGACAAAATTTCACATCCTTCCAAACTATCAGGGTCCCACTTTCACATGCTTCCACATGCCTCCACATGCTTCATCACATGCAGCACCCTATTTTCACACGCTTTCACATGCTCCCACAAACTTTCACATGCTAAACCATGTATATTTTACCTCTTTCACATGTTTTCAGAAGCTTTTTAGTTGCTTTGCCTAAGGTCCTTCACATGTACAAAGGGACCCACTCGTAGATAGGTTTGCCATGTAAGATAGGTTTATTTTATAATATAAGTTTGTCTTGTAATAACCTCCTAGTACTATATAAAGGAGGCCATGTAGTAGTTGTAAGATCATCTTGTAACCTTTGTGATATATTACATATGAGTTCCTTCTAAATCTCCCTCTTGTTCTTTCTTTCGAATGGATGGAAAGGCCGGTCCATGTATGAAAATAGAGTAAGAATACTCTAAGAAAGTTAGCTTATTATAGTACGAAAGTTTTCTGAGTTATAACAGCTAAAGTTAGTTATAGTACAAAAGTTTTCTGCGTTATGTAGCTTGGCAAGTCGTCTCTTATGGGTTTTGAAGCCAGCCCCTTTGTAGGAAAACTTTCGTGACTATAAGCAAATTAATTGTTAGTGTAGCTTGGCAATAGCCAACCCTTATTGTAGGAAAACTTTCGTATTTATAATATAGTTTGCTTTCTTGGAGTCTCTTGCTCTGTTCACTATACTGGTATCAGAGCCAGCCCATCCTTTCGAAGGGAGGAACAGTTTACTAAATATGTCTGAGTCATTTCCATCATTCTCTTCCCTTGCAAAAATGAATATGTCTCCTACTATATATAAAACCTTATTCAAAAAATATGATTACCTCTATGAAGTAGACATCCTACCCGACGAACAAAACGTATCTTCCACTGAACTACCCCTTATAAACCCTTATTCAGCCTTTGCCAAAAAATCATTACACCATGGACCCAAATCCGTTCCTTAGTCCAACAGAAACCAAAAGGAGTCCAAGAATATGTTGCTGCCTCAAAACTTGACGGTTCTTATTCGCTATGTTCCTTCTCCTTTGGATTGAGGGATGTGATCCGCTACTTTATTCTAGATGCTTTGTCATTTTATCATGCCTTAGCTTTCATTTTAATTTATGTTTAGTGATTAATATGGTTTTTGTTTGTATTTGCTTCGTTGTAGTTTTCCTTTTATTTAGTTTAGTTTAAATGCTTAATTATTGCCTATTGTTCATCATTTAGGTAAGATAGTGGGGGTTTAATATAAATTACTGAATTGGGTAAATTGGGTCTGTAGAGTTAGGACTAAAGGGAGCGAATAGAGGCTTGGGTTTGTCTTGCTGTATTGACCCATTAAAATAACGAAACTGATTTGACCAGTATTTGGGTGGATGAGTTCAACAAGAATTAAAAAGTGTCTTTGGGATATATGTTTAGTAGCTACATTGAACGCGATAGTATGCTTTAGGCACGCTATTAATTAATCAAATTATCATTATTATGTATACGTTCGCGTGACATAACTACGATTTTCAAAATTAAAACCAAGGTATGCGTTCGCGCAACTTTGGTCGAAACAATCATAATAATAATAAAGCGTGATTAATTGTGTACACGTACGCGTGACATGATTTTAAGTACCCTAAATAAAACGGATTCATACATACGTGACCGGTTTCCAAAATTAATTCCATAACGCCATAATTAAAAGCGGTAAAAAGGTAAACGTACATAGGTTCTAAAATTGAATAATTAAACAAACAACTAAGCCAGGTATGATTAAAGCGACCGTGCTAAAATTACGAAATTCGGGAGTACCTCACACCTTCTCTCGGGTTAACAAAATTTCTTACCCGGTCTTCTATTTTCGCAGACCATAAATAGAGTCAATTTCCTCAATTTGGGATTTTAAAATAAACTGGTGACTTGGGACACCATAATAATTATCCCAAGTGGCGACTCTTAAAATCAAATAAATAATCCCATTTCGAACAATGTCACTTTAATTAAAAAAATTCCTTATCCTCTCGGGAAAAAGTAGGTGTGACAAGTGTTAAAGATGGGCAATGACGGTGAAGCTAAGGTATTTGGTGTTGGCACGATTTGTTTGAAAACTAATAATGGTTCAATGTTAGTTCTTCAAAATGTCAAGCATGCTCCAGACTTTCCTTTCAATTTGATTTTCGCAAGAAGATTAGACGATGAAGGTTACCATAATGCCCTCTTTAATGGCCAATGGAAGCTCACCAAGGGCTCATTAGTAGTGGCTCGAGGAGTCAAGTCTTCTCATTTATATGTGACACAGGGCTCTATTCTTAATGACTCCATAAATCTGGTGAAAACTGACACTTTATCAGAATTATGGCACAGAAGAATGAGTCATATGAGGGAGAGGGGGATTACCTGTTTGGCTAAGAAAAATTTGCTTTCTGGAGTGAAATAAGCAAAGCTAAAAAGGTGTATCCATTGTCTAGCTGGCAAAAAGAAAAAGGTTTCCTTTCATAGCCATCCTCTTTCAAGAAAGCCCAAATTATTGGAGCTAGTACACTCTGATTTGTGTGGTCCTTTTAAAGTAAAGTCAAAAGGTGGTACACTTTATTTTGTGACCTTCATTGATGATCATTCTCCCAAGCTCTGGGTGTATCCTTTAAAATCCAAATATCAAACACTCGGCGTGTTTAAGGAATTTCAGGACTTAGCTGAGAGACAGACGGGGAAAAAATTAAAATGCATTCGCACTGACAATGGTGGTGAATATTGTGGTCCCTTTTATAACTATTGCAAAGAACAAGGAATTCATCATCAGAAAACTCCGGCCAAGACGCCTCAATTGATTGGTTTAGAAGAGAGGATGAATAGAACTCTAGTTGAGAGTGTTAGATGTTTGTTTTTAGAGGTTAAACATCCAAATACATTTTGGACGGAAGTACTTAATACTGTTGCTTATGTTATCAATTTGTCTCCTGCTGTTGTTTTGGATGGTGATGTCCCAGACAGAGTGTGCTTTCCCAAAGATGTTTCTTATGATCACCTGAGAGTTTTGGGTGTAAAGCTTGTGTGCATGTTCCTAAAGATGAGAGATGGAACTGGATGTCAAAACTAAGCAGTATTTTATCGGTTATAGTCAAGATGAGTTTGGGTATCGTTTTTATGATCCTGTTGATAATAAACTTATTAGAAGTCATGATGCAATATTCTTTGAAGACCAGACTATTGAAGATATTGACAAAGCTGAGAAGATAGATTCTCAGAGTAATGAGAGCTTAGTTGATATTCATCCAGTTTCTATTGCTAAGGCACCTATTACACATGAAGGAACCCAAGACAAGAATGAAGATAGTGATCAAGATCAAAATGATCATCATAGTGTAGATGTTATGGATGCTCCAGTTGATGAAGTTATGGTTGATCAGCAACCAATTTCTCCTCAGGTAACTACTTCGAATGCTCTTAAAACCTCTCTTAGAAGATCTACAAAGGAGAAGCAAAAATCCATGCGCTATCCTCTATGAGTATGTTCTTTTGACTAATATGGGAGAACCTGAGAGCTATGATGAAGCCATGCAAGATACTCACAAAGATCAGTGGATAGAAGCCATGGAAGATGAGATGAAGTCACTCCATAAGAATGGCACATATTAGTAAGAGAGCTTTATCTAACAAATGGATATTCAGAATAAAGTAAGATAACCATACCTCTGCACCTAGGTACAAGGCGAGGTTAGTTGTTAAAGGTTTTGGCCAGAAGAAAGGAGTTGACTTTGATGAAATTTTCTCCCCTGTTGTGAAAATGTCTTCTATTCGTATGGTTCTAGGCTTAGCCGCGAGTCAAGATTTAGAGGTTGAGAAGATGGGTGTAAAGAATGCTTTTCTTCATGGTGATTTAGACGAGGAGATTTATATGGAGCAGTCTGAAGACTTGGTAGTTAAGCATGCAGATAAGCACACGTTTTGCAGAAAATTGGCAGGCATGAAGCCTCTCGATAGTTCCTCTACTTGAAGACATATTTGGCCCCTTGGCTGGAGGGGGTTGTTTGTTGGGGCTCATGCCCATGTTGTCCATCCAAAGGCCTAATCTTATTCTCTTTTGGTTTCCATTCCTATTCAGAATTGGATTTGGTTTTTATTCCTATGTAGAGTTGGTTTTGGCTTTAAGAGAAAGTACCACTCATTATCTATAAATAGGACAACCTTGGAGAATTATTCTATACTTATTGGTACTAGTCTTTGAAAGACTTTAGCACATAAGAGTGATTTTTGAGAGAGCTTTCATCAAGAAAGAAGAGAGAAGAAAAGTATTTGTTTTGCTGCAGATTTTTGTTATGACTAGTCAAATTACGTTTTACTATTCGTTAACCGTTAGATTGGGATGAAATTTTGTTTGAGTGTTCGTAGCATCTTGATCTTTGATTTGAACGGTGAAGATTGGATTTGGAGTCCGTAGCATCTGATTTCGAGCCCCGAACAACAGCTCCATTTTGTGACTTCTCCTCCTTCTTCAATTGATTTGTTTTTGCTCTTGTTGCTATTGTTGCTCCGTGTTTGGCACTTGTTGTGTAGCCAATTTGGAGAACTTTTGTAACCCTCTTATTGTTATAGTGGAGCTTTTTGGATCTTGGAGAATTATTCTATACTTATTGGTACTAGTCTTTGAAAGACTTTAGCACATAAGAGTGATTTTTGAGAGAGCTTTCATCAAGAAAGAAGAGAGAAGAAAAGTATTTGTTTTGCTGCAGATTTTTGTTATGACTAGTCAAATTACGTTTTACTATTCGTTAACCGTTAGATTGGGATGAAATTTTGTTTGAGTGTTCGTAGCATCTTGATCTTTGATTTGAACGGTGAAGATTGGATTTGGAGTCCGTAGCATCTGATTTCGAGCCCCGAACAACAGCTCCATTTTGTGACTTCTCCTCCTTCTTCAATTGATTTGTTTTTGCTCTTGTTGCTATTGTTGCTCCGTGTTTGGCACTTGTTGTGTAGCCAATTTGGAGAACTTTTGTAACCCTCTTATTGTTATAGTGGAGCTTTTTGGATCTTTGTGATCCCATGACTTTTACCTTCGATTTGAAGGGTTTTCCACGTTAAATTTTGTTATTTTTTATTTCTTTATTTTCGGGTTTACCTCTTTCTCAACATACCATGCAGGTCAAAATTACTTTATTTTGTTGAATGTAATTTTTGAATGGCTCTTGAAAGTTGAGAGCTTTCTAGGGATTCAACTTTCTATTTCTAATTGACAATTTCTAATATTTCTATCTGCATTTCAAAGATAGTACAATCAAGTTTGACCCTGAAGCATTGTGACACTTCATATACTTGTCTATTTTTTCATTTCGAGTACATTATATGGGAAATTCATTATTGATGACTTGTCAAGATAAGTATCATTGCTGTCTTTTTGAACTCTTGTCTCCGAATACCTCCCCTTTGCAATCTGCTTGTGTTCTTAAAATACAGTACTCTGCTCAAATTTCTACCATAAATGGGGGTGGAACCACCATCTTTCTTGAGGATAACCGCTAAAAGGTCAAGACTAATGCCCTGACTTGCACTAGCAGTAGTCGAATTTACCGAGTCGAGTCCCAAATAGTTGCTGGAGATGCTTACAAAATTCTCAAACATGTCAGGAGAAATTAATCATATTGCGAGACACCAGCTGCTATTTTCAATCATGAAGATGCATTTTTTTAATTTATTTTGGCGAGAGATACAAAAAGAATGTATCGAAGTGAAGGGACTTGGTGAATGGTGATGGTGAATGGACTAGCTGGGGACGAGCCCTTCCTTGGACGAATGATTGGGGTCATCTTTACCTTTTAAGCATGTAATTTGAATTACAAATTCCACATTATACACTAAATTAATGTTGACTACATCAAATGTTAATTGAAACAAGAGAACGAAAAATCAAGATTTCTAAGATAGTTAGAGACATAACAATTTTCGTCCATCTATGACGCAAGTCCTTACCAATTTGGGATAAGATATTTCCTTTAGGTAAGCGTGCATCGGGCATTTGGACATAAGAATTGTAAAAATCTTTTAAGAAAATGTGAATTTTTATTTTCAAGTGAAAATGGTATTTGAAAATTAGAGTTGTGTTTGGGCATGAATACAATTTTGGATTGTTTTTAAATTTTTGTGAGTGATCTGAAATGAAAATTTTATGGCCAAATACTGATTTCAAAAAAAAAAAAAAAATTATGGCCAAACGTACCCTAAGTTAACACAATGAAACTTGGAAAAACAATTTTATCGAGGAAAAACTTTTATTGCATGCTATAAAAGCTTTGGAGAATTTGGATAAGTATAGTAGACATTTCTATAACAATATCCCTACATAACAGTTATTTCCTATAAATATTAAGTTTTTTTGGAATCGATTTTTATATTATGATATAATATATCTCTTCTATAACAAGACTTCACTATAATTTATACTATATTAAAAGCACAAAGACCTTAGTGAAATGTCGTTCGCCTTTTTTACCCTTCAAAAATTAATTTCACACTAGACAAAATAGTCATTTAATTAATTTTTCTAATATTTAGGCCTATAAATTAAATCATTTCCGTATTGAAATTAGGTAAAAACTCCTAATATTTAGGAATTTAAATCGAGTAAATTCTATTCATATAAATCCTTTGCCTAAATTAACTAAAAATACCCTTCTGGTTGTTATACTTTTAAAAGTCCTAATCTAAATAGGAATAGATTATAGCCACACATGAACGATCATTAGCTAAAAGATCATCTTTCTTATTTCTTTTGTTTGATAATTAGGGATTGCCATTTTGCTTTGTTTTTAGAAGATTTTTTTATTTTTATTTTAGAAGAAATCTATTTGTGGACTAATATTTAGGACTTTAAAATCAATTAAAAATTTGCTTTAAAAGTTATTTTTTATTTGAATTAAGTAGGAAGTCGTAATATATCGAACTTTAAAATTAATTAAACTTAACATTATATAAGTTTTTTCCTTGTTTGAATTATTTAATATTACTATAGTACATTCCATATTATTGTTGCCAAGGATTCATCTCCGCGGTAAATTTAAGTTCTTTCCAAGTTTTTATTGCAAAATTGTAAGAAGATTTCTAGATTCAGTGTTTTGTCTATTCTTTTATGTACGTCAAGAATCATTAAAAATGTTTATATATTCAAGTTTTTTTTATGATTTAGAATGAGTTTGCTCATTTTTTAACGACTAGATTATATAACAATATTTTACATGTAGTGAAAAATAAAAAATAAAAAATTAAAAATATATTTAACCGTTACTATTTATTAAAGTAAGATAAACAAATTGTATCTAAAAATACTTTAATTACCTAATGAATTTCAAAATTGCAAAGATGAGAAAGAGAGATATTTATATAAGTTTTAGAATGACTAACATGACACATGGAAAGCACTAATATATATCTATTCTATATCAAATAAAATTATAACAAGAATAAATTTCAATTGAATATATTGACCGAAGATTGAGAACTTCTATTGGAGTAGTTTATTTTTTTATTGAGTGATAAATATAGGATCAATATTCATCATTTTTAGAAATATATACTTTATTTTATAACTCAAACACAATATTTAATATAATATCTATATTTTTTTTTAAAAGTCTTTTACTCATTGAGATAGTGTACACGCACAATGCGTAACACTAGTAGCCAAAAAATATCGGAACAAACGAATCTGTTATATAAAGGTTTGATTGTATGAGTATTATCACTTTTGGTCAATGACAGAAATTATATATATATTCGGTAACCGAAAATATATATAAATTTATATAATTTTTATATATAACATACAAAAACTATATAATTTTTCAGCTATTATTTTTGAAAACGAGTATAATTTCATTTTCCTATTTTCCTTTTAAGTTGGTACGTTATAAAGATCCGCATAACAACTAGACAAGTGCAAGGGGTAATTTAGGCATTTCAGCTAACGTCACTCGGCTTTGACCACCAATCGCTATCCTCTCTCTCCGTGTCAAAACCGAATTCTCTCGACGATATTTCTTCATTTGTATCGATCCGAAGCTCATTTCATTCATCTCCGTTTCACCCAATTCAGATCCAAAAGAGAAACCCTAATCTGCTTATTCTTTCAGATCAGATCCAATTCGAATGGACGCCCTCGATTCTGTGTTCGATCCTCTTAGAGATTTCGCCAAAGACAGCGTTAGGCTCGTCAAAAGATGTCACAAGCCTGATCGTAAAGGTATTGGATATATATATGTTTAGTTTAGAATTGAAGCACAGCTGATTGATTGATATTAATGGATGTAGATCTAGGGATTTTACTTGTCTCAGAATCTTATTGACTAATTTTGAATGTTTGTGGTGTAGAATTTACCAAGGTTGCTACTCGTACGGCGATTGGTTTTGTTGTGATGGGATTTGTTGGATTTTTCGTGAAGTTGGTTTTCATTCCTATCAATAACATCATCGTTGGTGCTTCTTAATTGGTAAATATTTTGCTTTCCCTCTTCTTATTCCGACTCTGAAAAATTATTGATTTGGAAATTGTTTACATATGATTGGTCGTTAGATATCTTAATTTTGTGGGATCTCGAGACTTGCTTGGTTAATTGCTGGGTTTCTGTTGTATTATAGCCTGGAGAACATTACGTAGTGATATCATGCAGAAGGATCTTATTTGTTGTTTTGTTACTTGTAAATGAGGGAGAAGATACATGTTTTCTGCCAACCAAACACTGAAATTACTATGTGGAGTTCTTGTCAAATGGCCACCTTAACCTTGAAATTTGGTAATATCATCAATTGATACATTATTCTTAATTTTCACTAGTTAGGACAGACACCATTTAGCTTATTTCAAAGGAATAAGAAATTTGATGATCTTGAAGTTGATTGTTGATTGATAAATATATCTTTTAGCTATAAAAAAAACATAAGATATAATAAGGCTTCATTTGTTTGCACTTAATGGAGGTCTGAATCTTCATATCTAAGACATTAAGTACTTTTGTTTTTAAAGTCTAAATCTTGATCATTCAGATCTTAATCATAAGTGTGTTTGTTTTTTTATTCACAACCAATTAATGGGTTTGAATAGGTCTGTATGATTAAGATCTATAACAAAGTCTTAATTTCATTAAGATGCTATCATCCACATTCATTATTAATTGTCACCACCGCCTACCATTATCAACTATCACCATGCCACCCACCACCACCATGCTTAACTACCACCACCACCACCCCCATCCTCGATCACAGTCATCACCATTATCGACGACCACCACCCACCATCCCCACCACCATTATTCTCAACCACAACCACAACCACAAACTCATCCACCTCAACTACCACAACTAATCACCTCATCACCATCAACAACCATAGCCGGCGCTGCGCCCTTATAAACTACCACCACCTTTCTCAATCACAATCACAACCACCACTACCCACCATTATTAATTATTACCACCCACCACCACCATCCTCAACCATAAAGCCATCACTACCAATCACCACAAGCTACTATTCAGAACCACCACCATCAACCAAAATCGCCACCAACCACTGCCTCTAGTCGCATTCAAAAGCACCACCATTAGCCATCATCATCACTAACTACCATATTTTAAAAAATATATATTTTATTGATAGAATATTAGATTAATTAGTATTTATTTGAATTTTATATTTATTAATTTTCAAATAAAAATAAATTTTATACATTCAAATGTTAAAAAACAAATTGTGTTAATCATTTAGTATTCAAATCTTAATACACATCTTAATTTCATATGCGTATTGAGATTCAGATGTCTTAATCTTAAAAAATAAATGAGGCTTACGCATTGGATTCAGGTTAGTAATAACACTACCATCGATGTGAGTAAACATTCCTTTTCATAAAAATTGAATATGTTAACGATTACCATGGTGTCTTTCTTTCAAAAATGATTAGCATGGTGTCTTTGCAGTTTCTCCAACTATCATGTTTTTTCAAGTTTATCACATCTTAATGTATAAAGCTGATCCCACTAATTCTGGAATCTAGATCAAGACTTGGTTCATTGATTAAATGTGAAAGTTTTGGTGAATCATTTACAACCTTGCCATCTGTTATTTGATATCGATCCTTCAACTTTTGTTGACTGAGTGGTTTATGAAATTTGTTGGGTTTCTGATACTTTGCCGTTTTTCTAAATTGCCTTTTCAATTCCCTTGCTAGTGAAATATCTGGAACTAATTGAAATTTGTTGGTATGATCCTGCAATGAGACACTGACTCTATATGTGAAATTGCAGGCCTTGCGAAGGACATAGCCAATTGGAGATGTAGAGCCAGAGATAGAAGTGGTGCAAAAATTTAGTTTCACATTGTGATCCGTAGCATTTGGATACCCTGTAGTTCTGAACCTCCTAGTTAATCCGTTTTTATGTCATTCTAATTGCCTCCCTCACCTCCCAGTCCCCTTTTCCGGCCTGCTATCAGATTTTGTAAACTTTCCTGTTGAATTTGAGACATACAATGTTTTCATCGTAATTTTGCCCAATCTTTAAGCCATGATGGATACAGCTTTGGAACGTAGCTTAATTGTGACAACGGAAATATATCCCTCTACTTTCATATATTGTATGTATTTAACCTTCGTTATATTATCGGGTCAAATTTACCCCTACAATCAGCATACTTTTAAAAATACCTTTTGATCTGTTAAGTAATCCAAAATTTTCCAAATTCCTTTTGTTTAAATCACTTGTTGTTCTTCTTGGTCAACTATTTTAATTTCAAAAACTACTATTGATGTGAATGTTAAAGTTACATTCTATACAAATTATTCATATATATTTTTTTATTACTAATGCACCCTTTTTTTTTTTTGTAATAAATAAAATTGGTTTAAAATTTTATTTATTTTTCAATCATACACACCGTAGAATTTAGTGAGTCTATTTATTATGTATTATATGCAGTTGATCACCATGTATGTACATGTATATTCAAATATATTTTGTCATTGCTTGATTAGTATAGAGTTCGATCGACTAACTTAAGAATGCAAAATGTGTAGGCACCTAATTAAAGCAAAGTTGAATTAGACAATGTAAAGTCTCGGAGAAACTTCAAATTCAATTACTAATACTTGCAAAGTTTTCATACATTTGGTGCAATAAATTCATTAAAATTGGGATGTTGTAAATACTTTTAAAATTTAGAAAAGCTACCTAATTTAGATTTTTCAATTCACTATACTTTGCTTATTCGGTTATATTATTTAATATTTTTTCTCTCATTTTTTTTTCTCTAATTTAGAAAGCAGGTAAATGCCAATTATTTCAAAAATAGTGGACCAAGAAGAACAACAAGTGATTTAAATAAAAGAAATTTGAGAGATTTTGGATTACTTAACATATCAAGGGGTATTTTTTAAAAGTTTGTTGATTGTAGGGGTAAATTTGGCCCGATAGTATAACGGTATAGGTAAATTTGGCCCGATAATATAACGGAAGTTAAATGTAGGGGTGTTCGTCGGTTGGTACGGTATTTAGACATTTCAGTTCGGTATTCGGTTTCTTAAAATGCTATACCAATACCGTACCTAATTAAATTCGGTATTTTTCGGTTTTGGTTTATTCGGTTCGGTAACTTCGATTTATTCGGTTTGAATACTAACTAGTGCATAGAGTCATAAACTATAATATTCTTAATTAAAGTACTCAAAAGTACAAAACTAACAACGTTTGTTGACAAAAATTTTGTCCAAAATCAGCAAATATCAACCTAGAGAGAGAAAACTGTACATAAAGGAATACATTTGATCATTAGAAATGTCTTGTTACTTGATAAGAGTTAATTGATAAACTTAGAGAATAAAGGAAAGTAAAACTTTAGATTTTTAATATTTATGTTATAATTAATAATATGTGTATTGTGTAATATAATATATATTTCGGTACGGTATCGGTATTTCGGTATTTTATTTTAAAATACCATACCAAAATGCCATTTTTTTTTAAAACTTAAACCAAATACCATACCGAATACCACACTATCGAATACCAAATACCAAAATTTTTTATTTCGGTACGATAATTCGGCATTTACCAAATTATACATAGCCCTAATTAAATGTAGACAATATATGAAAATAGAGGAGTATATTTGACCATTTTCCCTTGTGACAAACATGATGGAAATGATGGGAACGGGAAAAAATGAGTTTCTTGATCCTTTATGGTTACAGGAAAGAGATCCTCCTGACTTCTATATCCTGCTGCTGTGGAGTGGCCTAACTAAGAAACAATTATGTAGTTTGCCAAATGCTTTAATTAAATGCTTTAGACGCAGATCAACATATAAAAGTGTTGATCCAACCATGTCGTGAAAGATGTTTAATCCATGTTGATCCAAAGTACCGCTCTCAGAAAGATGATGAAGTAAAAAAGACAAAAAGGACAAATACCCTGTCAAATCAGGGTTGCAAGGGGCAAGACATTGATGAGAATGAGAACTCTTAACTTTAGGAAGTGGTGTTCAAATGCTATGTGGGCCGGGAGATTCACGAAAAATCAATGGTAGGATTTTTGGGAAATTGACACAAAAGGGACTTTTTAGAGTTGATGTAAGTCGAACGTCCCTAACATTAGCGATATTTCTTTGAAAAATGATCCCGGCCTCGCACATAGCTCTTTAAGGGTTTCTTTATCAGATTAAATTGTTCATCGAAGCTACCTGATTGTCATACTTTTGCTCTTCAGAATTTCTCTATCAGATTGGTAGAGTTGATGCTACTTTTACTCTACCTATCATTAAGTTATTCATGTAGTATACTCAATTGTCATACTTATGCTCTTCAGGAATTTTTCTACCAGGTTGGCAGAATTGATGTTATATCTTCTTTACCTATCTGTTAAGTTGTTTATCGAAATCTACCCGATTGACATACTTTTTCTAGGTTATTTTAATAAAGTGTTCTTTGAATTTGCAATTTCAATTTCGATCAAATCAAGCGATATTTCTTTGAAAAATGATTTCGGCCTCGCACATAGCTCTTTTAAGGGTTTCTCTATCGATTAAATTGTTCATCGAAGCTACCTGATTGTCATACTTTTGCTCTTCAGAATTTCTTTACTAGATTTGTAGAGTTGATGCTACTTTTACTCTACCTATCATTAAGTTATTCATCGCAGTATACTCGATTGTCGTACGTATGCTCTTCAGGAATTTTTCTACCGGGTTGGCAGAATTGATGCTATATCTTCTCTACCTATCTGTTAAGTTGTTCATCGAAATCTACCCGATTGACATACTTTTTCTAGGTTATTTTAACAAAGTGTTATTTGAATTTGCAATTTCAATTTCGATCAAATCAAGCAATATTTCTTTGAAAAATGATCCCGGCCTCGCACATAGCTCTTTAAGGGTTTCTCTATCAGATTAAATTGTTCATCGAAGCTACCTGATTGTCATACTTTTGCTCTTCAGAATTTCTCTACCAGATTGGTAGAGTTGATGCTACTTTTACTCTACCTATCATTAAGTTATTCATCGTAGTATACTCGATTGTCATACTTATGCTCTTCAGGATTTTTTCTACCGGGTTGGCAGAGTTGATGCTATATCTTCTCTACCTATCTGTTAAGTTGTTTATCGAAATTTACCCGATTGACATACTTTTTCTAGGTTATTTTAACAAAATGTTCTTTGAATTTGCAATTTCAATTTCGATCAAATCACTCCAAATTTGCTCCAAATGATCTCAAATTTAAATAAAGCTTCCAAATACCAATATATACAATCCCTAACCACCGATTTAACTAAATAACACCAAATCAAAAAGACCACTTTGTCTTCTTCAATATTTTCTAAGGTCCAAAAATGGAGTTATAAGAATTTTATAGTAAATCATCAAAATCTGTGTTTGAACTATAAATTATCAACTTTCACACGATTTTAACAACAATCGATCATTAACTTCTATATTTCACCACCAAACAAGAATTTTAAGCTTTAAAAATTGAAAACAAATATGAAGTTCAAGTATAAAAGGGGTATTTTGCTAATACCGTAAAGAAACGGAGACATCCCTTTGGGGGATAGGCCGGGCAAATTTTTGACTTATAGCCTGTTTGGCCAAGCTTTTCCAAGCTGAAAAGCACTTTCTTTTTTTCTTTTTTCAAAAAAAGTGCTTTTCTTTCAAAGTTGAAGTGTTTGGCTGAGCTTTTTAGAAGACAAAAAGTGCTTTTGAGGAGAAGCAGAAGCAGAAAAAAGTAATTTCTTCCCAGAAGCACTTTTTTGAGAAGCACTTTTGAGAAAAATATACTTATAAGTAATTTTTAAAAGTTTGGCCAAACACTAATTAATGCTTGAAGTGTTTTTCGAATTAATTAGCCAAATACAAACTGTTTTTCATCAAAAGTACTTTTGAAAAAAATACTTTTAAAAAAAACACTTCTCATAATTAGCTGATTTTTCCAACTTGGCCAAACAGGCTATTAGTAAAAGAACCAAATTCCATTTTGGGTGTGGCCGTGTTGGGTTAAAGGACAAATTGCAGCATCTGAAATTGGATGGTTTACCCAAAAAGAAAAAGTAAAGGAAAGAAAGAAAAGCCTGTTTAGACCTCAATTTTTTATGCAGATAGTTTCGCTGAAGCGACTTCTGTTGGGAACATCAATCAAATATTCAAGTTGTCAAATGAAAGTGTTGAAGGTTTTATGAAGGAGCATTATGACCCTTTATTTATTGGAACGTATTGTAATTAAACATACGCTTTTTTGTCTCATCCTTGTAGTAGCAATATGAAAGTAAATCAAGCTAATGAATTGGACCGTATGTGCACAACCTCTAATATACTTGTAACTTGGATCGTCTTCTTTATTCCGTGCTTTTTTAAAGATTAACACTCAAGTTCTTCTGGTGCCCGCTACTTCTGGTTACACCCATATACCTTCTTATACCTCATACCAAATGACCCCTAAGTGTGCACATAATACGGTACAGGCGAAGGCAACTGTAGTTACAT
Organism: Nicotiana tabacum; assembly: GCF_000715075.1. NCBI lineage: Eukaryota > Viridiplantae > Streptophyta > Magnoliopsida > Solanales > Solanaceae > Nicotiana > Nicotiana tabacum. Next base: position 79,831,186 of record NC_134101.1, read on the forward strand.
CAGCGACCAGAGGTAGTGAAAGGTATATTTTTAGTGCTCATCATCGCGGCTATAAGTCATAAACCAACTGATGAGGGGAAGAAAAAAAAAGACGACTTGACATCTGCGTAGGCATATTACCAGCTTTGGTCATCTTCCTAAAGATTGCACGATAACAGGAGCACTATGCAAAGAACTAAAGGTTCAGAAAGAAATTAAGTAATTAGGAACCAACAGAGCTGCATGTGAATATATCTATATGGCACTAACCACAAAAGGATTTTGATGAGTCAAATCCAGGAAACACAAAAAGAGTGAAGTTTTCTACTGACAAAAGGATTCAAGTCGTTACATTACCCATGACGGTAGCAAAAAGGTGGATTCACATTTGAGAGAAGAAATTACATGTCCCATCCGTAACCATTAGTTGCACTTGTGCTGTTAAGCCTCCAAACCAGCAGCTGACGAGATCTTTTAACTGCAGCAAGGGAGATGGGAGAAATTTAGCACTAAGATTTAATGGTTGGACAATATGGATGGGAGGGTCTTTAGATCCTGAAGTAGATCATACTAAGAAACCCATAAATCATGAATACTACAAAACGTTATATTTGCCGCTACGCCAATTAAGTAAAATCATAATGCAAAATTACAAACTACAAACAGATAGAATTGTGAGAACCAAAAGCAATTTATGTGACCGCATAAACCTTGGCGCCCATTGCAGGTACGCCTACAGTGTAGGCAACATATTTCAACTTCAAAACCAAGATGCATAATACGAAACAATAACTAGAGACATGCCAAGAATGAGATGAAGTCATCACCAATCAGATCCCATTCATGAATGAGTTGCAAAGCAATTTTAGCTCAAAATACATTGATCAAACTGGGGGCAGAAACCTGTCCGGTAAAAAGCAAATGTATTCAACCAGGGATTACCAAAGAAAGAAGAATAAAAACTGCTACTATTTATCAAGAAAAGGATATGCTGGCCCTAGTTTCATAAATGTGTTTTTAATTGAACACTAATATGTGATAGGAAAAAGAGAGAATACACAAGTTTAGGCTCGACTACATAGAATTCAACCTTTATATTGTAACAAATTACTAACATAACCAACTACAGGTAATCATTATAATTGTGTGGGTTACTACTTACATAATCTTTATTTGATAAAGATTACTAATATTCTTTAATCCAAAAAATCTAGGCCTCCACTCGATGTATCTCTTGCATTGGTGAACGAAATAGGGTCAACTTAGCCCATTGAGTGCTCTACCTCATTGCCAAAACTTGCAACTTTAGCAGCTCCCTTGGCAGCTTTTCGTTCCTCTATTCCTCACACATTTGGTACTATAGTTCTTTATCCCCAGTCCCATTTACTCTTTGTTTTCTTTCCTTTTTCACCTCTCTTCATTCAGATCATTAAAACCCCAGAAAAAGGATTGGCCAAGAGAGGAAAAAGCTAGAAAGAATATCATACTTGTGTTAAGAACAAGCATTTCCGAGAATATGATCAACTACTGTCTGACTATTTGCTCTAGCGCGAGATTCCCTTACTCTTTTGGTTACTTCCTACACTTTCCGGTTACAACTGAAATTAAACTAACATTTATTCATTTTTCAAAGAAGATTTTATAAGAATCTCTACTTGCAGTCGTAAAATGAAAACAAGACTAAAATAAAGACAATTTGGACTCCCAGTCCATCAAAACTAATTTAATCTACAATAGATTTTTAGGAAATCCACACTTTCTACTCACCATCCAAAGTTTCTGAACCTACCAAAATCCAAGGGACTGAAAAATGATTGACTCACAAGTTAAAATTTACCTAGTTATTTAAACAAGAGATATACAAGATAGACCTGCTCTAGATCCCTAAGTTTGCATGGTTATCTTTTCAAAATCCTTTTGTTTATACATTGGTCAATCATCTTAACATCCCTTTCTCAATAACCATAACTAGATATTTACTTACAAATCTTAACACGGGAATAAGCTTTCCTTGCAAGAGAAACTGTGCCGCTTTTAACCTCTACAATATAAAAATGTTCATTTCCCTTGACAGCATTTTGCTTCCTCCGTTCCTCGTGTCATCACTCTTTCCCTTCTCAGTCCCTCTAAAAGAGTTATCTTTACCTCCTAATTACTTGTCACATCAAGAGGATCTCTTTCTTGGTGTGTAAACAATGGATAAATGATTTGGATCATAAAATTCAAAACTGGACATAAAGTCATTTTAGAAGTAATTAACGTACTATGGATCTGAGCCTGAGAAGTCAGAACATTTAATTAATTACTCAAAAGGTAACATCAGAGTGGTCTACGTGTATCTTGATTGCTACGAAATGACACGAGTCAGCAGTCGTTCAACGAAACCAGGTAATCTGAACGAAGTGTAAGGACTAAGGACATAAGCAATTACATGAATCCAGAACAACCATTTGCAGTCTGAATTGGAATTCAGATGAATTGCTGATCTTAACAATCTCACCACAGCCTGTCCAATCTGGACCAGGTTTCAGTGAGGATCTACAACTTGAATCATACTTGCTCCCTTTAAAACTTTAGATTTTTTTCCCTTTTGGCTTTAGTTAAGATAGCATCCTATTTGGAAGGAACTTCAAAGTAAGATTTTAAACACACCCTTAAATTATCCAAAATGAGGTGAAGTTTCTCTTTCTCTCCAGTTTCTTTCGAAATGCTAGGAATCCTATTAACACATTTTGAGGGAAGATCTGTTGATCCAGTTACAGATACCTAAAATTATTATGTCAAATCATTTCCTCCAACACACAAACACAATTAAGGAAAGCTATAAGTATACGTTTAATTTAAATATCTACAAACATCTCACACGCACATCATCAACTAAAGATTGCACGAATTTTATTACTCATTAAGTAGTTGCTCAAATATGGTACTGACTGCCCTAAATTGATTCTTCTTCAACATACAAGACTGCAGCAGCAGCAACAACAACAACAACTATGCCTTAATCCCAAACCAGTTGGCATCGGCTCTTTTTTTTCCCTTTCGTGGGGATTAGCCCTAGTTCGGGGATCGGTTCTACCTCCATTCCGTTCCAATATTCAGTACTTGCAGGTTTTTTTTTTTTTTTTTATTTTTAAAAAATGAAGCTAATACTCTACTCTAAGAACAAATAAAGCATTTTTCTTTCCCAGTCTTAACTTTTCAAACCCTAGCTGAAAAAATCAGATCTGAAAGGGAACCAAATAAACATATAACAGAATTGAAACCCTTACGTTTGACCGTCAAGGTTACCCTGTCCACTGCTTCCACCACTAGCATATGAATTATCCTCTGCTGTCTGCCACACAGATTGCCACGCCTGCGACGGCGGCTGGGAATAAAAGGCCGCCGGATCAACCCCAGCCATAGCAGCAGGCCTACCCATCATCACTCCACCAGGAGGAGCAGGCTGGCCCAATGGAGGATAATAATACGGCACACCACTAGCAGTAGAGCCCACCATTCCCGGCCCAAGCCCAACAACGCCGCTCTCGTCCTTAATCTCATCCCTAGGTACAATGTCGACGAGGAAATCAAATATATCGGTACGAGTAATCGCCGCAGCGATATCATTCTTCTGTAAAGTTCGGCGCTTGTTTTCCTCGGCGTGAAGCCACGAACGAATCGTGAGTTCGAGAATGAAGAGTTCACACGCTTTGGCGAAGAGAATTGGAGCTTCGGCGGAGATCATGCGTACGTCTTCGTCGGCTTTCATGATTTTTTTAATGCGGGCGAGGGGAAGTTGGTGGTTTTTGAAATCGTTTGCTTGTTCGATTTCTTGGCGTTGGTAAGTCCAAAACATTTGGAGCTGTTGCTGTTGTTGTTGGAGGAGGTGGTGGTATGGTGTTTGCTGTGGATATGGTGCCGACTGAGCCGCCGCCGCCGCAGCAGCTGTCGGCGATTGGTGAGGGTTGTTGTCCATGGCGTTTTTGGGGAAGATGAAAGCGACGATTGCCTTCAAAATTTCTACGGAGGTCAGGAGGTGTAAGGGTTGCACCGTTCTAACTTCTACTTTTACACGTGTTTTCAAAAAAATGTTTTCTTCAAAAATAAACAGTAATCATATTCATTTTAGGTGTCTGGTACGCCCAAACCTACGGACACATAAATCTCCACTTTGGAAGTTAGAAAAATTTTGAACATGTAAATCGAAAAATAAAAAAATTAAAACTAAAAATATATAAAAAAAATATTTTTTTCGGGGGCTGGGGCAGGGAAAAAAAAGTTTTTTGTGCAGGGGTGGGACAGTGGAGGGGGACAATAGGGGTGGGGATTTGGCGGGATGGGGATGAGTGGGGCAGAAAAATAAAAAAATAGAAATTTGAAATTACAAAAAAAAAATAAAAAAATGCGAGGAGTAGTAGGGTGGGTGGTGACGAAAAAAAACTGAAATTTAAAAAAACAAAAAAATTTTCTGAAAGAGGGGTGGGGAGGGTTGGTGAGGGTGAGGAACAAGGTGGGAAAGGTTGAGAAGGAGTTTTTGAAAATGTTTTCCTTTCTCTTGATAAGGAAAATGAGTTCATAATGAAAATATTTTTCAAAATATTTAAACCAATCAAACATGAGAAAATTAAAAAATATTTTTCAAAAAATATTTTTCTTCGTACCAAACACACCCTATATGGTACTGCTCGCTCAGTCCCTACCTAATTTATGCGATTATTTTTCTTTTTGTCCATCCTTAAAAAAAGTTGAAGCATCTTTATAATTTTAAATTTATTATTTTATCATTAATTAAATAAGTTACAACCACAAATATATTTATAACTTATTTTAGATTAAATGTAAGACTCTTGCTTTATTTCTTAAACTGTTAAGTCAAACAACTTCAAATAAATTAGGAAGGTGGGAGTACTATTTTTTCAAGTTTGATAGACATGGAAATATTTATCCAGTTACATTTTTATAAAAAAATTATAAACGATGTATTAAACTATCAAACTTTTTGATTTTGATTGGTTGTACTATCAGATATTTTAATATTTTTTACAATTACTAATATACTTCCTTAGTATTACTGATATATTTTCTCTAAACACATGTTACATGTGACACTTATTTATTTCTGGATGTTCTAAGGTTTCTGTTTACTATTTTTTCTTCCTTATAACCTTCAAAAGTAAATTTTAAGCTTAATGTGTTTTAATGGGCTTTTTTTTTTGGTCGAAAGTAAATTTTTTATTTCAAACAGTTTTTCAATGCACAAAACCTGCTCTTTTTGACTCAAGTAGCAGGTCTCAAAAATAACCAAAACAAGAAGGTATACAACCATATTGTTGCTTATCCACGACCACTTGTGAAGTGTCATTCTTTCTTTATCCTAAATAGCTAGAACTACAAACTAGGATAACTATTCAATGTATTCAATATAGGTCTCCATTTGTATTTTTGTTGACATGTTATATGCACTTGAAGTGTAATGCCTTTAGCTCTGTCCATAGCTTCCCTCTTCTGGTCTTGAAATCTTCCACTATTCCTTTCCACCCAGATATGATACACCACAGCTGCAAAAATAACCCCTAGGATTGTTTTTCTTGGATTCATGTTATTGACATTGGTTGATAACCAATTCAATTCAGACTCCCAGTTAGTGATGCTCATTTGGTACGTTAGCCATATCAGCATTCCCTTCCACAAGCTTTTCGAGTATTGGCAATCAAAGAATAGATGAGCATGTGTTTCTTCAGTATTCCTGTCACACAACAAACATGACTAGGGCACCTGGATATCCCATCTTGCGAGCCTGTCAATAGTAGCTAGTCTCTGATGAATAGCCATCCATAGTATGAACTGGTGTTTTGGCAGAATTCCCTTCAACATGATAAGTGATTTTTATGGAACTTTGGGATAACATGGCATAGAATAGATGTCGGCCTTCTTTATGTTGAATCTTCCATCAGACACAAAGGAGTCGATCACTGTTAGATCAGAAGCCCACCACTCTCTACCAGAGCAAATTTTCCTCACTAATGGGCTTTTATCACTTTAAAAGGAAAAATTAAGGAAAATAATATTGTATAGCCGCTCTCAAAATAATAGCCAAAAAAAATATTTTTTTGTATATATATATACATTATGTATGTTATATACAAAAATTATATAAATTTTATATACTTTTTCGACTACCAAATGTAAATAGTTTCTGGCGCGGGCTAAAAGTAAAAAAATTTCAAAATTTAATATTTAATTTAATTGGCTACTTAAATTTTCACCTCGTAAAAAATGTATATCATTAACTCTTATGTTCATATGAAGAGCATTTCCCATTTTTGCCTTCCTTTTTTGGTGTTATGATCAAATACATGTGAATGGAATTTCTTTTAATTTTAATCATTCGATATTTGAAATCTAGTTGTTCCGATAAATTAAGATTCGGATTGAATACATGAAAATGTAAAATGCAAACTTAAGCCAAAAAAGAAGTTACATGCAAAACTTTTGGCTTGTAGGATAATGTCCTATCTACTACAGTACTCTATACTCTTGCAATTTTAGGAGGAGGGAAAAAGGTGTCTGGAACCAAAATGTTGTCTACTCAAAAGCATAAAAATAGGTGAAAAAAATATGTGAGTATTATTTTATATATAACGCGGTTATTCACCACGATATACCTTAACAGCACGTTTGTCCATTAAGGTATAGCACGATCAATACATCCGCTAAATTTGAACTTTAAATTGGCGGGAGGTATAGCGCATATGCAGGAGGCGTTTTACTATAGCGCCTCCTATATATGTGCTATACCTATATAAAACAAACGGGTCTGTCTCCTTCCCCGACCAGACAGAAGCAGGAAAAAAAAACGGTCCCCCCCCCCCCCCTCATTTTTTAACCAAAAAACTCTATTGGATCTCACCCGTCCCCCCAAAATTATGTCTTCTCCGTATTTTAGCAAGCTAATATCGGATCCAATACATTTTCGTTTAGTGGATCTCGTCTATTGCTCGTTTCGGCTCCTAAATCATCAATTTTTCACATTTCAAAAAACTTTAAATCGAGGTATTCCAACTTACTTTTTGGTAAAACTCATGTATATAAAATGCTTATTAGTTATTTTTTACTATGATCTATATTTTTTGTGATCGTTTTGTGATTTAATTAATTTTTTATTTTTTATCCGGATTAGTTTATTTATGTGCTAAAAAATTAGTAAAAAAGATATATTATTATTTTATGAATAATTATTGTTATATATAATTTTATTGTTATATGTATATTAATATGTGACTTTATTGTTATTTAGTGCCCTTTAGTGTTATGTTGTTCCCTTAATTGTTATGTAGTGCCCTTATGCGTAGTAAAACTGATAATAAATTTTAGCTTATGGTAGTTGACTTTATTTATGGCCATTTAGAGTAGTGTTATTTTAGTGCTCTTTAAGATTTTATTGTGTAAAATAAAAACTACATGCTCTCCTTAACAAACTCGAATAGAGTACTCAATTATGGATTTAATGTATCAGTAGATAATTATCAAATATTAGATAGTAATCATAAAATAATCAGTTGCCGAGAAATTTGGGCAAAATACGATAATTAAAAAACAAATCGTTACGAATGAAGTAAATTCAATATTATTTACTATTAAGTTTGTAGTATTTTTTATATGATTAATTATTGAATATATCTTGATTATTTATGAAATTTTAATATATAATTATGTTATAATTCAAAAATAACTTAAAAAGATGATAGTACAAACAAAACCATGCAGAATTTTAGTAGAAAAATATTGGAAACTAACATATGAAATATTAATATAGAAAATTTATCAACATAAGTATTTGCTATATGAATAATTACTTAATTATTTTTTTAGTTATTAAAATTAATCATTGAATTCTCTATTAACCCCAAAAATATCTGGAAAAAAAAAATGATAGTTCAAACACAAACCCTCTCGAATTATAGTCAACAAATGTAAGAAAATAACATAAAAACAACAATCTAGAAAATTTGTCAAACTAAGTATTTTTATATGAATACTTATTAATTATATCATGTATAGTTGTGACAATTAATTATTTAATTCTATTATATCCAAAAATAGCTAAGTAAGAAACAAACATATAAAATAATAAACTAACATATAAAATAATGTAAGAAACTAACATATAAAATAATAATATAGAATATGTATCAACCTAAGTAATATATAGAAAAATATCGATTAAATATTAATATGAAAGATATTGCAATATATTTAAAGATGTTAAATAATTAAACAGAAATTCCGCCCCAGACATATAAACGATATGTGAGAATTCATTAGGGACCACCCACTGCATCCCCGTATAGCTAGATGCCTTCAGGGTACGGGTTTCTACAGGATCATAGAGATCGGCCGGTTGCAGTTCGACTGGGCGTTGATCACGTCTATGATAGAACGGTGGCGACCAAAGATGCACACGTTTCATCTACCCATCAGCGAGGCTACCATCACGCTTGAGGACGTGGAGGTTCTTTTTGGGCTGCCTACTGATGGTATACATGTAGCTTACCTGCATGCTCTTAGAGACTATACGGGATTGGATTACCTTCATATGTTGCAGTGGCTCACTGGTTTCCAACCAGCGGGGCCGACTGCATTGAGTGGGGTCAGTCGATTTCAGCGGATGCCCGTTCGGCATCATCTGGTGGCGATGGACACGGAGATTACTGATGATTCACCCCCAGAGGATATCGACCGGCACATGAGACTGTTACTGCTGCTGATGTTTGGTGGTATACTATTCCCGAACACTTCGGAAAACCTAGTCAGCTTGCGATTTCTACGTCATCTGGAGCGGCTAGATGATTTATCTGGTTACAACTAGGGTGCAACTGTTCTAGCTTACCTGTATAGGCAGATGTGTCGGGCGTGCATGGGCACCTAGAGAGACGTTGCCAGATTTTTACCACTGCTGCAGGTGAAAACATAGTCAATTCTTTTCATGATTATAACATACATAGTAAAAAAATGCTTTAAATTTTACGTCCACAGTCTATATTAGGTTTGGGCCTGGGAGCGATTTCTGCAGTTCCAGCCACCTCTGCCACCGATAGCTCCGGATGCACCATTCCACCGTTTCTCCCTTTAGCTTGGAGGTGGGTTGATAGGTGAGGCTACGCTCGTGAGGTCGAGGCTCGACATCATCTCCCTTATTACATGGATTTGTTGGATTTAATTGAAGGCGCGCAGGTACATATATACTTAAGTTTACTTGGCCTGGCTTGATATGTGTTGCGTTTACTTATGATTATTGTGTTTAATAAACAGTTCATATAGAGGCCATACAACGACGCACTCATAGCTGGATTGCCAGATTATTGCTCCCGCGGTCGAGCTATGTGGAGCTCTTTCGTCCCACTAATATGTCTCGATATAGTCGAGCATCATGCCACCGAGCGAGTCCTTCGCCAGTTTGGCCGCCAACAGCTTGTACCTATTCTGCCCACTTGGCACAGGACACATTACCAGTGGGATGATCGTTGCAAGGTTGACCAGACATACTTGGACTGGCTAGAGGCCCAGATTGAGGTTTGGGACTAGAGGTATGGCCTGATTCCGCCATACCCTCCACCTGACCGTATGAGGGCGAGCATGAGTACATGGGTTGTTATCGCAGCATTACCCGACTTCTCGTCGGGAATCCCGTTCATCACGCTAGTGGTTGGTACATTCCATACGACGGGAGGCATGAGGCACTAATATGTTATTTGTTATACTTACTTATAATGTTATATTATACTTCCGTAATTAATATTTTATATGTTATGCAGGCTATTGGCTTACACCAGTTCTACCAGTTAGGACTGGAGATGCTACAACATACAGGCGGGGGAGCGACAACTTTGCACGTGTTTGGCCGTCAGGTTACTGATCTTGCTGCTGACACATTGAGATGTGCCAGAGAGGATGGGCGCTTAGGATACGAGGCTGCTTATGTACTGCCCGAGGAGTACCATCATGGGCCACCAGTGGAGCCTGAGCGTGGTAGACATGGCAGGAGGCTAGAGAGGAAGGGGTGGCCCACGTGGTCGTGGTGGTCGGCAAGGACGGGGTCCCCAGCAAGGCGGCGTTGAGGCACCCCGTGGAGGATATTAGAGATGATCAGTTGAGTGAACACCTTGAGCCATACGATGCTCCTCATGATATGCCGTCATTCAGCCTTCAGCTGTCACCAGGGACTTCGCAGATGACCCCGTCAGCTCCATTGTTGATCGCGGGCACGAGCATTACACAACCGGAGTGAGATCAGTATTTTTCAAATCGTCCAAAGCCATTGACAGTTACTGCTGATCGTCCGATACGAGAGGTGCATAGTGGGTGACGATTGGGTTATGGCTCATCATCGAGGGGTGCTGAGGATCTTTCACATACTTCATATACTCCAATGCACCTCGATGTTCCGACAGAGCATTGTGTCGCTACTCAGGCGCATGTTTGTTTGTATTACTATTATTTCAATGTGTTTTTACTTTATAGATTAGTCAGTAATATCTAAAGTGTTTATATTTTTTTAAAGATTTCGTCATCGCCCGTCACAGAGGCCATATTGTGCGATACTGACTTGCCGGAGACGGATGATCTTATTCAGAACCCCGCTGAGACCATGGTATGACCATTAAAGTTTTTTGCTAACACGAACGTTAGTATTTTATATTTCTTATACTAAAATATCTTATTATTCTGTAGGTTACTGCTGGCCCAACGATCGCTTCTACCGAGCCTGCCAGCCTTACTGATGATCATGATGCAGCGCATCCTCCGATAAAGAGGTGACGTGATGAGGATGATCCTGATAGCGTAGTCGGGCGGGATGGGATGCGCCTCAGGCCAACCAATGCTTTAAAGCATACAGGCTGTAGGACTCATTGAAATGTATTCTTAGTTGTATATATGACATTAAATATATAATAGCAGAATTATTTATGTTTTACATAATTTGCGCATGTTTTTTTTATTTTTCGGGTTATTTATTAGTTTAACAATAGAACATACACAAAAAAAAAAGACAGCTTAACATAAATTTAAATTCGTTACCAATTAAAGAAAATACATGATACGTACAACATAAAAATAAAATACTACAATAGACACATACATGTGTTTGTTTAGTCACTATCGCCCATTATTCTATGCTTCAACCACTTAAATTTCTCTTCCAACCGATTTTTTCTTCTTCTGCTTGTTTTAGTTTCTCTTTCACTGCTGCAAGTTATTCTTGTAGTTTCAAGATCTGGAGTTCGTATTCACCGGTCAGATTCCAAATGTTTAGCAAATATGATTTGTAGTATTCCTGGTTAATGGGTTCATCAGACCATTCTTCGAAACCACATTGATTTTTGTTCTACCAATGGGGATGATAACACAAGACTATTAATTAACATATTATATAAAAAGTATTAACAAATACTTTTTCCAAAAATAATAACTTACAACTTGTTTACACATCCAACGTCTGCGCCTTAGATTGCAATTTGACCAACATGGCTTCAAAATTGCACGTTTGCCACAGTGACACCTTGGTACGTTTGCCATAATTGGGCACATTGGATGAACTGCCACCTGGAGCTGAATTACCACCGCTTCCCAAACCAGCTGAAAGACATTTACGGCGGTCGTGTCCTGTTTGGGAACATATGCCAGATTTATGCGCATAAACGGTATCACCAACATCCATATGATACCATATCTGTGTTCTTTTTTGCACTTGCCATTGACGCACATAATCCTTGTTACACACCATTTTAAATGGTTCTGACGGCCAATAATGCTCAACATCCACTGGCTGCAACTGTCCACTATAGATGTTTACGTATGCAACAACACTATATTCTTTATCAACATACCTCGTTTTCTGCGAAACCTGTATGTTGAAAGCACTTCATGGCATGTGAGCATGGCAAGTGATTGATTGACCATTTTCCACAGGAGCATAATCTTTTGTATTCATTGATAGTGTGTGCATTATTCCCGCGGTTGTGATGCAGACCAGTGCGAACTTCAAAAATATTTCGCTCGCTGCAATACTGCAAAAAAGTATGCCATTGTGCTCGCTTCCTATATTTCTCAAATTGTTTCATTGGTTGTGGCATAAATTCAATACCTCTTTCCATCAATGACGATGCACCTCTAGATATTTCAACAAACCTCTCTGCCATCTGCTTGAATGACATCCGCACCATGGTAGCGACATGCAATCCACGTGCAGACTTCAACAACCCGTTGAAGACTCTGACACATTTGTAGTCAGAATTCCCCATCTTCTACCACCATCCTTATGCAAAGTCCACTTGGCAAGCTCATATCACACCAACCAACGATAGGCTTCTGGGTCTTCCTGCCTAATCAATTCTATTCGCCTCATGAATTTACACTCTTGGTGATCTGTTGTAGCCATCCATATTAAATCATGTAAGTCCTTGTTCGGATGAGCCCTCTGGAAGTTGGCCTTCAAGTGCCTAACATAGTAACGGTGGTAGGCATACGGTTCCTACCATGCACGCAAATTCTGTGCAGAACATAAAATACCGCCATGCCGATAAGATATTAGACAAATACCTGAACGCTGTCTGACAACGTGCTCCTTCAAGTGGTTCAAAAATAATGTCCACTTCTTTTGGCTTTCATTGGCACAAATAGAAAATGCGAGGAGAAATATGCTTCCATTAGCATCTACTGCAACGTCGATCAACAAATTAATATTATACTTTCTATAGACATGAGTATTATCTATGGATATTACCGGCCGACAATGCACAAAACCATCAATGGCTGGTTTAAATGCCTAGAACACATATCTGAAGATGAATTCTTGTATTCCCGGACTCCGCTCAAGCTTCCATTCAACAGCAGTCCCGGGGTTAAAGTGTTGCAATGCAGCCATGTACATGGGTAGAGCAGCAAAGGACTTATCCCAATTACCATAAACAATCTCAAACGTACGTTTACGCCCAAGAAATGCCTTTATTTTGGTAATGGTACATCCATATACCCGGTGGACAGATGTTATACACTCTTTAATCTTATACTTTATGGACGATTCAATGTGTGGAATCAAGACAAGAGAAATCAAGTCAACATTCAAGTTAAAATGATTCCCACTGAATGTGTCCATTTCATAAGTGTGGGTGACAATGTATTTTCCCACAATCCATATATTTGCTTTCAACTTTCTTGCACGCAATATCCATGCACAACCTTGAAACCATCTACAACAAATAACCTTGTATACTTCCGGAGATGACTCATGAACCACGATCACACGACACTCTTTTATGTTGTACATTCGCACCGCCCTGCTTAGGCGCGCTTTATCAGCGAAAAACATATTCTTTGACAGCACCGTTGGTCTAGATTCATCCTACATTGTTGTTCGAATGTCGTCAAGATCCCTTGTGAGGGCATCCACATCCGGCATACTGGGCAACTGATCAAGGTAGGGAATCTCCCTTGAATGAAACGGCGCATGGGACTCGTACACTCTCGGTCTAACGGGGGTGGAGTCTGCATATATGGAGCAGGCTCATTGGTGGCATCATGCTCCCTCGTCAAATCAGGTTCATCATTCTTGTCCTCATCATCATCACCTTTATCAGGGAAGGGTGTGTCATCTCCAGACTCATCAGCATTGTTGTCATAATCACTATCATCTTCCTGACTCTGTGCATTTTCCAAATACCGATTAAATATATCGTCTTCGGACAAGACCTTCAAGTTACTCGTTTTCACTGCACAACTAATAAAATAATGAGTTTCTCAAATTCATCCAAACATTAAATATAAACTTTATCACTTAACTTACAAATCATAATCTGTTGCTATCCCATGATTCACATTATCTTGTTGCTGATGACTCCCGGATGAACCACTATGATCCAACACACCAAAACTAGGCATATTCCAACTGTCCGTTGGTTCGTAACTTGTAAAATTCATATCTGGCCAGTACCCCCTTTGGAATATATGAGTGTTAATACAAATACAATACATAAAAAAAATATTGTAATACAAAGGAAAATTAAAATTTACCACTCAGCTTGTGGATTATGTAAACTTGGGGAGAAATTATGTCCTCGCTTCTCATTCGTCCGTAGAGATAAGTTTAGATCTGGCCAAACTCTTTCAAACGGAACCTGTTCGGATAAAACTGCTTCACAAAAATCACCTGATGATTGAGGGTTATCCCTATTTTGCGGAAACTTAATATAGCGAACGTCTTCAGCCTTGACGTACATTTTCAACATTTTAATCACAAAAAGTTCCCGATTGTTCTTCCGGAGTCCTCAACAAATCTGTCAGTGTTTCATCGTTTTCGATGTTCAACTCAGCATAACAAGAAACCCCTTCCGGAGTAACAGAATACGGATATCTTCTGGTTACTTTAATATTAACCGAACGTTTCCTCACACCTATTTTTTTACATAACAACAATACCAATCTATCGTACTCCATTGTAACTGGCAACTTAACATGACACTGTGGAGAACAACTATAGCGTACTGAGTTATTCTCCACTACAACCTCCCTCTCCCCCCCTAATATAATGAAACCCTAATTTTTGCTCTTCGAACATAATGACAAAATGCAAAATAAGTTAACGACCAAATATTTCGGAAGACCTAAAGGATCCTGAATGGATTTTTACCAAATGCTGAAACTCCTTAAATAAGCAAAAAACTAGTTGGGGGATACAATAATTGAATGTATAACGCATGCATAATAGGTGCTATATATGTAGCGCGTATTATGAATGTGCTATACCCTCAATTATTGGCGGGTCAGTAAAGTTCAGATGAATTATTGGTGGGATAATAAAGTTTATATATAGCGAATGTATTCACCGTGCTATACCTTAATGAACAAACGTGTCGTTAAGGTATAGCGCGGTGAATAATCACGTTATATATAAAAATATACTCATATATTATTTTTTTACCTATTTTTATGCTTTGAGTCCAAAAAGATAACATTTTGGTTTCCAGACTCGGGAAAAGGTCTGGGGGTCCACATACAGCAGACATTATAGTCCATTGGCTTATCCTATGCGTCCTTTTCCCTAGTTGTCGTTGGGTCAATAGACTCTCTAACAGAACACCTTGTGACCACTCAGAAGATGACACGTCAATAAAAGTTTAAAATTTTGGACTTGATTCGTAGGCGTTTTTCGGACTCAAAGCATCCCTTGGGTCTTTTGAATGAAAAAGTAAAGTGCTCTTGTCATTTCAAGTTGTTACGTATTTTTGCTTATCGAAATTTATTTGAGTAATTATTCATTTAGATTCTGGAAAATTACATGAAAAATTACAATGTATCTATCTTCGCATCTAAGTGATGAAGAAGTACAAAATATTGATCAATGCTCGCTTAATTTGAATTTTGAAAAACAAAAAGTGTCAAACATTTGGAGAAAGCAATAATATTAAATGGGAGTACTACCTTCGTTTAAATGGGATAATACAAGAATCTCAGCCGCTAGTTGGAATCTTTATCTTTGAATGTCATTTTTGTTTAGTTTTTCTAATGTTTTGACCCGTTTGGATTGACTTATTTAAGTGCTTTTAAGCCAATATCGTTTTTAAGCCGTTTTGTAGTGTTTGGATAAAGTAAAAAAGTGCTTTTAAGCACTTTTTAAACTAAAATGATAAAAACAAGTCAAAAGTTAGAATTCTTAACTTATGGCTTAAAAGCTATTTTGGCTTAAAAATCACTTAAAATAAGCCCATCCAAATAGGCTCTATATCGTCTGAAGAAATCTCACGTAAAACTTGTATGCTTGGAGTTGGATTACCTCTAAAAAGATACTTTTTTGAGAATATTTTGTTTATATTGTTTTTAATACCAAAAGAATATTTTGATTGGATTTTCGAAAAAGAAAATTTTAAAACAGATACCTATGAAAAACTCTTCCTATAATTTCAAATCTAAACGGTGTATGACTTTCCAACTGAGTTACAGGTTTACAAAGTGATTTTCAGATACCGGATGAACAATTTTTTTTCTCTCTCTCTGCACTC
Organism: Nicotiana tabacum; assembly: GCF_000715075.1. NCBI lineage: Eukaryota > Viridiplantae > Streptophyta > Magnoliopsida > Solanales > Solanaceae > Nicotiana > Nicotiana tabacum. The sequence continues at coordinate 79,847,205 of NC_134101.1, forward strand.
TCTCTCCCCAACGGTCACAAGCAGCCGGTTGGCGACCACCCCACGCGTTCGACCAGCCCCACCAGCAGGTAAGTCCCCCCCTCTCTCGCCTCTACCCCCCTCATCTCTGTCACCCCCATCCTCCCATCATCTCCCTCTCTCTAAGCTATCTCTCTCCTAGCCCGGCCCATTGGCCCATTGGCCATCGTACGACCGGCCGACGACCTCCCCCACGCCGGCGGCTACCTCCCATCCAGTAGGTTAGTCCCCCCTCCCCCCCTTCCATCTCTCTCGCCTCCCCTCCCCACTCTCTCTCATTTCTTTCCCCTCGTCCCCCACTCCCAAACCTTACAGGAGCAACACTTCCGGTGACCGCTATTCCGCCGACGACCTATTTTCCGGCGATGACAACAACATCGGCCCCCTTTCCTCCCTTTCGTTTCTTCTTCATTCTTAATTCTTAATTGCGTGTAAGCCCTTCCCACCCCCACTATTTTCTCCGCTCATTTCCTCTTCGTTTCCTCTTTCTTTTCGCTTCTTTGCTACTGTTGGGGCTTCACCAGTAGTAGCGGTGACAACCCCCCTTCCCCCCCTGGCTCTGTGGTATTTTATGTGTATTTCAGGTTAGGGTTGGTGGCTATTGGCGACGAGTGGGATGTGCATGCGCAAATAGTGGACAGCATCCCGGGTGAGTGTTAGTAAGGGGCAATGGGAGTTGGACGTGAACGTGCCAGGTGGCCACAACACCGTCGTATACACTAAGACAATTCTCAGGTTCTACTCGCGGGAGTTGGTACCTCCCGTTTTTCTGTTTTCCTTCGTTGTGTTAGTTAAATTGTTGCCATTTAAGTTTGTATTAGTTTAATCATCATATTAGCGTGCCTTTAGTTGAACCATGTCTTCTTCAAGTTTGGTCTGTTGCCTAGTATGTGTTAGTGATTTCCCTTAATCTGTCGTAGGTATAGTAGTTGTGGTCTGGGATGATAGAGTAAGTTCATGCCCTCAGGGGCAAGGGGCAGGGGTTAAGGGGTGGGTCGGGAGTCAAGGGAGGTTAGGGGAACAAGGGTGCCTATAGGTTGAGAATTGGGTCATGGAACATAGGAACATTGACAGATAAATCTATAGAGTTGGCGAAGATCTTCCGAAAGAGCAGGGTCAACATAGCGCCAATTTAATTGCTCATTTTATTACTTTCGAAATCATAAATTTTAATAAGAAAAGGAGATTTAAACTTCCAAATCACGAGAACATACAACATTTGTAATTTATAAAAGAAATAAAAAGTGATAATAATGTACGAAACCCCAAGCATCAACTAGTATAACCACAAAACCCGCTATCACAAGTGCATGAGCATTTTTCTAAGGAGTACAATAATAATACAATGTCTGTCCAGAATGTAAATAAGATAGGATATGGAGACTCGGTGGACTGTGATGCGTAGCCTGAATTGCAGCTCTCCTAATGTCTCCTCAACAGATGCGCCTACGCGCCAAGATGATTACCAAATGAACCTGTCAGATCCTGCATATTTAGTGCAGAAGTGCAACATGAGTATATAAATCAACGCATACCCAGTAAGTATCTAGCTTAACCCTGAAGAAGTAGTGATGAGGGGTCGACATCGACACTTACTAGAGGTCTAATAAAATAATATAATAATTCATAACAGATATGAAGTGCACATCGATAGTGGGGTAAATCTGTAAATTTTATAATCTTTCAAATATTTCTTTTAAAGTATAAATTTCTCGCTCTTGTATTCTACCTTAATAACTCAGAAAATGCCAAGTGCCAATATCAAATAAATAAGGAATACCGTAAAAATGTCGGGCATCAGTGGAAGGTTTATCTCGCAAATATTCAGACTACTAGTGATATAACGCACAATTCTGCCGAGGTCGTTCTGTCCGATCCAGAATAATATGTACACTGCCGAGGGTCGAGCGGTACGAACCATAGATGCATCTATTATACTACCGAGGCATTTGGCCCGCTCCACAAGAAAGGAAAAAAGTTACCGAATTACGAGACACGTGCTTACAATACAGTACATGAGCACAAAATGAATATAATCTTTACTATTTCTCAAATAACTCGTCCATAACTCAAAGTGTTAAGGCTCGGCCTAGTATACATATATTTATTTCTAAATCAAATTCACTTATAAGTTTAATTAATTAAGCCGGTAGAACGAGTTCAAATATTGCAATTATTACATGATAAAGTCCTAAGTCTACCCGGACATAAACATGCTTTATCTACGTACGGACTCTCGTCACCTCGTGCGTATGTAGCACCCATAACTAGTTGCACATAATAATAAATGTCACGTAGGAGTAGTTTTCCCCTCACAAGGTTAGACATGAGACTTACCTTGCTCCGAAGTTCCATAACCGACTCCAACGCTACTCAAACACCTCAAACCGATAAGACAACAGCTTTTGGTCGTATGTACGAAGAACTAGGGGAAAAGGTGGGGAGAAGAAGTTAATCTGGCTGGCCAAAACGAGAGAGAGGAAGGCTCGAGATTTAGACCAAGTGAGGTGCATCAAAGATGAGGATGGTAGAGTATTGATGAGAGAGGCCCAAATTAAGAGGAGATGGCAGACTTACTTTCATAAACTTCCGAATGAAGAAGGGGATAGGATATTGTGCTAGGTGAACTGGAGCATTCCGAGAGTCACCATGACTTTGGGTACTGCAGGCGCATCGAGGTTGAGGAGGTCGTGGAAGCTGTACGTAAGATGAGTAGGGGTAGAGCGAATGGGCTAAACGAAATTCCGGTTGAATTTTGGAAGTGTGTGGGTAAAGTAGGTTTAGAGTGGCTGACTGGGCTGTTTAATATTATTTTTAGGATGAAGAGGATACCGGATGAGTGAAGGTGGAGTACGGTGGTTCCCGTTGTATAAGAACAAAGGTGATATCCATAGTTATAACAATTATAGGGGTGTCAAATTACTGATTCATACTATGGAAGTTTTGGAGAGGGTGGTTAAAGTAAGGATGAGGAGGACGGTGTCTATATCCGACAACTAGTTGGGGTTCATGCCGGGTCGTTCTACTACGGAAGCTATACACCTTATTAGGAGGTTGGTGGAACAGTACAGGGAGAGGAAGAAAGATATGCATATGGTGTTTACTGATCTGGAGAAAGCGTTTGACAAGATTCCAAGAGAGGTTCTCTGAAGATGCTTGGAGGCAAAATGTGTGATGGTTGCCTATATTAGGGCGCTTAAGGACATGTATGATAGAGTTAAGACTCGGGTTAGGATAGTAGGAGGTGACTCAGAGCAGTTTTCGATTGTTATGGGTTTACACCAAGGTTCTGCGCTCAGCCCATTCTTATTTTCCCTGGTGATGGACGTACTAACACAGCATATTCAAGGGGAGATGCCATGGTGTATGTTATTCGCTGACGATATAGTTCTGATTGATGAGACGCAAGACGGTATTAACGAGAGGCTAGAGGTTTGGAGACAGACCCTTGAGTCTAAGGGTTTCAAGCTGAGCAGGACTAAGACAGAATACTTGGAGTGCAAGTTCAGCATTGAGCCGAGGGAAGCAGGCGTGGATGCGGGGCTTGAATCACATGTCATCCCAAGTAGAGCAGTTTCAAGTACCTTGGGTCTATTATCCAGGGGGGAGGGGAGATAGATGAGGATGTCAGACACCGTATTGGGGTGGAGTGGATAAAGTGGAGATTAGAGCGGTGGTTAGACCGACCATAATATATGTGGTTGAGTGTTGGCCTGTTAAGACTCACATATCCAGAAGATGAAAGTAGCAGAAATGAGAATGTTGAGGTGGATGTGCGGGCACACTAGGATGGATAAGATTATAAATGATGATATTTGGGAGAGAGTGGGCGTGGCTCCCATTGATGACAAGATATGTGAAGCGAGACTCAGATGGTTCGGGCACATACAGAGGAGAAGCCCAGATGCTCTAGTAAGATGGTGTGAGCAGCTGGCTTTGGAAGGTAAGAGAAGAGGTAGATGGCGGCCTAAGTAGTATTGGGGAGAGGTGATTAGGCAGGACATGACGAGGCTTCAGATTTTCGAGGACATTGCCCTTGATAGGAAGCTGTGGAGGTCGAGTATTAGGGTTGTAGGTTAGGAGATAGTTGAGTCTTTTCCTACTTCATACCTTTGTGAGGCTAGTCTGATAGAATTTTTGTCTTATACTACTAGTGATTAATATTGTGTCTTACTACTCTTTTATTTTTTATAGTACCGGATCTATTTACTGGCAATCACTTTTGCTTTTCATCTATTTTCTGGTCTTTATGATACTGTTATTATTCCTATGGTATATGTTGGTGGTACTGATATTGTCTCTTTTTGTCTTTTTGAGCCGAGGGTCTTTCGGAAATAACCTCTCTACTCCCTCGGAGTAGGGGTAAAGTTTGCGTACACACTACCCTCCCCAGACCCCACTAGTGAAATTCTACTGGATCGTTGTTGTTGTTGTTGTTGTTGTTATTGTTATAGGTTTACAAAGAAAGATCTTCTCATATTTTCAATCCTTCAAACAATTTAATATATCCCTCCAAAATAGCTAAATATCATTTCAGAATCGTATAGTAATAATATTACTAAAATAACAACAATGATTGATAATCTCTATATATATATACATAGAGTTTTGCTAATATACTACGTACTTTTAGTAGGTTAGCAATGTATACACTGTTGATTTGCCCAAAATACTCTTACTATTTCTTGCCACCTCAATAAATGTATGGACTTTTTTTGTCTTTTCATCAAAATTTCCCCTAATTCCTCTTCCTCCCGTATAATTCCCCTTCGATGCAAACTTCAGAGCCACATAGGTTCCATCAACGATAACACAAGAACTGATTCCACCTCTAACCAAATTAGATCAAATCTCTTTTCACTTGATCATCCCTCATAGAATGTGAACTCTTTATTGGAATTTCAGTAAATATATATTTAACTCCGAACTTTTATTATTATATCCAAGTTTATATTATTTCTGGATATATTCTTATATTTACTGATTCCAAGAATTTTGGAGCTATGAATATTGGGTATTCAGAGAAAATCAAATTTTGAAATCTAAGATGGTGTTTTGAATTCATTTACGTCTATTCTAAATGTTATAATATCAAGCTACGGAGAAAACACATTCTTCTTGAGTGATGTTTCTTTTATTTTCACCTCCATTTGGAAGAGAAAGTTGCACTCTTTCGCATTTGGTATTTGTTATTATTTGATAGGAATGGAAATAAAGAGGGCTTTGCGTAATATGTTGTGGAATGATGAGAATAAGAGTATGGTAGCAGTTGTACTAGGACAAAATCTTTTGATTATTCAATACTCAGTTCAATTTCAAGCAAATATTCTTCAATTGCTATTGGAAGTCTGCAGAAAGAGAGGGGCACTAAACAGTTCTCTATCGGCAAAAGAAGAAGGCGGAATTAGGGAAAATTTTGACGAAAAGACAAAAAGGTCCATACATTTAATGAGGTGGCAAGAAATAGTAAGGATATTTTGGGTAATTTAAAAATGTATACATTGCTAACCTACTATAACTATGTAGTATATATATATAATAGGAGAGTAGTTTGCATTGAGGTTAAACTAAGCGGCAAGCTAATAAAAAGTCACTTGGTAATTTTAAGATAATATTTATTATTTATATCTATATCTTCTGTGTATATATAATTAGAGAAGCTACGAATCTCTGTCGGAGTTGTAGGTCTAGGCTAGGATTTCACAGCCTCAATCTTCTGAGTGTCTACCTTTATACCTCCATCGGATACAATGTGTCACAAGAATGCTATAGACTTCAACCAGAACTCATATTTAAAAAACTTAGCATATAATTTACTATCATGGAGGGTTTGGAGTACCGCTCGCAGGTGGTCTGCATGCTCATCCTCTGAACGTGAATAAACCAGAATATCATCAATAAATACTATCACGAACAGATCTAAAAATGGCCGAAATAGGCTATTCATCAAGTCCATGAATACGACAGGTGCGTTCGTCAACCCGAAGGACATGACAAGGAACTCGAAGTGGCCATATCGGGTCCTGAAGGCTGTCTTGGGAATATTTTTCTCCTGAACTCTGACCTGGTGGTACCCCGATCCAAATCTATCTTTGAAAAGCATCTAGCTCCCTGGAACTGATCAAACAAGTCATCTATCCTTGGAAGTGGATACTTATTCTTAATAGTTACCTTATTCAGCTGCCTATAATCGATACACATCCTCAGCGAACCGTCTTTCTTCCGTACAAACAGTACTGATGCACCCTAAGGTGAGGTACTGGGCCTGATGAAACCTTTCTCTAACAAATCTTTTAACTGCTCCTTCAACTCCTTCAATTCGGCAGGTGCCATTCTATATGGAGGGATAGATATTGGTTGAGTTCCCGGAATCAAATCGATGCCAAAATCAATCTCTCGCTCTAGAGGAATACCTGGAAGTTCATCCGAAAATACTTCTGCGTACTCTTTGACAACTGGAATAGACTGAAGTGTAGGTATCTCAGCATCTGCATCTCTAACTCGCACAATATGATAAATGCACCCTTTTGCGATCATTTTCCTCGCCTTCGGATAGGAAATAAATCTACCTCTGGGTGTCGCTGTATTACCTACCCATTCAAGGACTGGCTCACCCAGAAAATAAAATCTGGCTGTCTTTGCTCGATAATCAACTGTGGCATAGCAAGCTGCCAACCAGTCCATGCCCATGATAGCATCAAAATCCAACATCTCTAGCTCAACTAGGTCGGCTGAGGTCTAACGACTACAAAATGACACCGTACAACCTCGGTAAACCCGTCTAGCAATAATCGATTCTCCGACTGGTGTAGATACCGCAAAAGGATCACTTAGTATTTCAGGCACTATACCAAACTTCCTCGCAATAAATGGGGTAATACACGATAAAGTAGATCTTGAGTCTATCAAGGCATAAGCATCCTGAGAGCAAATGGTCAACATACCTATCACAATGTCTGGTGAAGACTCCTGGTCCTGTTTACCTGCTAAAGCATTGCTATGATTCTGGTTACTACCTGAACTGGAACCTCTACCTCTACCTTTGCCTCGACCTCTACCAGCCGAAGACTGAGACTCGTACCCTGAAGGATGCACGGACATAGATGATCCTGTTGCTGAATTCGATGGTTGTGCCATACCCCCAGAATCGCTATTTGGGCAATCTCGCATCATATGCCTCGGACGTCCACATGTATAACAAGCATCAGAATCGGCTCGACATTGGCCCAAGTGTCCTCTACCACAGATGTCACACCGCGGCGGAAATGACCATGTTTGACCTGAACCTTACTGTCGCTGCAAACCCGACGCCCGTGAGCTCTCACATGGTCTTAACTGAGTATAGCGATCATACCTATAACCCTGTAACTGAGGTGGCGGAGGCCTAGGTGGCAGTTCAAAGTACTAGGGCCTATAACTACCATGAGACTGCTCCTGAGACCTGGCAAATCTCATCCTCTTATGCTATCCTGACTCAGTCCTCTCTGTACCCTACTGCCGACGCCTACCCCTTTCTACATTCTGGGTGAATTCCTGAATCTAGGAGATATCCATACTATCCTGCAATGCAGCAGTGGTACATGCCTCGGTCAACTCTGGAGCCAATCCTGCATTAAACCTGTGGATCCTGTCCCGCATAGTAGCAACTATAGATGGTGCATATCTGGCCAATGAGTCAAAACGGAGACTATACTCTTGAACACTCATATTACCCTGCTTGAGGTCTAGAAACTGATCGACTCAAGCCTATCGGATATCCCGCGGTAAGTACTGGTCAAGAAAGGCATCTGAAAAATTCTCCCAAATAGCTGGAGGTACATCACGTCCCCCAGACCTTTCCCATCCCTCGTACTAAAGGATGGCTATATCTCGGAGTCGAAAACTGCTAGCTCAACTGCCTCTTTCTCCGTGGCATGCATAACCCGAAAGATCCTGTGAAGCCGATCTATGAAATCCTATAGGTCTTCCCTCTGATCTATCCCCGTAAACTCTGGGGGACTCAAAGCAATAAACTCTCGGACCCTTGAACTTCTAGACCCTTCAGAAGATCCTGCACTAGCGGGTGCCCTAGCATGTTGCTGGGTAGCTACCAATTGTGTCAACAAATGCACCGCACTCCTCAAGTCCTGATCTGATGGAAGCGGAGGGGGAACTGGATGTGCGGTCTCCTTAGGAATCACCTCAGGTGGTGGAGGAGCTGGTAATGGCTGAGTAGTGGTCTCTCCATGGGCCTCAGATCAGGCCCCATCTACTAGGGGTACCCTACTAGTCAACTCACCTACTGTTGTATATCTCCTCTGGCTAGCCGTAGTCTTCCTAGTCACCATCATCTGTGCATACAGATGCCAACACGTAAGTTTAACTCAAATTTCCTATAACTCATTTCTACAGAACGATTTAGATTTGAAAGAAGGGTAACCAACTCCTAAATTCCCTGTAGTCCCCTGCTTATATAATGTGGTGCACAACACATCTATAAACAAGACCCTACTAGACACGGCTTGTAGACTTCCTAGGACAGAACTGCTCTGATACCACTTTTGTCACACCCCGAACCTGGGGGCGAGACCGGCACCCGGTGCCTCACCTATCCTTGCGTACTAACTTGCGACTAAAGGAATCTGAACATATAATGTCATACTTTGGCCATGGGCCACATTGCAAGACAATTTGCGAAGCAAAATATAAAACTGAATGGAAACCAATGCTGACTAAACATCAATATAAAGCTGGGCCAGCGAGGCCGTTATAACTACTACAGCTGACAAACCAACAAAATATACATATAAGGCCTACAAGCCCAAAATACTACACTAACTGACAAGATATGTCTACAAGCCTCTACTGATGGATGTACTGTGATCAGATCAGGGCACCGACCTACCCATAACCTATATACATATATACACAAGACGTACACAAAACTCTAGACTCGGCAACTCGAAAGGACGTGGAGTTTATCGATAAAGCTGAACTCAGGCAACACCTACTAAGGAGGTCTACCCGTCTGTTTGTCTGAACCTGCATGCATGAAATGTAGTGTCCCCAAAAAGAGGGACGTCAGTACGAAATAACGTACCAAGTATGCAAGGCAATAAAATAACTGAAAGCTGAAATTGAACTGATAATATAATAACTTAAAGTAACTGGGAGTCAAAGATGATCTGGAGATATACTTACCTGCTGATACTGAGAGAGTTGAACTTGCTCTTTATACCTCGTTATCAAACACATATAATTACGAGATCATGCCAAAATGAAGGAAGGGCTTAACTTTAACATATTTGGAGTAGGGAAAATCCGTATGATATTCTTGGAAAAGATTGCACCGTACTCCCTTAGAATCGCAAAGTCCCGTTGCTATTACGCAATAAAATTTCATATGAAATCTTTGTTTTAGCAAATCACGTTGTTATCGTCTAATCTTGTATGAATTTAGTGGCTTCTTATTGCTTGTCTTGGACATA